>NC_143523.1:47090216-47415216 GCF_031878675.1 Megascapheus bottae
ATAATTTTTCTTCTCAGCTAATGCTCTGGTAAAAGACAGCATTTTATATGTGTGTCTGTGTCTGTGTCCTTGTTCTAAGTCTTCAAGTTTTGCTGGATGTACATCTGGAGGTTATAGATATAGCATGCTAATTTTCTCAGCTCTATGTTGATGGCATGGTTGAAGAAGTGGGCATGTTTCACTTGATCCAGCCCCACTTGATCTTGTTTCATATTTTTTTTGTCTTAGGTGCCCAAGGAAGAGTTTGGAGAAGTGGGTAGTATTAGAGATTCAGGGAGGGGCTCCAGTGAGGGTCCTGCCCATGTTTCCTTCTTTGTTGCTCTCCTTAGGGTCCTGGGCTGTCATACTCCCAAGGTTGCTTGTAGGAAACTATATATTAGGGTTTCACTCACTGCCCATTTGTTTGGAGCTAGTTTATTCTGTGCTGCCTGGAGCCCTGGTTCATGGTATTTATCGCATGTGTGCTCTTTGTTTAGTCTTTGCAGTGTGACTGCCGTTCACAGTGCTCAGCAGAAATGGTTATGTTTTGGGACTTGGGGTCTCATCATAGCCCTGTTTTTTCTCACAAGTTTTAGATACAAGATCCTCCCTCTTCCCCCCCCCCCCCCCCCCCGCTGCTGCCCCATTTCTTGATGGAGGATCCTCTTGACACAGGACAGTGGTTAGCAATCAGCTTTTTTTTTTTTGAATCTGGATTGTGTGCTTAAAATCTTATCCTAGTTTTGCCCAAAGGTAAAATTCAATACTTTTAGGACATGACAGATTTTTATAAATATTTTAAAATAAGTATCCAGCATTCACGTTCAACTTTGTCTGTGTACACTAGGTTATTCCCCAGAATAGTCAGCAGTTTAGCAAAGCAGAAATTTGTTTGGCTTTTCTTCCTGCAGATTCTACTGAGTAGCTTTCTAATGTGAGTTAAAGGCAATAGATAATCACACACAATTTTAGGTGGGGTTCAGTTCTCCAGGGCATTACAATGCCATCATGTTCCACTACACTGGGTATACTTGGACACTGTTTTGTGTGTATTTTTTGTATACATTTCACTTGTGAATCAATTTGTGATGTAAAATATTTACATATAAGGAGTCACTTAAATTATTTATGGATTACAGGCAAAATGGGCTTACTGATGAAGCCACAGATTAGTGCAGATGTGGGATTTTTTTTTTTTTTTTGGTCATGGGGCTTGAACTCTGGGACTGGGCGTTGTCCTTGAGCTCTTCAGCTCAAGGCTACCTGCCTACCACTTGAGTCACAGCCCCACTTCCCATTTTTCTAGAGATTTTTCTGGAGATAAGAGTCTCACATTCTTTTGTGCCTGGGCTAGCTTTGAATGGTGGTCCTCAGATTTCAGCCTCCTCAGTAGCTAGGATTATGGGTGTGAGTCACTGTGCCTGGCTGGGATCTTATTTTTGAGGGGAAAAGACTTTTGTGTTATCAGGGGGCAAAGCATATCTGGAACTTCCACCCGATTTAATTTGATGTGGATCCAGGAGAAATCAGATAATTTCTATATGCGGCCTTGGCCAGAAAAGATAAATTTAGATATTATTATATACCTCTAGAGACAGCATTTTCTGTGTAGATGCCTCCATGTATGTGAGTATGTGTGGGAGAGGGAGAGTGAGAGAAAGAGGAAGGGGAAGAAATGGATACATGGGAAAATAAATATATGAAACACATTTTTGGCTGTTGACCAGTGTCAAAATGTGCTTTGTGGAGTAGTTTTGTCTCTGCCTGAAGTCTCAATCTAACTGATAGTTTTCATAATCTAACTCCTTTTTGAATGATTTGGATGTATAACAGAAAACACAGAATGATGACAAAGGAAGTCTCTGTATTTATTATTTTACAGTACAAGTTGTGCTAATAGGGGCTGGCTTATTTGTTTCCCTGTTGCTAAAGAAATAAAAGCATAGGTGATTGTTAGGATAATAGGCTGTTAGCAAAAGTACCATTTTTTTCTAAGGCTGATTTTTGATTTTACTACCACAAATGCCTGGCTTAGTGTGAATTTGGAAGTTTTTGTTTTTAATTAATTCTACCCAAGGTCTGAGGATGGAACCTTTTTAGAACACATTTGCAGGGTTGGTGGTGGGGAGGGGGGCCACGGTATGAAAGGGGATGGGAAAGTTAAATAGCTTGGTCCACTTGCATGGTAGTCTTTGAGAGGGTGCACTGGAACTGCTTAGTGGGGTGTTTGATTTCAGTGACTTTCTAAGCCCATTGTAAGCGTATTAGTTTACTTCCTCAGCATCTAACACCTCAAATACTAGCTACTCAGGTGGCTGAGATCTAAGGATCACAGTTCAAAGCCAGCATGGGCAGAAAAATCCATGGCACTCTTACTTCCTATTAACCACTACAGAGCTAGAAGTAGAGGTGTGGCTCAAGTGGCAGAACATTATCCTTGAATGAAAAAGCTAAGGGACACCCATGTCCAGGTTCTGATTTGAAGTCCCAGTTGTGCGCGCACACACACACACACACATATGCATGCATGCATGCATGCATGTGCGCACACACAGTAGAGGGTTATCTAAGACCCATTAAGGGGACTCAAGGCAGCTGTTGTCACCTGTGCTGTCAATTTTTCAGGTGGGTGGTGATCTATCCTAGTTGGTTGTTACAAATTCCTAGATATCTGAGCCAGACTAATACCACAGAAGAATATTCCTTCCTTTGTGGTTGACCATAACAAACCAATACCCTGAATTCTGATCTTGAAGGCTGGTAAGAAAAGTCAGCCTTCATGTGGGGTTTAGAAGAAAGGAGCTGGCAATGGCTTCCCTCATTTGTTTCAACCAGTAAAAACCTTGGGCTCTCCTAGCAGAGATTTACAATAGAGCAAAACCTAGATACATAAGGTCATATAGTATGACACTAAATGAAAGGTCCTCCAGGATATAGAAACAAAAGCCATATAATGAGTGATTGTTGTCCTTAATGTACTATGTTATCTCTCATCTCTTTTGCTGTCCCTTGGCTATCTCACATTGTTACAGTATTTTACATTGTTATCTGATATATTGTATATGTACTTACTTGGTTATTTGAAATAGGATAGGGAGGGGGGAAAAACAAGATGAGAGGTGGGGGTGGGGTGAGGGAAATGGGAACCAAGACATGAAAAAGGGTATCAATGTTTGTGAAGTAATGCACCTTCTATCTGGTGAATATAATGTAACCCTTCTAATAATTACAATAAAAATATATAAAAAATGAAGAAAGGAGCTGGCAAAAGTTCATGAAAATCTTTACATCTTGTGCCTTCCTCTGGAGAATACTGAATTTATTCCAGCACATGGGAAGAATGACAACTGGGATAAATGTAGCTGTGTATAATTTGAAGTTTTCTTATCTTCTTCCTCTTCAGCTGGTGGGTAGAAGTAAAGCCTGGCCCACTCATGTTTCAGAGGATGTCAGTAAGGTTACGTTGGTCTTTTTAGTTGCTAATAGCAATTGTATCCCTCCACAAACTTGCCTGTGGTCTAGTGGTTTTTCTTCAAGATCTTGTCATGGTTTATGAAACCTTGACAAGAAATAAACCATCCACTAAGTGAGGGTGGAAGCTGCTAAGGATAATATGCTTCCTTAAGCTATACTGAAAGTCTAAGACCTTGAGCCATTGTTCTTTGGACACTTAGATATTGTATACTCTTAGTAGGGGACATGGTTCCTGCAGAGGCCTCAATACTTGGATCCTTAGCATCTGAAACCTAGAAAATGTCCAATTCCCCCTTTGAAGACTTCTGGTTGAAGTCTTGGAGGACAGAAATGGCAGAACATAGCCTGTTTCTTCTTGTACACAAAGACATAATCTAGCACTGTTCAGAGTAGAGGTGATTGTAAGGTATAGGCAAGAGTCTTTTGTAGAGACTGTTGAAGTAAGGGATTTGGGGACATTTGGTTTTCTCTGTATCAAATCTTCCACATGAAGTGATGGGCATGTAGGGCAGAGAGCCACCTCCAGCTGATGGAGAGCAATCTGTTGCAAGCTGTGCAGAGACTGAGGGTCTGCCCTGACATACATACATGGCAATTATTCTGTTAAGGGTCACAGCTAATGTAGTTCTTCTATGACACATGCCACAGTATGTTATGCCTCTTTGCACCCAACAAAACTCTGTGGGCTGGCACTCTGCTCCTTCAGAAAGGGAAGAACCCAAGCTCAAAATGTCATCTTTCAGAAACTGCATTCATTAAACCTTTTCACCTCTATGATGTAAGCCTGGTACTTGAGGGACACTCTCTCCAGGGGAGTTTGCCTTGGGTGTCTGTAGGAATTTGGTTTCCCACGGAAATATAAGCTTTTCCAGGATGGGAAAAGCTCTTTCTGGAGTATTCCCTGCATAAGGTTAAACACATAACAGGTGCCTGTCTGTTGGAAGATGTGTAGATCAATTTCTCATTTGCTTAAGTGGATTTTTAAAATGAATGCAAATAGCTTACTGTAGAAGAGGTAACACACCTGTAACAACTAGTCATTCATCAGCTTCCCTCACTTGTTAATTTTGCTTTCTTAAATCATTATGGCAAGCAAGGTGTTCTTAACAGCTTAAAGACAGTGAAGTGTGCAGTGGAGACCAAGACCTTAATGCAGACCAAGATCTGCACTATCAAGCCTACCTGAGGCGGTGGCCTACTCCAATTTATTGGATTGTCTCCTTCTGACAGTTCTTTGTCTTCAAGATCCTCATCTGACCATTTGTAATCACATGACAAAGAAGAGGAAGATTATGTTGTCATTATCTTATTCTTGGGGGGGGTGTGTGTGTGTGTGTGTGTGTGTGTGTGTGTGTGTGTGTGTGTGTGCGCGCGCGCGCGCGCGCGCGCGCGCATGTGCATGTGTGCTTGTGTTCTGGTACTGGGCTTGAACTTGTCTCTTTTGCTCAAGAATGGCAATCTACCATTTGAGTGACAGTTCTATTTACAGTTTTTTTTCTGGTTAATAGAAGATAAGTGTCTCGTGGACTTTTATGTCTCTGTTGTTTTCAAATCATGATCCATAGATCATCACAGCCTCCTGAGTAGCTAGGATTACAGGTGTGAGCCACCAGCACTGAGCTAGATTCTCTCTTCTGAACTCATGAAAGGAAACCCCCTTTTCCACCTAAAGTTGTTGCTGTTTTGTTTTTGTTTTTTCCTAAACTTATTATGTTTGATTCATCATTTTTTCAAGAGGTGATAAAATTTCCATGCAATGATTACTGGCATATCTCAGAGGCATAGTGGGTTGGGTTCCACACTGCTGTGATAAAGTGAATATTGCAATAAAGTAAGTCACTTCAAGTGTTGATTTCCCAGTGCATATAAAATATGCTTACCAATATACAGTAGTCTTTTAAGTATGTGATCACATTATGTTTGAGAAAGTTCTTACCTCAGTTAAAAATACTTTATTGCACCTGGGCATCAGTGGCTCACAACTGAAATCCTACTCACGAGACTGCGATCTGAGGATCACAGTTCCAAGCCAGCCTAGGGAAGGAAAGTCGGTAAGATTCTTCTCTCTTAATTAACTACGAAAAAGCTAGAAATGGAACTGTGGTTTAAGTGATAATGTGTTACCTTTAACTAAACAAGCTCAGGGACATTGCTTAAGCCCCAAGTTCAAGACTGAGGAGCACTATATATCCCCCCCCATCCAAATGCTTTATTGCTAAAAAAATGCTAAGGATAATCTAAATTGTTGTAGAAATGGTGCCATCTTGTTTTTGTGATATATGGTCACCACAAACCTTCAAAATGTATAATATTTAGTATCTGGGAAGCACAATTAAATGAAGTATCTTGTCTTTTAAAAGTATATAATCAGAGAGGGTTACTTCTGACTTTGATTCTTTTATAGGCTGCTATGATACTATCCTTCTCACACTTGGGTATATTTTGTCCCCATTCTTGCTTTTGTTTATCTAGTTAACACTGAAGATTCTAAGTCTTTGTTACCTCGAGGTTGCAGAAGAGCTTGATTACTTGAATGCCAGTACTTATAATAGAATCACTAAGCTCTGCATAACTCTAAGGCATTATTGCACTTTCACTTTTAATGAGAATCGGAACTCTTTCAGGTTTGAAGTTCAGGGCCACTGTTCCAGACCAAGGAGACAGGGAATTTCTGGCTGGAGAATGTTTTGGAGAGAGAGCGAGCAAAGAGATCATGAGGCAGGAAACTGGAACATAGCATGCTTCTCTTTATCCTATCACAACTTGTTTGGGAGATCATGATTAAGTAATTTACTCTCTATTGTCTCTATTTCAGGTGAGGGACACAGTGCCTTCCCTCTTCCCAACCAGGGTTATAATGATCAAATGAAAATGAGAATTTTCCTTTTGGAGGTTTTCTTTTTTTTCCTATTTTTTTATTATAATTAATAGAAGGGTTACATGATATTTGCCAGATAGGAGGTGCATTAATTCACATACATTGATACCCTTTCACATGTCTTGATCCCCATTTCCCTCCCCACCCCCCACCCCTCATCTTGTTTTCCCCCTTCCCTATCCAATTTTTTGGAGGTTTTCTTATTTTTATCTTTTCTTTCTGCCATGTCTTCTCTCTCCCTCCCCCAACCCCTCCAGCTTTTGCCACAAGTTCTCACCATAGTCCCTGCTGGTTTGGAACTTCAAATCCAGTTTTAGCCACAGATATATTAGGATCACAAATACGTGTTGCCATGCCTGGCTTTTGGAAAGTTCACAATAAAACCACATAAATGAGCATGAAAAGAAAAGAAAAAAGAAAATGAGAGTGTTGTTCCTATTGAAAATGTCCCATAAGAACAATAATGGTTTATTTTTAAATTTTAGTTTGATTCTGTTTGAGGTCCTGTTGCATTGATATAGAGTTGGCTTTGCAAAGTTATGATTCTTATCTCTTTCCACTTCCTCCTACCTCCTGTCTTAAGGTCTGAATGGCTAGATTCCTTTGGGGAAGGACAACTGAGAGCAGAATATTTCCCAGTTCAGTTATGTTTTATGAGACAGAAGATGGGGAGGAACCAGAACCTTTATTAGAATAGAAGCATAACTAGTAGTTTTATTTTCATTTTTTTAAATTACTGACAGTTTTTTTTCCAGTCCTGGGCTTGAGCTGAAGGCCTGAGTGCTGTCCTTGGACTTTCTCAAGGCTAGAGCTCTACCACTTAAGCCACAGCACCACTTCCAGCTTTTTTATACATATGTGGTACTGAGGAATTGAATCCGGGTCTTCGTCGCATGCTTGGCAAGCACTCTACCACTAGGCCAAACTCCCAGCCCATTACTGGTAGTTTTGACAGAATAGCCTAATGTTGGGTCAGGGAATGTGGCTTAGTGGTAAGAGTACTTGCCTAGCATGCACAGGGCCCTAGGTTTGATTCTTCAGTACCACATACAATAATAATAAAATTTAGGAAGTAGTGCTGTGGCCCAAGTGGTAGAGCACTAACTTTGAACTAAAGAGCTCAAGAAGAATGCCTAGGCTCAGAGTTCAAGTCCTATGACCATTAACAAAAGCAACAAAATTATATTTAAAGAAAAGAATATTCTAAAATTATGGGATTCAAGTTTGGTGAATAATATGTCATATTTCTAGAGTGATTATATAATATTTTGCTTTTACGTACATATGTCTTATTTTCACCATTCTTTTATTGTTTGACATATTTATAAATTATTTTCCACTTTTGGATGTTAATAAGAAATGCTGTGATAAACATCTTTGCCTAAGCCAGGTGCGTGTGGCTCATGCCTGTAATCCTAGCTACTCAGGAGGACTGTAATTCAAAGCCAGCCTAGTCAGGAAAGTCTTATATCTAGTTAACCACCAAAAAATCAGAAGTGGTGCTGTGGCTCAAAGTGTTAGAATGCTAGCCTTGAGTTGAAGAGTTCAGGGTCCAAGCACAGAGTTCAAGCCCACAGCCGTCCAAAAGAAAAAAAAAAGTCTTTGCCTTGAAGTTGTCTTTGTTTCAATAAGATAATTTCTCAAAGAATATAATTATTGAAGCTTAATGCTGCTGAATTCTTTCCATGAAGCCTCTGTTGAAAAAAAGAAATAACTACCCTCATTAGTCACTCGGTGCGTGGTGGAGAATATTTAACAAATCACCAATTAATAAGAGAAAGTAAAGAGATATATTTAATATAAATAGCATCATATAGTTTTATTAGTATAATAGAGTTGCCATGGGAGCATATTCTACTGTTGTACTCTGGTCCTCTGACCGTTCCTCTGGGTCTCACGGGGTCTCCAAAGATTTGGAATTTTCCTTCCCTAGAGGAGATGATTAGGGACCAGAGGTGGATCAAGAAGAATCTCGCTAAACAGTGATATAAGCCTGTTTGTCCATTGTCCTCTTCAGTGTGCTTGCACTGGTTCAATTCAGTGAACTTGGAACATCTTGTAGGCTTGGCTTACTTCTGAGTCCATAGGTGGTTCTTGGCCACCACTGAAACAGGGAGCTTCTGGGCCTAAGGGAGTATTGAGGGGACTGAACCCTGCCACAGAGCTAGGCTGGTGAAGAGAAAGCCAGGAACCCAAATACTTTTCAGCTTTGCCTTTGCAGATCCAACCTTTTAAACATACCTACATTTACCTGCAAAGGCAATCGTTTTGCATTTTAATGACAAATCAAGTACGCTAACTTGCATTTGAAATGAAAGTGCCTTAAATGTCTCTGGCTGTCAGAATGAGATGTTAGGAGCTTGATGAAAAGCGAACAAAGAAGACAAAGTATGAAGCCTGGATACAGTGCAAAATGAAATAAAACCTTGTATGGCCTGTCAGGGGTGTCAGTTGATATTCATATCTAAGGCACATTATAGCATTACTTTGCAGCTCATAGCTTACTCATCTGTCTTTTTTAATTCATCACATTCGAGCCCACATCTTTTAAGTCTCGGGTGTCAACAATGGGAGAAATCTGTTAATTGACAAATGAGTGTCACAAATGTGAATTGGTGCCTTTACATCAGCGGCAGGTGTAGTCTCTTTTGTTTTTTTGTTGGATCTATTATTGGCATAAGCCAGTGTAAGACATCTGTCTTTGTCGGAATGAGAAATGACAGGCCTTCTTGGCTGTCATTGTCTTAGTGCGTGCTCATTCTGTGAGATACTGTCTAAAGATAAAATGTCAGTTAAAAGAATATGAAAAACTAGCTGGAGGAAGTCCTTAAATTACTCAGAGAGGGGATCCGGGAATTGGGGCTGGAAATGAAATCCGAATGTTTCAGTTTGTATCTATCACACCTATTTAAAAATAATATTTCCTGAGTAACAAGATAAGGTTATCAAGCTTTTAGGAAAATGTTTTGTGGGGCTGGTGTAATTAGCTTCATAAGGTGGGGGAGAAAAAAATCTACCCTTGCGAGATATGAATTTATTTATTATAAGGTCATCTTTCTGACAAGT
The DNA here is from genome assembly GCF_031878675.1 of Megascapheus bottae. Classification (NCBI taxonomy): domain Eukaryota; kingdom Metazoa; phylum Chordata; class Mammalia; order Rodentia; family Geomyidae; genus Megascapheus; species Megascapheus bottae. The sequence continues at coordinate 47,099,614 of NC_143523.1, forward strand.
GCAGAATTGTCTCAATAAAAGTACTCCAGGTAGAATTCTGGGTGTTGATTTGCATGTGTTTTGAGATATTGAAATTGTGCCCCTCCAATTTCTTTTTCAGTTATATTTCTTATCCAGATTGATGAGAAACATAATGAAATAAAAAGCAGCAGTGGTAGAGCAATGAGACAATTAGTGGGGAGGAAACTGGGCTCCTGGTGGGTTTATATAGATAAAAGGGAGGGAGATCTGGACACCCGAGGCTTTGTTGATAATGCAGTGACTGCTGGTGAGAGGATGCAGCAAGCCTGATGGTATCCTTGTATCCTCTCTGTCTGCTTCAGCCAAAACTGGAGAGCCTGGATGCTAAGGTTGATGAGGACAGGGTAACCTCAGTTGAACATGTCCTGGCTACAGGAAGGCATACTCTTAAGGGGGACTGTCAAAATTCTAGTGTGTCCTTGGATCATAAGGAGTTAGGTACAATGTATGTGATTCAATAGGGTTGGAGCTGTCCCTTTGCATGTTTAACTATTTCCTAGGTAATCCCTGACCTGCTGTTGGGTGGCAGGCCCAACTATGTTGTCAAAGACTCCCACAGAATATATTAGGGGCTCCTATAGACAGCATAGGATTTTGAGAAAGAAGACTTTGGATATTGGGATGGACTGGGCTCTTATGGATGGTTTTTACATCAGGAATTTACCTCATCTGTAGAACTACTTTTAGTTCCTTCAGAGAATGTTTCTATAGTTTTCCTTCAGCTCATTCATTCATTCATTCATTCATTCATTGTGGTACTGGGGTTTGAACTTGAGGCCTTGCTTTTGCAAGACAGGTACTCTACCATCAGTCCACATCTTCAACCCTCTCTGCACTGTTTGTTTCTGAAATGGAATATCACTTCCTGGCCTGGACTGTGATCCATTTTTTTTTTTTTTGGTCAGTTGTGGGGCTTGAACTTTGTGCCTGGGTGCTATCCCTTCAGCTCAAGGCTATCACTCTACCCTGTGAGCCACAGTGGTTTTCTAGTAGTTAACTGGAGATAAGAGTCTTACGGACTTTAGTGCCCAGGCTGTCTTTGAACTGCAATCCACAGATCTCAGCCTCCATGTTCTATTTTAGGCTTTCAGTTGTTACTGGGATCATAGGCACATACCACCACAAATAGCTTCCTTCTGTTGAAATAGAGTCTTACAGACCTTTGTGCCCCAACTTTCCTCCAGCTTCAGTCCTCCTAATTTCAGTCTCCCACAGAGTGTAGGATGACTGGTGTGTCACTGTGTCTAGCTATTGATTAAGAAGGAGTCTCATGAACTTGTCTGCCTGGGTTGTCCTTGAACTGTGATCCTTATGTTCTCAGTCTGGTGAGAGCTTGGAGCCACCTGGTGCCTGAGTTAATTTTCCTTTAGCTTTTTGTAGCTAGGGTGATAGTTCCCAATGCTAAGCCAAAAATATGCCTGACTTTGATGGGATATGAAGGCGCTGTGTACATATTTGTGTGTGCTGTGTCTATGTGCTCATTGTGTGGTGAGAAAGTGTGTACTGATGCATGTGTTGGCAGAAGCTGTGTGCTTTTACATTCACAAAAGTGGTGAGTCTCAGGACAGGCACCTATCAAGCTTGTGTATGTCATTGGATTATGACATGTGAGCATAGCTGTTAGCTATACCTTTAGCAGCAGGCATGGACCCAACCTAGGAAAGAGGGTTAGAGAAAGCCACAGGGCTTCATATGTGATACTTGAATAATCAGATCAATGGGATGTGTGGAGGGAAACAGACACTGCATGAATGTCTGCTGCTGGGGCTCAAGCAGTCCTCTGGTGCCTTTAGTCTTTTCCAAACATATTTGCCTCCAAGGTTCCTTCAGGCCCAGGGCAGATTATAGTGTATCTTTTCAAGTGGAAGACACTGACCACTCCCTGCTGCCAAGTTGGACAGCACTGCTGAGATCTGGGAAGTCTTCTACTTACATTAGGTGGATCAAGGGAAGGCAAAGTATGACTAGCCTCCAGCCTGGCTCATTCCTCCCCTTGCGTTTGTATTTTCTTGTCAGCACTGTGAGTGCACAAAGCTCCCTCTTTTCTTTTCACAAAAACAAATAATGAACTTATTAGTAAATAACTGGGGGGATGAAGCTGATATTTTTGGGGGGTGAGCTGAAATTTCAAGAAAGCCAATTCATTTTCTAGACTTTCCCCTCCTTCCTTCCAGATTCTGTGAGTGCAGATTTTTTTTTTTTTCTCTTGGTTGACCCTTAAATGTTCTGTTCGGAGTTTGGCCTAGCATGCACAAAGGCCAGGGTTCAATTCCTTGGAACCACAAACATTGAAAAGCCTGAAGTGGAGCTATGGCTCAAGTGGTAGAGAACTAGCCTTGAGGAAAGCCCAAGGACAGTGGTTAGGCCTTGAGTTCAAGCCCTAGGACTGGCCAAAAAAAGGAATCTGGGCATTGGTGGCTCATGCCTGTAATCTTAACTACTTAAGAGACTGAAGATTGTAGCTCAAAGCCAGCTGAGTAGAAAAATCTACAAGACTCTTATTTCTAATAAATTATCCAAAAAAGCTGGAAGTGGAGCCATGGCTCACGTGGTAGAGTACTAACATCGAACACAAAGAGACTCAAGGTCAGTGACCAGGCCCCAAGTTCAAGCCCCAGGACTGCCTACCCTCCCACCTCCCAAAGAAAGGAAGGAGAAATGATTCATCTGAAAAAAAAAAGTACATGGGTTGTATCAGAAACCCCTTTCAGTATATACTAGAATGTTTTTGTCACATAATGGAATCCACTTGTTTCTTTGGAGGTACTTGCCAGAGTACAGATTGTACATGTGCATCTTTGCCATATGTTTCCTGTTCACCTTCTAAAAATGAGCAAGACATGTCCACCTGGTTTATGTTTATACACATATAGCATGTGTGTGAGTGTGCATATGTGTGTGTGTGCATGTAAATATAGACCCAGACCCTGTGCCATCATCTTTTTGTGTGTTCTTAGTGTTCTTAGGACTCTGTACATTGGAAGTCCTTTGACTGTGCCTGCCCTTGTTTTTCCATTGCCAGCAGTAATGGACAATCTGAAACTGACAAGAATTTATTGGGTAGTATTTGGAAACATGGCGGTGGCAACGACTGCAGCTCTGATTTCAATTAACACCCACTAAATTTAGGCAAACGGTGCATTTGGAGACCTGTTGAATGTGCTTGGCATTATTCTTGAAATTGACTGGAGCTTTTGTTCCCTCCCCCATTTGACACATGGAGTGGAGGTTGGCCTGCTTATGAAATGTAGACACTTTGAGATTCTCTTGGTTTTTCTAAAATGACCTTTCAGTTCCAGAGAGAACAGTTAAAAATTTTAGCAATCTATCCAGCTTAATGAAATAATACTTTGGAGTTCATAATTCATCATTTTTCACACCCTTGCTTCTACCCCTTTTTTTCTGGGTATTTGGGTGAAAACAGCTGGGCAAGTGTTGCATTTTATGATTAAGGCACTAAAAGATTAGCTGTAGGCACTGCCCATCTGCAGGGTTACAGAATTCAGGCTGTGGACAGCAGAACTGTTTTGAATTGGACTCAGATTAAAGTGAGTGAAAATCATTTGGGGGCTGAGGGCTCAGAAGGTCACACATGTAATGAATTGTGGGTACTTGCCTGGCTTTCCAGGCGAGAACCGTAAGCAATTATTAAATGCCATTGTACATCAGGAAGGGTTGGTTGGTGGTGACTGAAGCTTTCCAGAAGTGAGCCTGCAAGAGGTAATAATAAGGCTTTGGGTGGGAAAGGATTTGGAAGGCTAGAGTTTTATTTGGGGAGTGGTCTTTATTTCTCTCTTACCTTCAGTTTGCTCAGGGTATAGTGATGGATGGTGTCAACAGTTGTGAAGGGGCATGGTATGGGTCTGTTGTTGTTGGTGGTGGTGGGGAAAATCTTTGTGGTATTTGTTTTCATTGTCTTGGTGAATTCATTCAGTTGCTCCCTGCTGTGTCTGGGTGCTATACAGTTGTTGGGTTTACTTCAGTCCTAAGCTGCTCTGCAAGCATTACTGTGCTTTTATCAACAACCTCTATTCATCTGTGAAAGCCAGGCATGCTACCCTGGCCATCTGTGCAACATGAGGGACTGCTGAAGGCCAGAGGGCTTAGGTGGTATAGCCTAGCTCTGTGGAAAGACTCCAGAACATTCATTACTGAAAGGAAACACTACTGAATTAGCTCTTCTTATGTTTGACAGGTGTCTCTACCATTTCTAAACCATCTTTACCTTCCTTATTTCTCATTTTTTAGCTTGGGGAAAACCTGAACATAAAACTATGAAAAGGAAAGAAAGAGCAGAAAACAAACCCCAAACATAATTAATTGATATTGTGTTTTCTTTCACCAGCTAGACTGACCTAATCAACACTTACTAAGTACTTGGTGTGTGCCAGCAGGGGACCCTGAGGCATAGGAGGTGTGGAGATGGCTCACATTCCAGAAAAGGAGACCTACATACAACCTAGTAAAGGGATGGAGTTTCAATCTGTCCTGGTATGTATGGCAAACGTTTCCTGGAGTAGATGCATGTCTGAGGTGAATGTAAAGGGATCAGTAGGCTGAGGCATTTAGGGAAAGAAGGATAGGGCAGCTGGAGTGGTCTCCATGGGTGACTTTTCCATTGCCATTGCTTGACCAGGGAATTGTTGGTTCTTAACACTGTCTGGCTTATTCAGTTAACACATCATGTGTCCAGGCTGTTTCAGTTACTACCTTTGGCACTTGATAAGTTGTATAGCGGAAAAAAACTTCTGCCACTTATATCCGTTTTACCTCTTTTTCTTCCTCACTTTTCCTCCCTGGAGTTTCTTCCATTATTGGCTTTTCTTCAGGGTGAGAAACTGGAATCAGTCAGGGTGATGAGGAAGAGGAAACAGTGTGGCTGTTCCACCTGGTATAGAACATGATGAGCAGCTGCTAGAATTGCTTGTATGTGGATGAACTGTGGGACCAGATGTGCTATGGCAGATATCAGGATAGTAAGTTCTTCACTGCTTTAGTTACATGTTGCTATGTAGTGCCCTGTTTTTCTCTCCTTTCCTTGGTACCTCCTACTTATTCTTAGTAAAAGTGGCCTATAGAGGCATAAAAATCCTAAAGGAATATTTCCAGAGAATAATCCTGACATCTTGAATATCAGACATCTTGAGCTAGGCAAAAGAATTTGTGTTTAAGGGAGAAAGTGCTGCTAGAGTTCACAGAAACCTCAAGGGACTTTTCATAGATGGTTGCCACTCTCCCTTATACACAAGGACTTGGTTGTAAGTTGTCTTGAGTTGATTAGATTATTGTGAGCATGTGGAGTGAGGAGTAGGGAAAACTGTGGTTGAGACTATAGAGGGCCACTAGGATTGCAGTACCATCTTTACTTCTTGGTCTTAATGTAGATCTTGGATGTTGGGGACATGGAAGCTATTCTCCACCCTTTTTTGAAAGAGTCTTTCAGAAGATAGATTAGCATTGACACCCAGTATGATTAAATATCTTAGCCGGCCACTGTTCTCTGTGCCCTGGTCCTACATGGTTCTTGTGTGTTCGAGTTGGTTTGGATTTTTCTTTTTCTTTTGTGTAACTTAAAGTGAGGATACTGATTTCTTTTTGGTCCAGTGAACTTGGGAGAAAAGGAAACCCTCTTCTGTGGTTGTAAGTTTTTTGCAGAGAGTCTTTAGTGGGAATGTTGGGCACAGGGTTTGGAGGGGGTAGGGTAGAAAGAACGAATGCCAAGTCCCAGTGGGGGTGAGGTAGGGTGGGCAGGTAGGAGCCTGTCTGCATTATTGCTCTGTGGCACTCATCCAGGCTGTGGCCTCTCACACACAAAGCCTTCCTTCTGATTAATGGCATCCATGTCTTGGAGGCATGGATTGTATTAGGCCTGGTTTAAAAGTGCTCACTATATATCCACTTCCCCTGGAAGTGCACCAAAATAGGATGAGAGGTAAAAAGGGAGCCAGAGAAAGAGCTTGCATTTGGAAAGGATAGAAAAGAGAGCTTTTTTCATAACTGCTTTCTGTGACTTTCTGTAGTCTTCAAGGCTTTATCTCTGTGGCACTCCTCTGGGAGGTAGGGGGAAAAGTGAAGACAGACGTCTTGGGAAAGAAAATGGGTTTCCCTGCCAAAACTGGGAGATGCTGCTGGCTCTTTTGGCTTTTTTAGAAACTCCAAGAAATCTTCTGACATTTGAAAGGAAGAGGGGGCGGGGGAAAAGGAAAGAGAGAAGATATGATTTATGATGACATCACATGTTGCCCAAGCAGATCTTGAGAGAGGAAAATAGCCTTTTTAGAGAGCATGTTGCAATAAGGAAACAGTCACTGGGGGCACATCATCTATTGAAATGCCTTTAATTATTTGCTTTGATGACCCTCCCCCCAATTCCCACAGATTCTGGGGTCCTGAACCTGGAGCTTGTGCTACTTTCACATTTTAGCCCCTTTCTGCTGATGCTGATTGCATCTGGTCTTGTTCTTAACTTCCTATCATAGGAGGTATTATGCTGACTCTGTGTGTGTGTGTGTGTGTTGGACATATCATAAGTGGTGTGCACTGGAAAAGGGGAGCTAGAGACTGGGCCTTGTTTAGGGTAGCTAAACATAAATGAAGGAATGGTGGGTTGGTTACTCAGGGGAAGAGTCCAGAGATTGGTATGGGGGAGGGATCTGGCAAAGCAGTCTAGCACTTGAACTAAAGCTTCCAGACCTTTTCTGTTTTAGTTTATTTTTCAGGGAAGGCCTGTTCCATTTTACTGGGGCTGGCTTTGGGCTATGATCCCTTAGTCATCCCCTTTTCCCCCAGCTAGATTACAGACATACATGACCATGACCTGACTTACTTTTCAAGATAGGATTTTTACTAACTTTCTTGGTCTGGGCTGATCTTGAACTAGAATCCATCCATCTGTACCTCCCAACTAGCTTGGATTACAAGCATATGCTACTTCATTTATACTTTTCTCTTCTTGATTGTGTGTTACGTGGCTTACCATATGCAGGTTACCAACACTAAATCTCATCAATAGGCAAGAGTTCTAAGAAGTTTGTTTCCCTACCCTCTTGGTTTTTGGGTACATCTTTCTCCTTGCACTACCCTTTTCCTCAAGACTCTAGTACCTTCTTGCTTTTCCTCTTCTACCATCAACATGGTCTGAGAACCAGGTTAGAGACTTTTTATATGAAGGCCAATCTATCAGAATTGGATTTGACTTCCTTGCCTATGTTTGTTAGAATTATCTAAGCAGAAAGTGGGAGGAGAGTGATGCTTTTGGAGAAGTTTTATCCATTAGGAAGAGAAACGTGGGTATGCTTTAGAGACAGTGAATGTGTATAGCAGGCAGGTGACTGTGTGGGCTGTGATATGGATGTTGCCTTACTTTCCCAGTGGCTCAGAACTCACTTCTGCAGAATGAGTTCTTCCTTTTGGGTATCCTTGGTCTGAGTAGCCCCAAGTAGCCCCACTGGCTGTTCCCTGAAACAAAAGGACTGGTCCTTTCCTTGGTTATGGTTAGGACATCTTTAAGTGGCACTGGTGGCCCAGGCCAGGCCTTGCTCAGCTTTGTTATCCCCTAGAAGGATCGATCCATTATAGATGTGAGAAGGATTTGAAGCTTTAGGCCTTGTTGAGTCACTAGCCCCGGACTGTCCATGGTACAGAGATGCTGCTGATTTCCTGCATGGGTCTGTGAATTCAGAGGGTCACTCCTGAGCCTTCTGCCTGGAGCAATGAGATAGCTTCTAGGTAGAATCCATGTCTAATTGTGGTCTAGATATCTATTACCAACCACAGGTAGAGTTAGTAATAAACAATTGTAATTATACCAACCTAGTTCTGTTTTATTGGGTTCTGACAGCTGTAAGCCAGACACAGACCCTGCCTTCGAGAAGGTCGGTTGGTCCGTCCGTCCATCTGTCTGTCTATCTGTCTATTGTCTTTTGGTACCAGTATTGGGGCTGAACTCAGGACCTCAACACTGTCCCTTAGCTTTATTTTTTTTGTCAGTTGTTCAACACTGTCCCTTAGCTTTATTTTTTGTCAATTGTAGGACTTGATTTCTGGGGCTGGGCGCTGTCCCTGAGCTCTTTAGCTCAAGACTACCACCCTACCCCTTGAGCCACAGTGCCACTTTTGGTTTTCTGGTGGTTAATTGGAGATAAGAGTTTCATGGGGACGGGAACGTTAATGCCTGGGCTGACTTTGAACCTTGATCCTCAGATCTCAGCCTCCTGAAGAGCTACTGCGTCCAGCTCCTTAGCTTTTTGAATCAAGGCTAGAACTCTGGCACTTGAGCCATAACTTCACTCTTGTGTTGTTGGTGGTTAGATTGGAGATGAGTCTGGCAAAAATCAAATTGTGATTCTGAGATCTCAGACCTGTGAATAGCTAATGTGAATCACTATGTGTGGCTTTCTCACCTTTTATTCTATTGAAAAACAACAACAAATGAATCCTAATTCCATGCAAAGAATAGGTTTACCCTGTTATGTATCATGGTGGGGTAGGACAGTTGTACCTATGAGCCAGGATTTTATAACTTTTAGCAGTCTCATGAGGTTTGTTCCGTTTTCTTCCTTTGACCTTTAAGATAACAGAGGTAAAACCTGCCAAAGAGTTCACAGTGCCTGCAGTTGCAGTTAGCATCATAACTTGACTGGGTTTGTTCTGAGCTTTCCCTCCCTCCACTAAGCCAATCTCTTGCTAATGGTACCCATATTGTTTGGAGTTCTGCTGTTTTTCACTTAACATGTCAAAAGCATTTCTCTGTGTTTCTATAGTATTCATGATAATCTTTTTAAATAACTACATGATTTTTCTCCCCATGCTGATACTTTCTAATGTAAACCAGGTCCTGAAATACTGAATGTTTATTTCTAATTCCTTTGATGTTAGAAATCAAGTGGAGAGTTCCCAAACTCCCTCATGTCCCCCCAAAGAAGCAATTAGCACAGATGTAGCCTTGTAGGGGTTCCTAGTTGTTTGGGGGACTCTCCATGCCAGGGAAGGTTCATGGAAGTAGAATGTGGTTCCTTGTCCTTGAACCTCTGGCTTCTGAGTCAGCCAGACTTTTTTTTTGCTGACCCCTTCAGAGACCTCTTACCACTATTGGAAGACTGGCTCTTCTGTCTCACTCAGTTCCCTACCACAATCCCTTAGACTCCAATCTAGTGCTGTGCACCTGGATTGGCCTTGCTTTCCTTTTGGACCTGACTCTTATGCAGTCCCATCCCCCTCTTTTTTTAACTTATTTTTTTCTGTTGGTACTAAGGCTTGAACTTGGGACCTGGGCACTATCCCTGAGTACCTTTTGCTCAGGCTAGCACTCTACCACTTGAGCCACAGCTCTACTTTTGGCTCTTTCTGTGATTAATCAGAGATTGAGTCTCATGGACTTTATTGCCTGGGCTGGCTTTGAACTACCATGCTCAGACCTCAGCCTTCTGACTAGCTAGGATTACAGGTACAAGCCACCAGTTCCTAGCCCTGTGTAGCCTTTAAATCTCAGCTCAGTAGCTAGAGTTTCTAGGACTCTCTACCAATGTCAACTTCTCATTGCACCAAATTCCTTGGAATTGTCCCATTGAACATAATACCAAATTGGATGCTGGTCATATGAATTCTAAACCCCCTCAAATTGAGGAAGGAATGAAGCAAGGAGGCAGTTTACCACTTGTTTTCTCATTGTGCCGCAAGTTCTCTTGTTTAAATGCTTATAAGGACCCTTTGTACGTGGAGATTTATTATCACCAACTTAAAGCAAATGGGGCTAATGAGTTTGCCCAAACTTACCTAAGCCTGGGTAAAAGAAAATGAGCAGGCTGGTCTTGGTGGCTCATGCTTGTAATACTAACTACTCAGGAGGCTGGAATCTGAGGATAGCAGTTTAAAGCTAGCCCGGGCACTGCAAAGCTGCGAGACTCTTATCTCCAATTAATCACTAGAAAATGGGAAGTGGGGCTGTGGCTCAAGGGTAGAGCTGTAGCCTTGAGCTGAAGAACTTAGGAACAATGCGTAGGCCCAGAGTTCAAGCCCCATGACACACACGCACACAAAAGAAAGAAATAAGAAAAAAGAAAACAAGTGCCAGGTGAATGGCAGTACTATCATGAAATTTCTTTTTTTCTTTCTGGTAATAGACTCTAGCAAGTGATGTAGATGCTAGTGACTGGCCTTTCCAGGCTCTTCTTTCTTAATGATAACCTCATATGATAAAGAGAGCTTTCTTAAAACATATCCAGCATGTGGCCTGCACCCCTGGGCATCTTACCACATCTGTACTGTCAAATCTGGCAATAAGCAGTTACTTAGCAGTATGTGTATGGTAGGGGGAGGGATGGAAAGCAACTCCAAGGTTCCATAAGTAACAGATTGTGTGTGTGTGTGTGTGTGTGTGTGTGTGTATGTATGTATGTGTGTATGTGTGTGTATGTGTGTATACTGGTTCTAGAGCTTGAACTCAGGGCCTGGGCTCTACCACTTTGCCACAGCTCCATTTCCAGCTTTTTGATGATTAATTGAAGATAAGAATTACAGTTATGAGCCAGGTGTGGTGACTTATGTCTGTAATCCTAGTTACTCAGGAGGCCGAGATGTGAGGATCAAGGTTCAAAGCCAGCTTGGGCACAAAAGGACCTGAGACTCTTATCTCCAATTAACCTCTAGAAAATGGGAAGTGGGGTTTGGCTCACGGGTAGAGTGGTAGCTTTGAGCTGAAGAGCTCAGGGACAATGTCCAGGCGCAGGGGTAGGGTGGTAGCCTTGAACTGGAGTTCAAGCTCCATGACCTCCCCCCACACAAAAGAATTAGAGTTATGAGCCATTGACATTGGGAAGGGACTTTTTATCCTGTCTTGTGATGCTAAGTGTGCCATGCAGGACACAGAGTAGCTGCTCATTAAATGTCAGTTGAGTTGGATTCATGGATGGTTTCCTTTGTGGGTATGCCTTGTAGAGACTACATGTCCTTTGCCCTATTGAATCAGAGGAACAGTTTAGCCAGCCCTACATGAAGTGGGTGCATTTCAGTGTTGAGGAAGGGTCAAGTACTGACAAGAGGCAGAGAGGCAGAAACACATCTTGAAGCTGCCTTTTGCTCAGAGCAAGAGCAAAGCCCCACACCTGTTCCTTCAGTTCCCCTTTTCTGCCATCTTAACAGCAGGAAGGCAGTATAGCCAGATTTAAGAGGGATCTGGGTTTGGCAGTTCAGTGTTTAGGGGGTCTTGATGTGAAGTTTGGTAGATTTTGGTTTTGGGAGTTAGGTCTGATATGCTCAGTGTGGAGTTTGTTCTGGGCAATTTAAAATCAGTCTTTCAAAAAAAATAAAATCAATCTTTCTCATTTTCTCTTTCCTTCCTTCCCTCCCTCTTTTCCTCTGGTACCACAGCTTGAATTTAGGACCTTGAGCTCTTGCTCAGCTTTTGCTGTTTGTAGTGGGTCCTCTACCAACTTGAGCCACACCTCTAGTCCAGCATTTGTCTGGTTGAATGGAGATGTATTTTCACCCATGCTAGCTTCAAACTGCCATTCTCAGATCTCATCCTCCTGAGTAGGTAGGATTACTGGTGTGAACCACTGGCACTAGGCTCTTTGTTTTGGTAGTACTGAGATTTGAATTAAGGGTCTGGCAAATTGAAGGTAGGATAGATGTGTATCCTATAGAGAGGTGCCAATCGATGTTACTTCCCTCCTCTGTGAAGGCTAGCTTATAGGATTTAGTGAGATGGTACTGGTCAGCATCATCTCATTAATGATAACTGCTCAGTTAGTGCTGAACACTGAAATTTGTGTCATCACAGATCTGGTTGTCATCTCACCAGTGACCAAGGAAATTTTCCCCCGGAAGCAGTGGTTCCTTAGCTGTGATGTATGCACATTAGCAGAGAGTTTGTTGGAAATGTTGATTCAGTAGGAGGGTCTGGGATATGATCCAAGAGTCTGGATTTACAAACCATATTTGTGTTCCTTGCAATATAATTTAGAGTGTGTAGCTGTATCGGCAGTCATTTCCACTATAAGCCAGATCTTCCAATGGTTAGGTGCTCCCTTACTCAAAATTCTTTTTAAATCAAGGATGAAATACAGGATGAGCTGGTGCAGGATGGGATGTTCTAAAGAAGAAGTAGGGTAGTGGGTATTCCCTGTTCTTTAAGCCACACTTGCTCTGGATATATCATAGACCAATTGAGTGCTATTATAAATGCCATAGACTGAGTAAACAGCACAGTTCTGGAGGCTGGGGACCCCCAGATCAAGATGCTGAGGATCCATTCCTCTTAAGTAGTTTGTCTTCTCACTCTCGCATGGTACAAAGGGATGAGGGATCCCAGCTTTCTTTCATAAGGATCCAAATCTATTCATGATAGGGAGAGTTTGGGGTCAGAATTTCACCACATGAATTTGAGGGATGAAGACAAACATTCATATCATAGTAGTATAGGTCATACCCTCTGTCAGGTAATTTCGGCATAGCTCAGTTTGCTTTTAGATTTTTGGTCGAGGGTAGTCAGAGTGGGATGTGTGTCATGATCCCCTCAATCTAATTCTATCTTACTTTGTATCTTGTCCTCTTTCTTGACTGCTGGACTTTTCAATTTGAAAAGTTCAGTAAAACTCGTATGTGTATGTGTGACACTGTACTGGATTAATACCATAAACAGTCTGATCTTTAAGAAGGAAGGTGTTCCTCTGTCTGTCCTGTCCTAACATTTAGCATATCCCTTATATGGTGTCTGTCACACTGCAAGCCAGCATTACTCTGTGGTGCTGTTTTGTACTCAGTGAGGGTGTAAATGAATTCTTTTAGCTTTAACCCAGCCTCTAGCACATATTCATATTCAAAAATAGCTTTTGAGAGACTCTAAATGTCCTCTGGAAACATCAGAGTAAGATCCTTGTGTTGCTGATAGGGTCTTTGGAAAGCATCCAGGACTGTGACCTAGTAGGAGGGTGACAGGACCTGGCTAAGAATGGGAGGGAGCTGTGAAACACCAGAGAGGTTCTTAATTTTCCCCCTCCTTCTTGTCTTAAATGCTTCCTTTGAGTGAATGGTTCTCCTTGAACCTGGAGGCCTCTGGGGATACCCACCTTAAAGATTAATGTCCTGTGGGGCAGTATCAGCTATTGGTAGAGCTACTAATACCTTGGGAAGGGAGGAGCCTGAGCAGCCTGGGTATTACAAAGTAGTGATAGAATCTGGGGAAGCCAGGCCTTGGCTATCCTCCAGTTTTCCTAACTTGTGTTAATTTTGAGGACCTGGGAGTGTTGGGGAGTGATAAATGGATCATTGAGTTCTCCCCTCTTTGTCAAGTACACTTTTCTCCCAAGGAAACCCTGGAAGGACTGATCATTGAAGCTCATTGTTTCAAGGTAATTTGTGGTGTGGTATCTGGGCTCTTCTGAAGTAAAAAAGACTCCAAAATATAAACCTTTCTCTGCATAATAGAATCTACTTAGATTATTTAACTCCTAGAGTTTTACAGTACAATAGTCACCCATCAGGCTTGGAGAGAAATGGAACTTCCTCCAACAATAAGTGTATTGTATTCTTGCTTAAAATTGAACCTAATAAGGCAGTATCACAAAATCTGGTGTTGAGTAAATGATGGAGCTTGGAATAAAATGATTTATATAACCCATCCCCCCAAGTAGGCAATGTTTTTAGATGTTTTTCCTCCCAAAAATAAGTGTGGGTATTGAAAGTGATGTTGATTATGTTTTTCTGAAATAGGCTAAGGCCTCAACATTTGAGAATCTGCCTCCTAACCTCTGACCCCTTTCTTCCTACAGGTTTGACTCTTGCTTGAATGTTCGTGATGTACAGTCATCAGAATGTTCTGGCCCAACAGAATGGGTATGGAGCTGGGTGCTAGTAGTAGCTCACACTTGTAATCTTAGTGTTGCCCCAGTGGCCTCCTCTCTTACAGCTTAGCATGCTTCTTTTCTAGGCAACACTAGGCCCATTTAGTAAAGGTAGAAAATAATCAGCTCCTACCCTCTTTCACCTTGAGATGGCATTCCTCTGGGGCAGCTGTAACCACCATATAAACAGCAAGGTCCCCTTAGAGTAACCTTGAGAACTAGAAAGCTGTAAGACCCTTTATCTACCATTTGGGCAGCAGTGTAAATCCTAGCCTGCCAAGATGAAGCCCCTGGTCGATACATCCACACCAGGGTCTCAGCCTTCTAAACCTGGTATGTTATATAGGTCACCTCAGACAATAGCCAACACTTCTTCTTTCTTGTGAAAAGGGATCTTGCCCGATCCTTTGCGGGCAATAAGCTTTTTGTTTGTTCTTTGTACCTAGATGTCTGCATGGTTTTCTGGCAAAGTCTGGTAAAATCTAACACACAATGTTTAGGTAGACTTTTTGGTAGACTTGTTCATCCTATTTTCTTTGTCAAAAGGGAGGTGTGAGTTGCCAACTATATGCCCAAAATGAGGTTCTCTAAATTTGCATTAAAAGATTTGGCTGATCTTGTAGGTAAATTGTCATTTCTGTTTTGCCATTTATGTCTGGGAAAATTGTATAAAAAGAGATCACTTAGTAAAAATTGAAATACTGTTTCCTGGACTCTTTATTTTAAAAGTGGCTTTATAGTTAGACTCCCTAGCTGGCCAGGAAGTTCAGAGGGTTCCAGCAATAAAAGGAACACGGTATGATATAGGTAGAGCACATTCCTACAAAGTTATTGTATGTTTACTAATTCTAATTCCTTAAGGTGTAAGAAGATAACCATCCTTGAAAATCGTATTAAGTGAAGTAAGCCAGACCCAAAGGAACACAAGCTCAGTGGTTTCCCACATTTGTAATAATTAGTACACATCTAGGACTCTCCTAGCAGAGGATTACAATAGCTTAAAACCTAGGTGCATAAAGTCATATAGAATGAGATTAAATGATTGGAACTCTAGGATATGGAAACAAGAGGTTTATCTTGTGTGATTGTTGTTCTTAATGTACTATGTTATTTCTCTTCTCTTTTTTTCCCCTTATGGATAATCTCATGTTATTACTGTATCTGACTTTGTAGCCTGGTATATTCCATATATGTTTATTTGTTTATTTGAAATAGGAAAGGGAAGGGGAGAAAACAAGATGATTGGGAGGGGTGGGATTGGGAAGTCGGGACAAAAACATGGGAAGGGGTATCAAAGTGTGAGAAGTAATACACCAACTATCTGGCGAATGTAACTGTAACCCCTCTATACATTATCCCAACAATAAAAAAATAAAAAAGATGATATCTATCCTTAAGGGTATTAGAAGGTGAGGGACTACCTCTGTCCCCCAAAGTTCTGAAAGTTATTGGGTATGCCTCACTCATCTTATTAGAATGAACATGATTGCACACATTTCCCTAACTCAAAAATGCTAAAAACAGCAAACAATAGCTGCCATTTGGAGTCCCATTTCTTGCATGGGGAACAGGTTTCTCCTTGGTTTCTATTTATCCATACTTTAAATATGTTAAACTAAATCAGATCTTTGAGTAATTAGTAGTACCAATCAACTGGTGGGAAAATAAGTAATAACAAACCCAGTGACAGTATAAGGCCCTGAGTTCAAGCCCCCTAGTGGCACACACAAAAAAATAAACTCTATATTAAACTTTGGCCTGTGGAGATACTTTGCTTTTTGTAAGACACCATGAAATATATTTCATGACTATCTCAAGGCTCCTCCCTTTTCTATTCTTTGGTGACCTAATGATGTTATTTGGGAATCTTTAAAAAAATCATTCTGTAAATATATCACCATTTAGAAACACTAAGGGTTAGAGCTGCATTACGAGACTATTGAGGGGAATGAAAAAATTGCTGGCCTCTAGGAAAAAGCCCTTATTTCAACTTTCCTTACCAGGTACCTAAGGTTCAAGGCCTAATCTGAGTGGCACACTCCCTCTCATTCTGTACAGGACTACCCACCTGCCTGGTGTCTGGTGAGCCTTTCATTTCAGTCTTGTAGTCAAGTGTAATTGCCATCACAAAGGCTGAGCTTCTGCTTCTCCTCCTTGGGGACAGAGGCTAGTTTCACTCCTGGCTCCCTGTCATCTCCACTAGCAGGAGTTTTTCCTCTTGAAATATCTCTCAGAATATACCGTGCTCTGCCACCTGTATAAGCCATGAGTTTCCCACTTCTGGCTTTTTTCTATGTATGTACCAAGGAATTGAACCCAGGTCTTCATGCATGCTAGGCAAGCACTTTAACCACTAGGCCAAACTCCCGGCCCATAATTACGATTTCTTTCTAATTACTTATCCATATGGCCCTTTCATCTGCTGGAGAGGACCCCTGTCCTCTCTCATTCATAGGTCACAGCCATCCATGTGGTACCCGAGGCACAGTCTAGGTAGAAGCTTTTCCCTCTGGTTCTCTTTTGTCTTGTTTGTTCATTTTCTAGTTTTTGATCCATACCCTATGCAAGCAATGGATTGTCATCCCTTTCCTTCTCCGACCATTTTCATGAAGGGCCATAAGATAGCAAAGAAGGTCTGTAAGCCTGTGTACTGCCTGCATTTACCTTGGGGCAAGGCAGCTCTCTCTCAGCCTCTCAACCTGCTTTGAGTTAGGTGGAGACAAATAGCCAAAGAACATGATATTTAAGAGTCTGAATGTGCTGAGTGGATAGTTTGAAACTAACCTCAGGCAAAGGTCCTTGGTTCAGGCTTGGTGACTGATGTGGCATTGTCTGCTGTTAATAACCAAGAGATGGAAGACCTGGTGAAGTCATATTTTTGCCTGTCAACAGGAAGTCTCTTCTTTAACTTCTTTTGTTTCAGTATTTGATTTTACTCAAATTTCCCTGCTAAAGTTGCTTTGCCTTGACTGAGTCATTGTTATTGTATTTAATTACTGAATTAAAGAAAGGCTTCTGTTTCATCTAAAGTCCTTAACATCTTGTTTAAAACTCTGCTCTTGGGCTGGGAGTTTAGCCTAGTGGTAGAGTGCTTGCCTAACATGCACAAAGTCTGGATTCAATTCCTCAGTATCACATACATAGAAAAAAGCCAGAAGTGGTGCTGTTGCTCAAGGGGTAGAGCGTCAGCCTTGAGGAAGCCCCAGGACAGTGCTCAGGCCCTGAGTTCAAGGCCCAGGACTGGCAAAACCCCCCAAAACTCTGCTCTTTAATAACTCTGGAAGAAGTTGACTGATTTTAATGAAATCCTATCCTTTATAAAAGACATTGACATGCACCTCAGGTCTTATTTAAATGTAGTCTCCTTGAAACAAAATGACCATGGGTAAAAAACAATCTCTGAAAGAACATTTCCTCAATAATGTCTAGCAGTGCAATTATGTCTAATCAGTACATTTTCATTTTAATTTTTTGCCAGTCCTGGGACTTAAACTCAGGGCCTGAGCATTGTCCTTGGGCTTTCTCAAGGCTAGAGCTCTACCACTTGAGCCACAGCACCATTTCTGGCTTTTTCTTTTTTGTGCATGCTAGGCAAGCACTCTACCATTAGGTCAAACTCCCTGACCCCATTTTTATATTTTTACAAGGGAGGGAGCCTTTGTTTCACTTATGTGTGTCTATTTACATGACAAGAGAGGATAATACCATACAATGGACAAGTCAGGTTCAGATGTGGCACTGTGTGGGCATGGTGATTGACTTTAGTTTTTCTTCTGATCTTTGCACTCCTTGACTGCTGCCTCCGCTTTCTACTATGTCCTCTACTATGTCCGGTGGCTTGCAGATGTTTTATATTATCTGGATCTTTACCCTCCGCTGCTTCCCTGGCTTCATCTCATCTCCTTTTGGTCCATACTTTCAAAGATCTCCTTCAAGACTATGCCACTTCTGATTCACTCCAGCCCTAAGGCTCCTTCCTACAATTGAAAGAGTTCCTATATCCATGGATCTTACATTATAGTCAGAGTAGGAGCAATTTGCTTGTGTGGCTAAGAAAATAGTGGAGTGACATTACCCTAGGAAAGGGCTAGGCTGCTCTGTGAACATCAGAATGTCTATCCAACTTTGGGAGGGAAGACTGAAGGGCATCAAGTAGGCATTCCAAAGGGTGTATGCAGTTATTCATGTACGTACAAAACCATTATACACCTTAGGGGAAATCACAGAGGATTGCAATGAGAAATGGAGGCAGAGACCTTGCTATAGCATATACATATACATATAAATATATTTGTATAAATGTATGTATATAAACATCAGATATATTTGGTAGTTTGAATTCAGGACTTCATACTTGTTAAGCAACTGCTTAACTCATACTCCCAATTCCTGTTCGTTTTTAGTTATTTTTTGGTGGCACTAGGGTTTGTACTAAAGGCCTTGTACTTGCTGGTTAGGTACTCTACCATTTAAGTCATGCCTTTAGCCTTGATTTTGTTACTTTTTCACATAAGGTGATGAATTTTTTGCCTGGGTCAGCCTTGGATCTCGATATTCTAACTTATGCCTCCCAGGTAGCTGGCCTTACAAGTGTACATCACCACACTGAGCCCTTGAGTCTATATTTTAATGGAAAGAGTCAGCCAAGTAAAGTAGTGTTCATTCCCTAAAGAATATTTCAGGCAGGGTAAACAGTGAGAGTGAATATATTCAAATCATACACAAAAAAGGAAGGCAGAGACCAGATCACCATGGGGGCAATGTACCTCAAGGAGTCTGGAGTTTATTTTGAGAGTAAGACTTGCCCACTCAATGTTTTTAGACAGGAGAGTGACATGGTGTATTCTGCAGAGATGGATTTTATGATGATACCAATCTTATTACATCCCTTCCATGCTTGATGTTTCCACATGTTTTTTATTGTTGGAATGAAGGCAAACTCTTTCACATGGGACCTGGGATTTTGCTTACTTCTCTTTCCATTTCTTCTACCACATTGGTTCTCTAAATGCCCAGCCACAGACTCCTGTAAATGCCTTAAACTAGTTAGGCGTTGTGATTGTGTACCCACTGCTTAGAAGTGTCTTCCCTTTTCCACCTGCTTCAATCCTTTTTGTCTTTTAAGTTTCCAGTTCCAGCTGTACTTTCTTAGGCATGCCTTCCCTGACCTCTTCAGATGGTCAGATCTTGCTATTCATACAACAAACTAGTCTGTTCTTGATTGGTCTGGAAGATTATGTTGTGTTTCTAGTTCTGCTCCCAGTTTCATCTGCATCCTTTGCCATGTGGCAGTGTAGTTTTTCTTCAGAGTGAGTGCCCATGAATGCTGCATGCTAGTCATGGCCACCTAAATTGCACAGGCCAGTAAAATGTAGGTAGAAGTGAGCCACTTCTGAGGCCAGACCTTAGGAGGCATTGTGCCTGTGTCTGCCTGTCTAGACCTTCTCTTATTGCCTATTTTGGAGCTAGCCTCAGCATAAACTCAGTGTAGAGCAGACTTGAGCAAGCTCTGCTTGAAGTCTACAGTTTGCAACTATCTAATCCAGTCAGGTTGGAACCAATTTGTAGATATGTGAGGAGAAATAGTAATTAGTCCTTGGCACTGAATTTTGGTATTATTTGGTAGATAGTATCATCTTAGTAATAGAAGATTGATAAAATAGACACCATAGTTAGAAGTTTTCATGTATATGTCTGTCTTCTCAGTTATTTTTCGTGTGTGTGTGTGTGTGTGTTGGTCCTGGGGCTTGAACTCAGGGCCTGTTCTTGAGATTTTTTTTACTCAAGGCTAAGATCTTACCACTTGAAGCACAGTTCTACTTCCTGTCTTCTCAATTATATTGCCAATTGTACAAGGATGAGTTTTGGGTCTCAGCATCCTCCACAGTGCCTGATACATGTTAGATGTGGCACACGTTTTTGTTAAGTGATGGAGTGAATTCTGTGTTTCAACCCAACTGTGTAGTATATGTCATCAATCTTCCATGATAATCATAAGAGTTTACTAGTTCTGGCTAAATTGGCCCACTGCCAAAGGTATCAATACATTAGATACTAAATTATACTTCACTAACTTTAAACAAAGTGACAGGATTTAGAATTGTGATTTTTTTTCCCTAATCTAAAAAGACATTTTGATAAAATGTTGGTTTGAGTTAAGAGGTTATAGAGTGGTATGAATTGTGGGGAAAACCCTTCAGTGTAGCTATTGATTTCCTTATCTAGATTTCAGCATATAACATTGACATGCCTCATTTTCCCATTAACACGCAGGTGCATTTTCATAGGTGGTTTCTACATTAGAAACAGATAAATCCTTAAAATCTACTGTTGACTGAAGAGTTAATATCTGACAGAAACATGCATGAAATTCATTATCTGTTATATGTGGGGGCATCTTAGGGAAAGAATACTGTCTCTGAGACTGTAAACAGCGACTCTTTAGCCTTAGCTTACCCTCAAGTGGAATTAATATCAACTTCTAAGGATTGAAAAGTGCAAAAAAAGACCAATTGTCATCAATTGAATGGAACAGAATGAGTGAAAATGGAATAGGAAGAAAATGATTGTAGTTTTAAGCCATAATCTCATATGCAGATACCTTACTAATGTCTTATGCCCAAGTTATTTGTTTTTTCACATATAGTTGTGCCATCTAATATTTGTGCTTCCTATTTATTTCTTTATCTTCTCTAATTGCATTGGCTAGTAGAGAGAAGTATCATTCACTTTCTTTGTTTTTTTTGTATTGGTACTAGGGGCTTAAACTCTGAGGTGTGGTACTATCCCTTAGCTTTTTTGCTCAAATCTACCACTTGAGCCACAGCTCCACTTCAGGCCTTTTTTTTTTTGGTGGTAACTAATTGAAGTTAAGAGTCTAAAGGACTTTACTGCCCAGTCTGGCTTCAAACCTCAATTCTCAAGGCCAGTTCCTGTAAGCCTTTTTCAATTCTTCTGGGTGGCATTGGGTTTGACTCCCAAAACATCATAGTAAATGTTGTTTTTTTTTTCATCATCTTGTAGCTGTTGAGCAGGCTGGGGCCCACGAGGGAGAGCGGGAAGGAGCACATAGCTATGCCCAGCTAGGGCAGCCACTGCTCCTTCAACCTCTGCCTGAGTGTTCTGGAAAGTTCCACCCGGCCCGCCGCCGCCATCTTTTGTACTCTAGCCTGGGCGCCTGCAGTCCTTTTGTTTTAGTTTGAGTTTTAGATGAAGCTTAGACCCAACTTTCCCCAGGCTGGTCTTGAATTTTGGATTATAAGTATGAACCATTGTGCCTGCCTGTCTTTAATAACATATTTATATTTACACTATTTTCAGTTCTTAGTTTTGACTATTGTGGAAAATAATTTATGTAGATTTTCAAGTGTCTTAATGTTGAACAAAATATTTTCTATTAATTTGTACAGGTTCTGTGGTTATATTATGGCCTTTTTGACTGCACTTTGTTTATCCCTTGATAATTGGTTTAGTAGTTGATTTCTTCATAACACTTAGATTTATGAGTACTTCCATTTCTTATTAATTACTGTTTTGTCTCTATCAATTCTTTTATTTTCCTTTTATTTCTCTTTAGTTTTAGTTGCACATGTAATTTAAGTATCTGCATATTCAAAATTGGAAATTTTCCTTTGAGCACTACTTTGTGTCTTGTGCATTCTAATGAATAATATTTGCCTATTTAGTTTCATGATATTTTGGGATTTTGATTTTATTTTTGGCATAAAAGTTGTTCAAGATAGGATTTTAAAATTTCTTCAGTGTGATCAGAGAATAATCTGAATTGTTACTATTTCTTAGAGTTTGAGGTCATCTCTGTGCTCTGAGATTTAGTCAAGTTTTGTAAAAAGGCACTTTAGAAGTTATATTTTTCTTTTCAGGCTCTAACAGTCAAAATAACAGTTCTGATGATTTGATACTAGGCTTTTGTTGTATTATTTTTGACTCGCTTGACTTAGTATGAAGCATAGATGGAGCTACTATCTTTTATGATTATGCTAAGAACTCTGGGGACCATGTAGAAGATAGAGATTCCAACTTAAGTTTCTTCAGGAGGCTATTTAACTTTCCTCCACCACAGACTGACAGTACATGGAAATAGAAAGATCAGAGATTGTATTTTGAGCTTGGATAGTAGAGGAAAGCCTTATGCAGGAAATTAGGATTGGAGAGGAAGTAGGAGTCTGGAGGTCAAGAATTGGTAATGCAGCTAGGTTTCGGGGCTCATGCTTGTAAACCTAATTGCTCACGAAGCTAAGGTCTGAAGATCTCCATTTGAAACCAACTGGGACAGACAGATTTGAGAGACACTTACCCTCAATTAACCAGCAAAATATTGGAAGAGGTGATGGGTAGCAAATTCCTTGATGGAAAAAAGCTAAGCAAGAGCACCAGGCCCTGAGTTCAAGCACACACACAAACACACAAACAGACGCATAGACACACACAAATTGGTAATGGGGGATTCTGAGCCAGGAGCAGTAGGAGCAGAGCTGGGCCTTGAGTAATTATAGTCTGGATGGAAGAAGGCATATTCTTCTTAACATCTTGGATCTCTATGACCATAGCAGGAACCAGTCCTCTTGATTCAGTTCATTCTGCATGAGTATCTTTATTGGGACTATGCTAGCATGTCACCATCCTGCCTAACAGGCATCAAGAATAGCACATGATAATTTGATCTTCAGGCCACCCTGCTGGTATGCTCTTAGCTTTGCACTTTTACTGGAGAGCTGAAATTGGCACACACTTTCATTTGATAGCATTAGTTCAGTGTTTGAACATTAATCAGGGAGGTGAGGCATTGCAATGGAAGAATTACTGTGTACGAGGTGTACTTGCAATATGGAGTTATTTTGTCAGATAGCCCTAGTAAATTACCAAATATTTAACATCGATAATAAATCAAGTGAGGTGTATGGTCTGTAGGAAGTGAAAGTATTTAAATAATTAAGCAGTTCTTTCTAGAGACTATGTGATGATTTTTCTAGACTTGAAATAAGTTTTCCTCATTGCAGCCTCCATATAATATATAGTTATTTCAAATCAACTTTACTAACTGAGCTTTTTCTAGTAATGGAGCTTTGTCAGCAGAAACTGGGCACACCAGCAAATGGTGAATGATGATTTCATGTCAGAAAGGAGTTTGAGAAGTGCTTTCTGTTTTGAGATAGATGGATCTGGAGTCAGAGCTTGAAGCTGAGTGTAATAGTTTCAGAGAAAAGGTATATCTGAAAGAGGGGTGAATGCTCCATCACTCAAAGGCTAGCATTTCACACATACCAGCCAGATACTGCATGTGGTATGGAGACCTGGGCTTCAGTATTGGGGTGTGGGGGCAGTCATGTAATCTTGGTGTGATTTCTTCCTATTTCTCTTCCCTAATCTCTTGTAGCTGGTTCCCCATGCACAGGGAAGAATGGCAGAATGTGAAGTAGTTACTGGAAGGACAACAGGTAGGTTTATGTCACTGTGACAGCCCCACCCCCAGCTGTCTCTAAGACAGAATTGTCTCAGTGCCCAAGTGCCAAGTGCCTGGGAGTGACTTATCCTCTACAGAATGGGGCAGGCTCTTGGAAAAGCAGCTTTTGTTAGCTGGATTGGCATGGCTCTGTGAAGGCCCTGAGGACAGAGCATCCTTTGTGCACTGTTAGAGATGGGATATGAGATGCTTTGAGGATTTAAGCCCTTTCTGCTAGTTTTTTGAAGTTCTGGTTTGAGCTGTAGGATTGTGTGGAGTTTGAAAAAACATATTTCTGTTACAGAACACAATACATCAGATAGTTGAGCTTATGTGTTAGTTGGTCAGATGTCTTTCTGGACCTTGAGTGTTCTACAGAGCTATTTGATGGGGGAAAGAAACCTGAAAATGGGGCACCTGAACTTGGGTTGCTGGGGATGATACTAAAGTGTGTATATTCTCCCTGTATTTTACTGCTGAGTCTTGTCTCTCATTGGAGGTTCCAAGCAGCGATTCAACAAAGCCTGTGCTGTCAGCTAAAAGGCTTTTAGGATTTCATAATCACGACTCAGTATCTTTTCCTTTTTTCTTAAAAAAAAAAAGAGTGAACTTTTTCCTTTCTCTTCCTCTACCTTTTTGAAATCGTTAGCCTTCATGTGAACTGAAAGGGACTTCAAAACATTGGAAGAAAATAGTCTGAAAGCTCCGAGTATGCTTGGCTCTTGGTAGGTCTGAAGACTTGATAAAGAGGCATCTTTTGCACTGACAAGTGTTTGTGTGCCAGTTGCTGAAGGCTTTTGATGACAGAGCTTCTTAGTTTTCTATAGCTTACCTTTGCTTTTGTGTGGAGGAGTTAGGAAAACTCTAATAAAGTAACTAAACAATAGAGATAAAAAGTTAGCATTCCTTTTTTCTTCCTCATCTTCTCTTTCCTGCCCACTGGATTTTGAGACTTACTTGCTAGACATTAAGTAAGAGGCAGGAGGGAAATGGCCAGTGTCTGGAATGTACTTATTAGCTTTTGTTCAAGGCTGTTGCTCTATGACTTGAGACTCACATTCACTTTGTCTTTTTACTACTTAAATAGTCTCAGTGAGGGGCCTGGGAGTTGGGCCTAGTGGCAGAGTGCTTGGCTAGCATGCATGAAGACCCAGGTTGAATTTCTGGGTACCACATACATAGAAAAAGCCAGTAGTGGTGCTATGGCTCCAGTGGCAAAGCCTTCAGAAAGCCCAAGGACAAGTGCTCAGGCCCTGAGTTCAAGCCCCAGGACTGGCCAAAAAAAAATGTCTTAGGGATTTTCCTTTTCAGACTGGCTTTGAACCATGCTCTCAGACTCCTGAGTAGCTAGGATTACGTACAGGTGTGAACTACCAATGTCAGACTGGAATTGTTGAAGTCTTCAGAAGCAGAAGCCATGTTCTTCTTGAAGCCAAAGGAAAAATTCATTGGGTGGAGGAGTTGTGGATGATGGTGTGTGGAAGGGAGAGGCTCCCAGCAAAGACATTGAGATGATATCGCAGTATCTCATTCTCTGGAAGCATGACAGCTGTTATACTGATAGGCCTGGAGCCCTCTTAATCTTGAACCTATTCTTTTTCCCACCTTGTGGGAGCCAACTGAAATTGGGAAACAATGACCACTGTCTCATGTTGTTTCTGTTCCCATATGTGTTCTTACAGGAGCACTTCCAAGTTCTTGTCTTTCAGTGAGAGATAAATCATATAGGTTGCAGTCATACGAACATGTAAGGCTTGCTTGTTATTTAATGTGGTTTATAAGGAATCAAGAGGGACCTTCTTGTTGAACTGCCTCAACTGTCTGTGGTAGAGAATGAGGATGCCTGACCACAGGGCAGTCACCCTGCTGTGAGCGAAACTATGTCAGTCTACTTTCAGAAAAGAAATAAGAAACTTGGGGCCAGGAGCATGGCCTAGGGGTAGAATACGAACATACACCAAGACCCAGGTTTGATTCCTCTGTACATACATAGGAAAAAGCTAGAAGTTGTGCTGTGGCTCAAGTGGTAGAGCTCTAGCCTTGAGAAGAGCCCAAGGACAATGCTCAGGCTCTGAGTTGAATGAAGCCCCAGGAATGGCAGAGAGAGAGAGAGAGACACAGAGAGACAGACAGAGACAGACAGACACACACACACACACACACACACACACACACACACAGAGAGAGAGAGAGAGAGAGAGAGAGAGAGAGAGAGAGAGAGAGAGAGAGAGAGAGAGAGAGAGAACTTCATGATACAGGACTGAAATAAAGTGGAATGCTGTGGAGTATCATCTTAAGTACAATCTAAAAGGCCAGTAGAGAAACTCATGAACTGATCTCTATGACTTGGTGTCCAGAAATGTCCATCTCATTGTTTTGTATGAAGAAAAAATATGGGCTAAAGCCCAAAATTTTCTAATAATATCTTACCAGTTGCTTTTTTTTTTTTGACCTGTCGTGGGGCTTGAACTCAGGGCCTGAGCACTATCCTTGGACTTTTCTCAAGGCCAGAGCTCTACCACTTGAGCCAAAGCACCACTTCTAGCTTTTTTCTATGTATGTGGTACTGAGGAATCGAACCCAGGTCTTCATGCATGCTAGGCAAGCACTCTACCACTAGGCCAAACTCCTGGCCCGCCAGTTGCTTCAGCTGTCCTGAGTTGAAGTTACTTATTTGGTGTTAATCAAGTATTAGTATTTGTAGAAGATGAAGCTGGGCTGTGTGTGACCCATACGTTTTTTAAAACTTAATTTTATTATTAGATTGTTGTATAGAGGGGTTATATTACATTTGTAATCAGACTACTCTTGAAATTTTAAAAAATCAAGATGTTAAGTTTTTTGTCATGATAATGTATAGAGGAGTTACAGTTACATTCATCAGATAGTAGGTGCATTACTTCTCACACATTGATATCCCTGTTTCCCTCCCCCCACTTCTTCCCAGTCATCTTGTTTTCCCCACTTCCCTTTCCTATTTCAAATAAACAAATAAATGTATATACAATATACCAGGTAACAAAGCCAGATACAGTAACAACATGAGATTAACCATAAAGTCAAAAAAAGAGAAGAGAAATAACAGTACATTAAGGGCAACAATCACATAAGATAAACCTCATGTTTCCATATCTTAGAGTTTCTTTCATTTAGTCTCATTCTATTTGACCTTATTTACCTAGGTTTTGAGCTATTGTAATGCTCTGCTAGGAAAGTCCTAGATGTGTACTAACTATTACAAATGAGGGAAACCATTGAGCCTATATTCCTTTGGGTCTGGCTTACTTCACTTAGTATGATTTTTTCCTAAGTCTTTCCATTTCCTTACAAGTGGAGCAATGTCATTCTTTCTGATGGCAGCATAGAATTCCATGGTGTATAAGTGCCACATCTCCTTGATCCATTCATCTACTGAGGAGTATCTGGGTTGATTCTATATCTTAGCTATGGTAAATAATGTTGCAATGAACATGGTTGTGGTAGTGTGACTCATACTTTTTAATGGCACACAAGTTGTGTAATGCCAGTGTTTAAAGGGATCTCTGGGTCTATCAGCTGTTATTGTTATTGTTTGAGGTGTAGGTATTCCATTGAAGAGGATCCTTGTTGGAAAATCAGAAATTTTTTGTGGATAAAAGAGAAATGGGCAGGTTTTGCTGATGAAAACACAGTCATATCCCATTGATGACTATTATAGGTGATGAAAATAATGGAGAATGCATTGGCTTTTACTGTGTGTCAATGCTAAATATTTAATCCTTGTTCTCTCTTAGGTCTCATAACAATCCAGCAGAATATTAATAGAGGTAGAAGCAGTGCTGGTAATGGTAAGTAATAATTATAGCAATTACCATGCCTGCTTTTTGTGAGTTATTTCATTTGCATCTCACAATAACCCTATGAGCCATGCCCTCTTTTATCATCCTTCCACCTTTCTAGATGAAGAAACGGGTTCAGAGATGTTACAGAATTTTCCAAATTGCTGGAAGGTGAGTCAGTGATCTGATTTCAAAGGCTGTGCATCAAATGAACATTTCTGATCATATCTAACTGGCTGAGCAGGGCCCTTTCCTAATAGGCACTTAATAAATATTATGTTGTGATAATGAAATGAAAAATATTAGATACAGGCATGTAGGTAGCACAAACACACAGAGTGAATTTCAGAGTTTCTACTTTGAAGATAACTCTCTGGTGGTTAATTCTAGTGTCATCTTTTTTTTATTCAGCACATTTTCAACCTTGCCTCTCAACTAGCTGACAATGAATTTAATACATTCTTTTTTTATTTTGGCAGTGCTAGGAATTGAACTCAGGGTTTTATGCTTGCTGGCAGATACTTTACCACTTGAGCCCTGTGTCTAGCCATTTCATTAGGATCTCTGATTTGCAGACTAGCCTGGGCTATGAATCCCCTGCTTGTGGATCTCTGTGTTGCTGGGGATAACAGGTGTGAGATGTATAGCACTGGTTGATCTGGAGTCTTATGAACATTTTAGGACTGTGCTGGTCTTGAATTATGGTCTCCTGATTTCTGCCTCCCAGTAGTTAGGATTACAAGCTTCAGCCACTACATCGAACTTCACTTAACATAATTCTAAGAAGAATTTTAGGGAATATTGTAGTAATCACACTGGTATAAACTATTAGAACTGAAGGCACCTATGGAGCCAAGTAAGTCAGTCCTTACATTTTAGATAGGAGGCTCAGGCTTTGTTAACTGTATTAATTAATTCAAAGCCTCTGTTTAGTTTCCTGGTATTGGAACTAGATTTTAAAAAAATTTTTTTATTGTAATTAGTAAAAGGGTTACATGATATTTGCCAGATAGAAGGTGCATTAATTCACATACATTGATACCCTTTCACATGTCTTGGTACCCATTTCCCTCCCCCCCCCACACCCCCAACCCGTCTTGGTTTTACCCCCTTCCCTATCAAATTTCAAGTATCCAAATACAAATAAATTCAATATATCAGATAACAAAGTGAGATACTATACCAATATGAGATAACCAAGGGACAGCAAAGGAGATGAGAGACAACATAGTACATTAAGGACAACAATCATTCATTATATGGCTTTTGTTTCAATATCCTGGAGGTCCTTTCAATTAGCTTCACATTATATGGCCTTGTGTATCAAGATTTTGCTCTATTGCAAATCTCTGCTAGTAGAGCCCAAGGTTTCTACTGATTATGCCGAATGAGGGAAACCATTGGGCCTAAGTGGAACTAGATTTTGATATCTGTCTCCTGATCCTATCACTCAATGGACAGCTTCAATCTGAAGCCAAGATGAAATCATGTTTTAATGGTCAACTTTGAAGTATTGGTGCCTTCAGTTCTCTGCTGGTGAGGCTAATTTGCAGTGGACTGCCATTGGACAATTAGGTTTCTATGGTTTTAGGTCTCATTGACTGAAGCACCATCCTCTTTCTCCTTGTTCCTGGCATCAGAAGCACATTTAGATTGTTTTTGTTGGTTTAATAGCCCAAGATAGTTAAGGAATTAAGTGGTCAACTTAAGGAGTGAAGATTTTCACTCCTTCCTTATTCCTGGGAAGGAAGCAGAGGTGGTATCAGTGGAAATACATTTTCTTTGAAGTTTGAACTTACTATTTATATAGAGTATTCTTTGTGACTTTGGAAAATTATTATTTAATTACAGGTCTTTTATTGTATAGCGTCCCACCATCATTGTGCAGAGTTGCTATACAACTGTTTCAAGATGTTTGGAGACTGTGCTTCAAATTGTCACTTGTACTCTCAGAATTGAATTTGCTTGAATTAATTATGATTTTCTCTTCATTACTGTGGGCAGTATTTTGGGGGAGAGGTAATTCCTTTCTGATGTCCTGTAGAAAATCAATTTTGGCCCACGGTACTGACTAGTTGCTTGAATGGGAGAAATTGTCACCCATGATCTAGTATTCATTTCCCATTTTTCTTCACCTCTTTTTTCCTTGGGCTGGTTTCAGAAGACTCCAGGACCTGGGGAACAGCCTGAAGTGATGGACAGAGATATTCTCACATAAAGCAAATCTCAAGGGTCCCAAGTTGAGTAATAAAAGGCCTTGGTAGCAGCTTTTCTTGTGTAGTTTTCATTGTTTGTAGAGTGCTTTCTACTAAGAAACATAGACACTTTTCCCTTTGGCCTAGGGGTTAGTCAAGTTGAATGACACTTGGTTGGAAGTAGGGGTTTGGTCTTGAATGCTTTGGGACTTTGCTGTCTTCTCTATAGAATGTTACTTGAAATATTTTATCATTTAAAGTGTAAAACCTTTCACCTTATACTCCATAAACAAACTTAAATGGCCAAAACAACTGATAAATATTTGTGTCAGCTATAACAAACAGATCAATAGCCTTACAAAATAAACAGCTACTACAAAAACAAAATGCCACAATCCTACTGTGACTGTCCTTAAGTTTTCAGGCTTTCGGAATAGGTTCTCAAGATCTGGCAGGGCATAGCCCTGAGAAGATGGAAATGTTAAACTATATTCATGCACACAAAGAAAGGATCCAGACATCCTCCTCCTTCCTTCCATCTGTGAGGAGGGCCTGCAAGGAATTTCTCCCTTTGGCATGTGACCATGGTGCCTTTGGCTTTGCCATTCCAGCCAACTGACCCTTTTGCTGAAAGTTTAATAGGGGATAAATTCACATGTGAATTCATAATCCCCTTAGCTTTGCTAAGGGCATTCTGTAACAAGCCTGCAACAAAGAGAAGCTTGCATCTTGAGATTTTACTCTGACCCCACCTCATGGCCCCCTGGCTAACCTCTCTACACCTCCTGGGTTGCTGCCTAAAGGCATCTGCCCCTTGCAGAATCCTTGCTTGACTTCAGTACATTAAATGCGTTGTGATCCACACTTTAGAAAACAGTAACTTCACATTCCCAAGAAATAGGGTTTGGTGAGTGATGGATGTTTTTGGGCTCATCAGAAAAGAAAATAATGATGGATTTTCTGCTAGTATTCTTTATTTTTTGGACTTATCAGCATAGTCACAGTGAAGCCACTCAGTTAAGTTTTGAAGATTTATTGTCAGAATTTTCACTCCTAGTGCTTTTACTCCTTTTTCTCCTTTTCCCTGCCCATGGCATGGGTTTATTAGTTCATGTTAGCTACATATGTCTATAAATACTGAAAATATTTTTGATCCAGTATGCATTTAATCAACTTTTTGTTACTGTTGTGCCTGTGTATGAAGGAAAATTGTTTCTGTCTTAATGTTCTCTTGAAGTGCCTTTGGAGTGATGATATCATAATCACTTTAATACATTTAAAAGCTTCAAGGCTTAGTGTTTATTGAATAAGGCTCATTGAGAGACTATAACGGATGTCTTCAGGCTTTCCGTTGTTGTGAAAAGAAGAGCATTGTTCATGGCCTTGGTAAAAAAATTTGAATTTTTCATTTTACTTTGCACTGTGTTGTAATTATATTTCAAAAACTCTTTAAGCACAGCTATGAAAGGGGCTGTTTTTTTTAAGAGTTGTTTTAATTGCAGATCCTTGGCTGGTTGCTGCAAGTTGAACAGTAATAATGGACAGCAGTTTAAAACTTTCTCTCTAAGATTCTAAGAATCTAAAAGATGATGTCCTCTCCCCACATGGCTATCATTAGAGAATAGGTCCTCCTGAGTTGGGAAGTAGGTAGAAAGCTTTATTATTCTTGAGAATCTCATGTTTTGACCCTTTTGGGTCTCCATGAAAGTCCTAGAGAGGGAGGAAAGAACCATGGATGGTCGAAGTTGGGAGACCAGGAAATCACAAGGGGAGAATGGTGAATAGGAAGCTGAAAGAGTCCAGGGAGTCCTTGTGGGTTAGAGACATCTGTGCTTGGATTGTCCCTGGACTGGTACACCAGCAGATTGGCATGTTCTGAGGCCACCCTCCCAAAGAGTCCAATGGAGCAACTGTGGCTGCTGCAGTGGGGTGAAAAATACTCAGTAATCCCAAGGGTTGGTATACTCAGGTCAAGTCTTTCAAATCTGATACTTGCTGAGCACCAATGGCTTACACCTATAATCCTTGCTACTCAGGAGGCTGTGATCTGAGGATTGTGTTCAAAGCCAGCTCAGGGTGGGGAAGACCATGAGATTCTTATCTTCAATCACTAAAAAGTCAGAAGTAGAGCTGTGGCTCAAGTAGTAAGAACACTAGCCTTGATTGGAGAAGCTCAGGGGTAGTGCCTAGGCCTTGAGTTCAGGCTCTAGGACCAGCATATGTACATATATATATATATATATATGTACATATATATATACACACACACACATACACATACACACACAAATCTTTAACTTCCTGAAACCTTGGCCATACCTCCTTCCCTGCTGTGTAACTGCTTACTGCCAGCTTTGATAACACAGGTGTGGTGAGATGTCCAGGGATACAGGCCGCAAGCTAAATGTGTTTTAAGGAAGCTTTCTCTATTATATAAGGTTATCACTGAGGGAGGGGAGCCCTGAAAGGCCAGTCACCAGCACCCATATCACATTAGTATTGATTTATTATTTTGAGAAATGTACAAATTTGAAGTACATAATTCTCAATGTTGATAAATATAGACATTGATGCAATTCAAATTTTTGTCAAAATCAGGAAATTTCTTTACCTCCTTACTCCAGATAATCCCTGCTCCCTTCCCTCTATGGGCTTTGTGAATTTTTTCCAGTTGAGCTCAATTTGGACCATTTTAGGACCTGGTATAATTGGGATCACAGGGATGTAGTTTTGTGTATGGGAGGACTCTTGCACCAGTTTGTTGTGTAGGAGATTAAAACATACCATGCCTAACAATATTGGATACTTTAAAAAAATTATGGAACACTTTCTCAGTATATGCACATACTATGGATTTCTTATTTTTGTGTAAAACAGTATCTGAGGGGCTTCTAGCTTTTAACTTTTGGATTGCTGTGAATATTGATTTTTATTTGAGCCTTTATGTAAATATATTTTCACTTCTCTTGAGGGAATATCTGGGAGTGGAATTTCTAGGTCCTATGGTACTTAAATGTTTAGTTTTAGAAGAATTTGTCAGAACTTTTCCTAAAGTGAAGACTTTATTTTACTTCCACTAGCCAAGTATGAGAATTCTGGTTGCTTCAAATCCTCACCAACATTTAGAATATCTTTTAATTACAATAATTAATTGATGGATGTGTGATGATAACTCATTGTAGTTTTGATTTGTGTATGGACTAGAGCTCCAATATAGCCTTTTCCTAGGTCCCTAAGTCCCGCTTGATTTTGGTGGCTAGTTTTTTGTTTGCTTGTTTGTTTTTGGTCTGTTCATAGGGAGTGTGTAATATTAGGTAATTAAATTTTTTTTTTTTGTGTGTGTGTGGGGTCATGAGGCTTGAACTCAGCCTGGGTGCTGTCCCTGAGCTCTTCAGCTCAAGGCTATGACCCTACCCCTGGACCTGGGCATTGTCTCTGAGCTCTTCAGCTCAAGGCTACCATCCTTCCTCTGGGCCTGGGCATTGTCCCTGAGCTCTTCCACTCAAGGCTACCGACCTACCCTTGAGCCAAACCCTACTTCCTTGTTTTCTAGAGGTTAATTAGAAAATAAGAGTCTCAGGTCCTTTTATACCAGAGCTGGCTTTGATTATCAGATCTCAGCCTCCTGAGTAGCTACGATTACAGGCGTGAGCCACTGCCCCTGGCTTAGGTAATTAAAACCTTACAGGGCCATAAAACTTCCTCCTGGATTTTCACCTCTCTAAGTTCTATGTGACACCAAAATGCTTTAGAACACCCTCCATTGATGTAGATCCTGCAATCACTTGGGGTGAAGTAATGCTGCCAGGATGTTGAGAGGTATTGGCACCTGGCAAAGCTCCACCCTCCATCCCCCAGAGGAGCCACATGTGTGTCCCTGCATGCATGTGCATGCAGTGAGCACCTTGACATTTTAAGGGCTTTGGTGAGTCAGCAGTAGAGCCTTACTTGAATCCAGCCCCATGTCCCAACATTATCAGAGACTTGAAGAAACTGGATGAGGTTCAGAGAGGAACAGTGAGAATGATTAAAAGGCTTAGAGGGATTAAGGGATTGATTTATGAGGAAAGATGAAACGAATATAATGTGTGCTGCTTGCCTAAGTGGGTACATGATAATAGCCTGCAAGTATCTGAAGGGAATACCCTCCTTTGCTGCCCCCGCAGGGGATGGAGAAGAATCAACATGGGGTAGGAATAGTAAGGGAAATTCACAGGAGGAAGACAGTATGATGTGCTGGCTTGACATTAGATAGGGTGTGGCCTCCCTTAAGACTTTTGAAGTGTGAGGTGATGGGGAAAGATGAAATGAAGTGTAGGCGGCAGCGTGTTCTCAGCTTTTCTAAAGCTAGTAGGTAAAGGTCAATATTGGAGTGCTTACTGTGAAGGTCTGGTGTGGCAGGGTTGGCTTACACCCCGACTGTTGGGAGCCAGAGTGGAATCAAACTGTACCTTGATTTGCATCAGACAATGACTTTATTGTCTTATTGTTTTCTGGCCTTATTCTGTTTAAATGACCTGAGATTTACCATATGAATGTAACACCTGGAAGTTCCCTGGGTTTCAAGAAGGGAGAGGAGCCTGGAGTTGTGGATAAACCAGGCGGCAGTTTTTACCTGGGCTGCAGACCTCCCAGACCCGATGTGTTTGTCTCTTTTCTATTTTTTCCAGTCCCTGCCCCCTATTTCAGGAACCCCAATTTGCTGCTGGTAGGCCCCGGCACCCAACCTTCCCCCAACACACACACACACACACACACACACACACACACACACACACACACACACACACACACACACACACACACACACACACACACACACACACACACACACACACACACACACACACACACACACACACACACACACACACACACACACACACACACACACACACACACACACACACACACACACACACACACACACACACACACACACACACACACACACACACACACCCCAAAAAAAAAAAAACCCTCAAAACCTTGAGGCAAGAGGAAGATGGGACTGGAGAGTGAGGTGAGGCCTTTGTGGTAGGATCTAGATGTTTCCTTAAATCTCTTTTCCCCCTGCTGGTTTGTTTTCAACCTCTGAGTTACTTTCTTGCCATCTTGTCCTAAAATGCTACTATCTTTGACTGGACCATGATGTGTATGCCTCCAGTGCCTGGGTATCTTTTCCAGACTATAGGTCTGAGATTGGAATCTCAGTCTCAGATTTGTGATGAGGGTAGAGAAAGGAGATCAAATGACCTAGGAGTAGAATCTGGTTTCCTCTATTCCAGTTCTAGTAACTAGGGGTCTACTTATTTTCGGCCCCCTCCCCTCTTTTTACACATCCAGTGAATGCTGGCTGCTCCTATTGTAACTAATCCACTGTCACAGCAGTCATGAGAACCACTATCCTGGTACATGACTCAGGTTTGCAGCCTTCTCGAGCAGTATCCTCAGTCAGAGAAGCCACCTCCATGCAGTGTGCTGGGAGAGGGGTGCTCAGCTTTTCATTATAATTTTGGGAAGGGAGAAAGAAGTTTAGTAATATGTTATGTGGATGTTTAGAGCGTAAAACATGCCCAATACAAAGCACCTTCTGTTTAGGAAGGGGCTGGAGACAATCTTGTCTGGCCTTCTATTTTCCCTCATGAGTGTTTTTCAGTAACCTGCCTGCCTCCATGGAACATAGTACTCACAATACAACACACAGTGGAGCCCTGCAAGATGATATCTGTTGTTTTGATACAGTTAGAACAAATTGTGAGCCCACTTTGGCTAACTCCTTTCCATCCGTAAGCCACTCATATCCTTTGAGTGTTATCACAAGTGATGAGGTATTAATGTCCCTGTTGTTCATATAAAAAACCTGAGGTTGTAGGTCAGTGGGGAATCTCACAGCTGAGAATCCACAAATGACTTTGAGTATTCTTTTAGTTTTGAAACAGTGAAACTCAGTTTCTCCAGGAGGTTTTCAAAGGAAATTAGAGATAGTAAATATGTAGCAGTGTGAGTTTCTTTTTCCTTTGGATTGGTTTTCTTAAGTTTGTAAACGCTCACTGGCTCCTGGACAGATGGCAGATCATTCTCTGTTCTTGATCCTTCTCTTATCAAGTATAGACTTCTGACCAGCTGAGGGAGGGGCTTCTGGCTACAGTTTTATTAGTTATTTTTAATTTTTTTTGTGTGTGTTTGTACTGAGGTTTGAACTCAGACCTTGGATGCTGTCTCTTAGTTTTTTAACTCAAGGCTGGAGCCATAGCTCCACTTAAGCTTTTTGCTGGTTAATTGGAGATAGAGTCTCCAGGGCATTTCTGCCCAGGCTCAGGCAGAACTGTGATCCTCAGATTTCAGCTAGAATTGTATAGTTGAGCCACCAGTATCCAGCTGTGATTTAAAAAAATCCTTTAAAAATATTACCCCAACAGAAGTCAGTCTACAGTTTATTTTTTGTATTATTTCAGGATAATGTATAGAGGGGTTACAGTTAAATTCATCAGGTAGTAGGTGCATTCTTCTCATACATTGATACCCTTTCTCATGTTTTTGTCCCCATTTCCCTCCCCCACCCCCTCCAATCATCTTGTTTTCCCCCCTTCCCTTCCCTATTTCAAATAAACAAATAAACATTATATAATATACCAGGTAAAGTCACATACAATAACAACATGAGATTAACCATAAGGGAAGAGGGGGGGGGAGAGAGGAAGAGAGAGGAGGGGAGGGGAAATAACAGTACTTTAAGAACAACAATCACACAAGATAAACCTCTTGTTTCCATATCCTAGAGTTCCTTTCTTTTAGTCTCATCCTATATGACTTTATGTACCTAGGTTTTAAGCTATTGTAATGCTCTGCTAGGAGAGTCCTAGGTGTGTACTAATTATTATAAATGTGGGAAACCATTGGGCTTGTGTTCCTTTGGCTCTGGCTTACTTCACTTAATATAATTTTTTTCCAAGTCTTTCCACTTCCTTGCAAATGGGGTAATATCATTCTTTCTGATGGTAGCATAGAATTCCATGGTGTAAAAGTACCACATCTCCTCGATCCATTCTTCTACTGAGGGGCATTTGGGTTGGTTCCATAGCTTAGCTATGGTAAATAATGCTGCAGTGAACATTGTTGTGCTAGTGGCTTTAATATGCCCTTGTTTCTGGACATTTGGGTAAATGCCAAGGAATGGTATTGCTGGGTCATAGGGGAGCTCTATGTTTAGTTTTTTGAGGAATCTCCATACTTCTTTCCAGAGTGGTTGAAATGAGTTTAAACTCCCCACCAGTAGTGTAGTAGCCATCCCTCCTGGCCACATCCTCACCAGCATCTGTTGTTATTAGATTAGATTTCTTGATCATGGCCATTCTCACTGGAGTGAGGTGGAATCTCAGAGTTGTTTTGATTTACATTTATTTTATGGCCAGAGATGTGGAGCATTTCTTCATGTGTCTATTATAGGCCATTCTTATTTCCTCTTTAGAGAAGTCTCTCTTTAAGTCTTTAGTGCACCTTTTTTCCCATATATTTTTATTATAATTAATAGAAGGGTTACATTATAATCACTAGATAGAAGGTGCATTTCTTCACATTGATACCCTTTCTCGTGTTTTCATCCCCATTTCCTTCCCCCACCCCACCCCTCATCTTGTTTTTCCCCTTCCCTATCCTATTTCAAATAACCAAATACACATATATACAATATATTCGATAACAAGGTGAAATACTGTAGCAATATGAGATAACCAAGTTTAGCCCACCTTTTAATGGGATGGTTGTTTCTTAGAGGATTTATTTTTGAGAGATTCAAGTTTTTTAGCTGTAGGTATATTTTAGATATGAGGCCCTTCTATGTTGTATGGCTAGTGAAGATCTCCCACTCTGTGGGATTTCTATTTAACTTGCTAGCTATATCCTTTGCTATACAGAAGCTTTGCAGTTTAATCCAGTCCCATTTGTCAAAACTTTCTTTAATTTGTTGTGTTTTCTGGGTCTTTGTTAAGAAAGTTTTGGCCTGTGCCAAGGAAATCTAGTGTATCTCCTATTCCTTCTTGTAAAGTTTTCAGTGTATCTGCTTTTATCTCAAGGTCTTTGATCCATTTGGAATTAATTCTGATTCAGGGTGACATAGAAGGATCCAACTTCAGTTTTCTATGGGTGCTTAACCAATACTGCCAGCACCATTTAGCTATCTTTCTTTCCATCCTATCAAAGATTAGGTGGCCATAGGTCTGCACTTTGATTTCTATTTCCTTGGTCCTCAGGCCTGTTCTTGTGCAGTACCAAGCTGTTTTGGTTACTATAGCTCTGTAATAGAGTCTAAAGTTTGGTATTGATATTCTTCCAGTGTACAGTTTGTTTGTTTGTTTGTTTATTTTTTTGTGTGAGTCATGGGGCTTAAACTCTGGGCCTGGGTGGGTGCTGTCCTTGAGCTCTTCAGCATAAGTATTGCCCTACCCCTGGAGCCACAATCCTACTTTCTATTTTCTAGTGATTAATTGGAGATAAGAGTCTCATAGTTTTTTTGTGCTCAGGCTGGCTTTGATCCTTAGATCTTAGCCTCCTGAGTAGCTAGGATTATAGGCATGAGCCACTGCATCCAGAAGTTTACTTTTATTTATTTTTTTATTTATTTTTATTTTTTGTGTTGTGATCTCTTTATTCATTTTAAGAATATTTTTGAAGAGCACATTTAATAAAGTTGCTATGAAAGATGGCAAAAATACTACAACATAAAAGGTCAAACATTGTAAAATACCAAGTATTAGGGAACATATATCAAATGATGTACATACACACATATATCCACAGATGTAAAGAATAAATCCAGTATTATTCATCATAACTGAATGAGTTTTTTCTCCATATTATACAGGCAATTTTTTGAAAGATTTTATTAACTGATTTTTATATCATATTTCAAATGTCATATTTAACAAATAAGTATGCAAGAAGGGAATCTCTATATGCAATCACTGGCACATAGATTTTAGAACATAATTAAAATTAAACTGAGGGTTTGTATGTCAGAGATATGCATCAATCTATAAAAATTATGTGTATAGAGTGTATATCCCATCATAGATTTTTATGTCTATGTAGTTACTTTTATATTTCCAAGACCATGTCCATAACCTTGGGCACCCGAATATTGAGTTATCGTTCTTGTACTGTTTGTATCTAATATCCACATATCAAGGAGACCATGCACCTTTTGTTCCTTTGCTCTTATCTCACTCAACATGATTTGTTCTAGTTTCATCCACTTCCCAGTGAATTCCATTATTTTAGCTTGTCTGTTGGCTATGTAGAATTTCATTGTGATATATATATATATATATATATATATCTCACTGATATGTATATATATATATCACATTTTTATCCATTCTTCTGAGGTGGGGCATCTGGGTTGTTTCCATCACTTGGTTATTGTGAATAGTGCAGAGATGAACATGGCTGAGCAGGTATCCTTATCATGTCCTGGGTTATGATGCTCAGGATAGATGCCCAGGAGTGGTATGGCGGGATCATAGGGAAGGTCTATTTTTAGTTTTTCTAAAAACCTCCAAACTGCCAGAGTGGCTGAACTAGTTTACAGTCTCACCAGCAGTGCAGTAGGGCTCCTCTTTCTCCACAACCCTGCCAGCATTTGTCATTGTCTGAGTTCAGAATATTGGCCATTCTAATTGGGGTAAGGTGGTATCTTAGGGTTGTTTTTATTTGCATTTTCTTAATGACCATGGTTGATGAGCATTCTCATATGATTTTTTAGTTTATTTTTTTAACTGTGAATAATTCTTTATTAAAAACAAGTATTATTTCTTTTCTTCTCCCTCCTCTTCCTCTTCCTCCTCCTCCTCCTCCTCTTCCTCCTCCTCCTCCTCCTCCTCCTTCTTCGCCACTAAGGTTCAACTCCAATCTCACACACTGTAGGCAGTCACTATCCCTTCAGTAAGCACTGTTAAGTAGTAATTTCAGAGAAGGACATGAGTGATATCAATCCATTGATAGGAATTCATATTGTCCCCTTACAGTGGGCTCCCTGCTAATTTCACACTTGTCTAGTGTAATTTGTGTTTTATTTTCTTCTCACTGGTAACTGAGCTAACAAGAGTAGTCTCTTACTACATCCTGTCTACTCAATAAAGACCATTGGGGGTAACTTGAAAGTATGAGGGACAAGCCTGTTTATGACATGGAGTCGAGTCGGTGTGTGGACATGTTTGTGGGAGGCTTTTCCATCATCAGGATTTTCTGTGGTGAGAAGATTGTAAAATCCCAGGTTTGACTCAACCAAGAGAATATGATCATTAACAGAGCCCAGTGTAAATGAGAGGATGAAACTATTGTACAGATAAATATAACCAAAATTGGTCTTTAGCCAGCTGCTAATGCAGTTCTAGCTATTCTGTTACTCAAGGAAGACTAATCACAATGAGAGATGGTTCCAAAATCTTGGTGGTTTGATGTGATCTTGTCTGTTCATTGTTATTTCCAGCCTGGAGCAGGGTGTATGCAGGGGAACAGGGTGGGATATGGTAGCTGTTCTTGTGCTGTGTGCATGGCCCCAGGCTCCTTTATCCTGTGTACCACACTACTTCCTTTTCCAGGAATCCTCTCATTCTTCTGGTGGATGGGGAAAAGGGCTTTCTGATGTCTGAAAGTAAATTCATTGGTAAGAACTCATGTTCAGCAGTGTGCTCATGAAGCTGAGGGGACAATGGAATGGGCCCTTGGGATCTTGTGGTTTTGCCACACTTGCTGTTGTCTATCCATTTCACTAGCAGTGCTGTAAGAGTGAGGACTCCTATTGACCAGCCCACTCCAGACAGCAAATTAGACATTTTTTTGCATGCATGCATGTATTGTGGTACTGGGGATTGAAAGTAGGGCCTTAGGCAAGCCCTCAGCTATTTGTACATTAGCATGTATTGAGAGTGTTCTGTGGGAAAGACTCACTTTTCTCCTCCAGCTCTTTGATGTAGCACTTAAAACACAAGCCTAGAACCTTTATAAGCCTTCTTCTTTTTCATAGTAAACTTAGCATGTGAATGACCCATGGGAGTCTTTTGGAGCCATTTATAGAATAGGAGGCAATGCAGAAGTCAAATCAGCTAAAATGTCTCAGTGCTCTTATACCTTTCCTATATTCCCTGTACCCACTACTCCTGTCCCACCCCATCACTGTGGTTACAATCAGACTGAGATGACTCACACAGCATGGCAGGGAACCCTGAATAGTGCAGATGTTGGCATGATGGAGAAGTGATTGTTGTTATAGCATTTCTTCCTTCATTTTGACTCAACCTCCATCTTAGGTCCTTAGCTCTTTCCTTGAAATCAGGTTACCAGACCAGACCTGACTACAATTGTTAACTTTCCTGCCCCCATCTGATAGCCTCCAGCTGTAGTAGTGGAATACCTTCAGATCAGACTTAAGTTGTTGCAAATAGTAAACCCAGTCCTTCCATCCCTAACCTCTGGCCCTATAAAGATATCCCCTTTGCAAGACAATCCTTGCATTGTGTTGCCCCTTGCCAGAAAGGCACAGCATTGTTAGTTTGCTGGCAAAAAACTTTGTTGTCCTACTATTTCATGGCAGCTTGGTCCTCTGGGCTGGAGGTTTCAATGATAGCTGAAGAGCCTCCTAAGAGGTCATAGAACAAGCTTATTCACCTTCCTACATTCTGATTTCTTTCAGTGACTGGATGGAAGTAGGGCCCTTACTTGCCATTAAACTGAGATTTCCAAACTGACTAAACAATTCTACCTTTTGCTTGTATTGCTCTCTGATTAAAAATAATCCTTCACTTAACCTACTTTTTCACCCATGTTTTGAGTCTATTTCTTGGTATTCTACAACGGATTTACAAGACATGGTCCTTGCCCGGTATGCAGGAACCCTGGTATAAAGAGAAAACTATGAATCTCTCCACCCACTTGGTGAGGAGCCAGTCATGTCTTCCAGCTGAGTTAGTTGGAGCCTTCATGAGGATGTGGATCTTGCTTCCCAAATCTTATGTGTTCCAGGGAGCATTCGTGCCATATTGGTTCCTTGGCTTGTGCCCAGTGATCTTGATGTTTTGTATTACTGACTGGTTGTTTCATTCTTCCCTATGGAGCTCTTGGTGCCTTGATGTCTTGGTGTGTGAAAGTGGAGTCTCTTGTTTATTTCCTGGCAGAGGCCATTGAGGGAGGCTTCCTCACTGATAGTGAAAGTACTTTGGAAATGGAAGGCAGGGGTGATAGCAGAGCAAGTTTCCCATGTGTGGAGCTTGCACATGGGCTGTCCCTCCTTCAAGTAGTCTCTGGACTTATATGCAGAAATGACATCTG
This sequence comes from Megascapheus bottae, assembly GCF_031878675.1. Taxonomy (NCBI): domain Eukaryota; kingdom Metazoa; phylum Chordata; class Mammalia; order Rodentia; family Geomyidae; genus Megascapheus; species Megascapheus bottae. Next base: position 47,141,276 of record NC_143523.1, read on the forward strand.
AAGAGGGGAAAAATATTCACTCTTAAGAATGAGTGGCTTGGCCAGGATGTTGTGGCTCCCACCTGTACTCTTAGCTACTTAAGAAGTTGAGATTTGAGAATTGTGGTCTGAAGCCAGCCTAGGCAGAAAAGTACATGAGACTTTTATCTCTAATTAGCCAGAAAAAAAAAGCCAGAAGTGGGGCTATGACTCAAATAGTAGAATGTCAACCTTGAGAGAAAGAAGCCAAGTGAGAGTGTAAGGCCCTGAGTTCAAACCTCAGTACACATACACATATACCTCATACCAGCACCAAAAAACCAAAATGAATGAATTGCTCAAGAGTGGGAAGTGTTGCGATTTCCCCAAACCAAGATGCTTATTGTGGTGTAAAGTCCAGCAAGTGCTCTGCAATAATTGGTTTAATACGGAGATATATCTTTGTGAGTACATGATAGATAAATATCCCTCCCAATATACAATCAGCATAACAGAATGGCACTCTGGGACACAGATGATTGGTGGAAATGTTACAAGATGGCAGCAGAGCATGTTGGGAAGACCTTGATGGTCTAGGGACACTTCAGTGAGGACAGAAGCTTGATGGAGAGGCAGTTCTTCCATGTTAGTACTGGGGGCTTGAATTCAGGGCCTGGATGCTATTGCTTAGCATTTTTCATTCAAGCCTGGAGCTTTACCACTTGAGCCACAGCTCTACTTTTGGCTTTTTGCTGGTTGATTGGAGATGAAAGGGTATAACAGGTTTTCCTGCCTGTGCTAGCTCTGAACCATGATCCTCAAGCCTCTACCCCTTAGTAGTTAGGATAACAGGTATGAGCCACTGATGCTTAGCATCCATGACTGCTTTTAACTTAACCCTATCTTGAGCTTTTTCTGAATAGTATGCACATTGAGTTTCCAACATCCTCTACCCATCTAAGGGAAGCGAACAGGAGAAGTCTCTCATGTGTCCTAGTGAAATTTTTCACTTAGGGGTTATGCTGAAGTCACCCAGATGGGACCCCATTTGGGTAAATAAGTAAGGGAATGAAAGGTTGAAAAATGTGCTAGGAGTATTTTGCTCACATTGTTTCAGGGCCAGCTCCTACCCATCAGTTCTCCCTGTGCCCCACCCCACCCTTCTTAATGACTTATTTGTACTGGAAGGCAAGCTATTAATCACAAACAGAATAGCTCTGTAACTTCCAAACAAACACGGAACAGTTCTAGGGACTGTTAAAAAAAAAGAAAAACCCTTGGCAGAGATTTGAAAACATGTTTCTTTTCTATATATTTTAGAAATGCCACTATTTCTCCGTAGGCACAGAAGGTTCCTTTTAATTAGCAGTGAAGTTCTCATTTCCCCTTTCTTCCCCAGGCATCTATAAAGCCCTGGCCTAGTAAAAGGCAGGTACACAGCTCTCAATTGAGCCTTATTGATGTGCTAGTATAGTTTTAATTGTGTTGAGATTTCCTTGCCAAAGTGACACATGCAGAAGCATTTAAAAAAAAAATGTATAGGGTTCGTAACTCTTGGGCTGTCTAGAGCTATTGAATTATGAATGTCTCTTCCACTGCCTATTTGGTTCTTCTGAATCTGTAAAATTACTTTAATAACCTGTGTGGGGGTACTGCTAATCTGTTCGCTCAGTAGTGTGAATTTATTAGTGTTCCTATACTACTTCAGGGAGCTAGCTTGGGCCTTATGATGCAAGCCATGGGTTTTGAGAAGGAACAAATTATGATGTTGACTTTTTTCTTCCCTTCTTTCCTTCTTTCTTCTTCTTTCTACCATTAGCAATGAGTCTGTTACAAAGAGTACGTGATAAATCAACTGCAGGAGATTCAGATTTGCCATAACATGACATTACCTATCAGCTCGTCAGGTCTGAGTTGACTGGAAGCCTTTTGGGCTATATATTTCTTCAAAGTCGAGTGCCAGTTTCTTAGTCAGCTCTAACTAATTTCAGAGTGGAAAGGGAAACTTAACTGGAGTGCTGTTTGGGATCTGCTTTTTAATCCTGGTCTGTTTAATGTTTGCTCTTGACAGTCTAGGCCAGACATCATTTTAATGGTATGTGTGGTGATAAAGCCAATAAACTGTCAAGATGATTGATAATCTAAGCATTATAGCAATATGACTTTGCTGTTCTCCTCTGTGCTTCAGATGATGGTTTCCAAATTGAATTCCTACTACGGTGTATGCTGTGTGTGTGTGTGTGTGTGTGTGTGTGTGTGTGTGTGTGTGTGTGTGGGAGAGAGAGAGAGAGAGAGAGAAGAGAGAGAGAGAGAGAGAGAGAGAGAGAGAGAGAGAGAGAGAGAGAGAGAGAGCGCGCGCGCGAGAGCACCAGTGTGAGCGAGCATGAGCATGGGCTTACTTGAATGTGTGTGTGCATGCCTGTGCCTGTGTGCCTAGTGGAGGCTCCCGTAGCAGCTTTGCAGGGAACTGTGCTTCATGTAAGACTTTTTAGCCCTCAGTTACCCATACAAATATATTTGCATACAAGTTGGTATCCTCTAATTTGGGAAACAGCAAGAATTTATGGCCCTGCCCTTGGAACTGTCCCCCAGCAATTTATAGGCTCTGGTGGAAGTTTTTATTATGTCTTTATGGTGTTTTTTCACCTGGCATGCATCTTAGTTTTCATGTGGTTGGTTCTGTTATCTGTGGTTGAAAGACATAACAGATAAAATACACGGTATTAAAGGCAAGCTTCTGGTTGCCTTTCCTTTTTCCTTTGTTTCTTTTTTCTTTTTAATTTAGCAGACATTTTAGCATCTGGCCCTCATCTCATTAATCAGACCCAACCAGGTGTTTCAGGGTGGTGACAGCGGGAGTGCTTGGCTGCTCTTGTTGGCCCTAGTGGGCCACCATTGCTGGCTGACATTCCCAACTTCTCCCCCTCCCCATCCCCCCAGTGTTGCCCAGGAACAAAAACTCTGCAGCCAAAGATGTCAAAGATGTTGCGCTTTGTGTGTGTGTGTGTGAGTTTGTGTGTGTATTACAATCATTTAAGCAATTTTATTAGGAGGTAAAAAAACTTGACCAAATATCAAAATGAAAAGTTATGAGCTAAATTTGTCTTATTTAATTTAGTGTTGTACTTTTTAGATTGTGTTTCAGATTGTATGATTAGGGACCTCTAAGATCACAAAATATTAGTGTCAAAACCCAATATTGGTCTCTGACATTTGTTGACACTGATTTGGTGGGTGTTCCTTCTAAATCTCAAGTGTTTTACAGATGAGACTGAGCCACAAAGAGGTAGCATGTCTTGTCTGGTGGTAGCTGTGGCATTAAACAAGATCTGCCTATATTTGAGGTCAGGAATAATTTTTTCATATCATTATTTTTTCTCTTCACTTAATGCTCATTTTTTTTTGGTCAGGGGACACTGGCAAGTTACTTCAGTTTCTCCATCTGTAAAATAAGAGGATTGAATTTTCCAGCTCCTTACTCTGTGTGTGGGTGTACACATGTGTATACTTGCATGCAGGACTTGAATTCAGGACATGATGTTCTTGCTTGACTTACTCACTCAAGGCTGGCACTCTACCACTTGAGCCATAGCTCTTCTTTTGGCTTTTTGGTGGTTAATTGTAGACAAGAGTCTCACAGACCTTTTTTTTTTTTTTTTTGGTCTAGTTTGGCTTTGCACTGTGGTTGTTATCTCAGCCTACTGGGTAGCTACGATTATAGTCATGAGTCACAGACCTCCAGCTTCTAGCCCCTAATTCTTAACCTATCTGGTTTATACCCTCCCTCTTCCCCAGGTAGGAACTCACAGCCCTATCTTGAGGCCATCCAGCCTATCAGATGCAAAGGGAAGGTTGGCCATGGGGCTTACTGATTATGTAACTCTAAGGTCATCCTCCATTTGAATCTTATTTTTCCTCTGTAACATGGGGATAGGATTGTCCTGAGTTCAAATGAGAAAACAAAACCATCTGGCTGAATACCTAGCACAGAAAAAGGACTTAATAAATGTGTGTGCGCACGCATGTGTGTGTGTGTGATATGAGATATTTGAGATAGTACTACACTTGTGGGCTAGGATATAGCTCAGTGGCAAAGTGCTTGCCTAGTGAGTCCAGTGTCCTGGGTTCAATCCCTAGTAACAAAAAAGAAAAGACAAAAAAATATGTACTACACTTGTAAAAGCTTCATTTTCCAAATCTGTATTTCTTTTGATTCTTTTGTGTTCACTTGGGTATTTGATGTTTACTTTCTTCCACAAGTGATGTCATGGTAGAAGACAGAAGATAACAGTCCAGTCTAGGGTTTTGAATTTCAAAAATTTGTGGTCAAGTATAGGGAAAAAAATTAGAAAAATTTATGATAGTATAAGAACTGATGACTCTGATTATTGAGTAAAGATGTCTTAGGCCAGTTGGAGAATGAAAAGGATCTACTACACCATGGTTCTGGATTAAAATGCATTCCTGACATGCTAGATATTATGGTTACTTAAGAGTCTAGGGAGAATGTGGAGTGACACAGATGTTTAAACACAGGAACATATGACAGAGGCTTCTTGGAGGAAGAAGGAAGTTTGGGGCTAAATTCTGTAGATTATTTGTTATTTGAATAGGTGAAATTAGCTTTAAGCTAAATCCCTTAGGATTCATAGACCAGTTCTCCTAAGATCTAGGCCTGGCTTTGCTATCTTCGCCTTCTGAATGGATGTTGGTGACTGTTTCTATGGTGATGACTGGTCCAGCGGCAAGCCTGGGGGAGATGGTGACATTGAGCATAGGGATAGAAAGAAAATCAGTGGGAAGAGCTGATTTAACCCAGGGAGGGTAGGGAAGGTCTGGCCTCTTGAGAGTGGATATTTCTAAAGTAGTCGCATACTTATTTCCAAAAGCAGACTTCTGCTCTGAGTTTGTACTTGTTCATCCCCTAGGTTGCACACCTGGAGAGAAAACAAGGCAGATGGCACTGTGACTGAGCTCCCTCTTCCCTTCCCTCCCTCTCTGTGTTCATATGGGTGGCCATAGCTCATGCCTGCAATTGTTTCTGCTTGGGAGCTTGGGAATATGACTATTTGAAAATGGCCTGGGCATACGTATATGAGACTTCCTATCAACAAATACCTTGGGTGTAGTGACACATGTCTATCATCCTAGGCATGTGAGAGGTCACTTGGATTGTAGGCCAGATCAGGCATAAAAATTCAAGACACTCCATCTTGATAGAGAGGTGAGTATAGAAGCACATGCCTCCAATTGCTAGACCAGAGTCTAGACTCCTGCCTGGGCAGGAAACAAGACTCTTATCTCCAAAATAAGCAGTATAGGGCTGGAGTTTAGCCTAGTGGTAGAGTGCTTGTCTAGTATGCACGAAGACCCGGTTCAATTCCTTGGTACCAAATACATAGAAAAAAGCCAGAAATGGTGCTGTGGCTCAAGTGGTAGAGCTCTAACCTTGAGAAAGCCCAAGAACAGTGCCCAGGCCCTGAGTTCAAGGCCCAAGATTGGCAAAAAGAGCAGTATAGGCCAGGAGTTTTATTCAGATAGTTAATAATAAGGGCAGCAGAAGTTTTCCCTTAATGCCTAGGATAGTTGATGGCTATGTAAAATTAAAAAGGTCTTCCAGGAGTTTGGCCTAGTGGTAGACTGCTTGCCTAGCATGCACAAAGACTTAGGTGTTCAGTTCCTTGGTACCACATACACAGAAAAAATCAAAAGTGGTGCTGTGGCTCAAGTGGTAGAATGCTAACCTTGAGAAAACCCAAGGACAGTCCTCAGGCCCTGAGTTCAAGCCCCAAGACTGGCAAAAAAAAGTATAGGAAAAGGCTGGAGGTGTGGCTCAGCAGTGTAGAACCTACTTAACATGCATGGGGCCTTGAGTTCAAAATCTCAGTACTACTAAATAATAATAAAACTAAAAAATAATAATATTCAAGCTGGTAGGTAACTTCTTTACCTTGTAATACTGTAGAGCTGTAAGCCAATTTCTTCGGAGATGGCATGAGCGGGTGACTAGGCAATCTTTCAAGTGCCTACCTTCTTGTTCTTTGCTGCCATAAACCTATGGCTTTGGGGGTCCATGTGCCTATTGAAAATTTAGTGTGTTTTTTTCTTCTCAGTATGACCTATGTTGCCTATCCATATGAAATGTTATCCATCTCAGTGTCTCCCAGGTTTCTTTTTACAAGTCATCTCTATTTTGTATCACTGTCTCAGGAATCAGAAGTAAGATGGCTGAAGATCCTCAGACTGTCATCCTTTTCTTCTGTTCTCTTAATATGAGGTGCTTTACCTTTCCCACCACTAGAGTTCTGGCATTGTATCTCTTGGTAGAGCTTGTTAGCATGGGTAAATCCCTAGATTGGATCCTTAGCACTTGAAACATCAAAGACAAAGCCTATTAGATCATGAGCTTTCTGTGAAAGTGAGTTTTTTATTCTGGGTTTATTTTTTTGAGCAAAGCAGGGATTAGAATTTCTTGTTAAATCCTGGACTCTTCCTTATGCTTCTTCTGCAGGCAGCTCAATTGTCCTATCATTTCCTGTTGTCCTCACTTGCTCTGAAGTTTGGAAAACCGTGGCTTCCGGATTGTCTTTGTATTCTTAAGGACTAATGGGATCTGATGTGTATATGGCCTGTAGTGGGATCTCACTGGGCAGTAGAACTACTGCTTCTCTATTAACTATACTTCTACCCACTTGGACAACAGGGTCAGTATTATTATGTCTGACAAACAGGCAATTCTAGAGTTGAGTGGATATGTAGAGTGAAAGCTTCTACTTTGCATTGGTGTGTTTGACTACAGCATGAAAGTCCACATAATGTTGATTGTCTCCTGGTAGGGAGGCTGGAAAGGTAGGTACCAGTGATCACAGAGAATGGGAAAGTGCAGAGATTCATAGCAAATAGTCTTTTCTCTTTGATTCACTTGGAGCTATAATATTTTTCCATTTCTGGTTGATAGAATATGGTTCTGTGTAGAATATTACTTTGGCCATTTTAGTCCAGGAAAGGCATTAGAAATTTATAAATAAAATACATATAAAAATAGAAGTCAAATATAAGTTTATTGATGACAGAAGCACTATTAATACTGAAATGGGATGATTTGAAGTTGAGATAGCTTTTGTTGCTGATTTCTGTGCTGTTTGTTTCAGGAGGGCTACAAGGAATAGAGAGAGTTCATTCTTGGGAACTAGGGAGGTGTAGGAATGATTTGGGTCTCATTTCTTAGAGGAACAAGCTGAGTGAGGAGGGGAAAAAGGGCAAGGGGAAAGAAGTAGAGGGGAAAGGAGTAGAAGGGAAAGAGGAAGAAAGGGGGAAGGAGGAGGAGAAAAGGGAAAAAGACTAGGAAGAAAATAGGATTCAGGGCAGAAGAGGAGGAGTCCTAGCAGCAACCCAGTGATTTGCATTTCTCTGTATGTGCTTGATGGTTGTGTATTTAAGCAAGAGCATGTTGCCAGGAAATTGTGTGCTTTATGTCAAGCATAGCTCATTTAAAGAATACCTGCGTGGACATGAGGGCTTGCAGAAAACAGTTATTTATTTCTCTTGAATATACCCTACTTGTTAAATAAGATTTGACAGATGGTTTGCAGTAAGAGTAATGAGGCCATTACACAGCCAAGTTTTATCTCTACCATATTAGTTGTTCTGTGGAAAAGGGGGTTTTCTGGGTTTCAGGGGAAGCTTTCATTCTTCTCTCTGTGGAGAGAATCAGATTCATTTAACTGGAAAATTAAGGGAATTGAAAGTTGATTTTCTGAGTCTTCCCACATGGGGTAGTTGATTATTAAAACCTTTCACCAGGGTCTGTCTAACTTGAAGGTACTGGGAAATGCTTTCTGACAAATGTGAAAAATTTGTGATTGTTATGGGCCTTTTTTTCCCATTTCCTTTTTCAGTGTAACTAACTTAAGAGTTAGTTGTTTGCTTCTCTTTTCAGGTTCTCTATGTGCACACTTGATCTCTTTGCAGATGTCATATTTTGGTCATGAAATGCAAACTTATCCCAGTGAGCTATTCACGTTCTCAGCTCCTTTCTGCATGTAGAAGGCTAGCTCGTAGTATATATGCATGTATTAGTTTCTGTTGTCACTGTAACAAATCACCACAAACTCAATAGTTTAAGACAAACACACATTCTACTTCTTCCATTTCTACAAGTCACAAGTCTGAATTGGGTCCAGTAGATAAAAAAAAAAAAATCAAGGTATCAGTAGGACTGTGTCTTTTGCAAAGCCCTGGGGATCTGTTTCTGCCTTGTCCAATTTCTGGTGGCCACTTATATGTCTCAGCTGTTGGCTTTATGTCACTCAGGTCATTGTTTCCGTTTTCTGTCTCCTGTCTGACTCTTGATACTTCCGCCTGCTTTTTGCTCAGCTATGCCTTCACCCAGTAGTGCAGCCTTGGGCAGTCCTTTCCCCTCTTTGGACTTTAGTTTTCCTGGCTTACAAATTAGAGCATAAACCATTTGCTGCCTTTGTTCATGAGGGTGCTGAAAAGCAAATGGGGTAATGCAGATAACATAAACATAAACTGTAAAGTGCTTCATATAGAAGTTTCTGGGCTCTCCTACATGGAAACCCTGTGGGATGGTGTGTGCACATATGTTCTCCTGAAAAAACTGGTGCCACTTTCAAAACAGCCTCATTTTAAGTCTTCCCATAATTACATGGTGACTGAAACACAGGGATTGGTGCTAAGCATGTTGAACAACCAGTAATTACTTGAGGAAGAGATGGTATGAGTGTTCAATTCTGCTGCCCAGGGGGCCTCAGTATGAACTGGAATCTTGATGCTGTTTTCCCCATCATGGGAAAAGGGAAGCCATATGGCTCCAGTGCCGTCCATTGAAACAAACAGAGCAAGGAGCTGTGAAGGGGCTGGGCTGGGGGTGTCCCTCAAGCTCTCCTCGTAGCTAATTTATTGTCCCAGAAGAAGGAGGAAGCTGTAATGATTAGGCCAGGCATACTATAGGATGATTCCAGACTGTGCTGTGTAGCTACTCTAATATAACATCTGAGTGTCTTAACCCCAAGCCCAGAGAAGATGGTGTGATGACCAGAGTTCAATTAGTTCACTTCCTTGCTTCTTAGAAACTACTGTCCTATCTTCCCTAAACGGCCCTTTGCCTCAGTGTTTGACTATCTTTCAGTCCTTACTCCAGTCGATAATTTGCATAATAAATAAGCTTTGGAAGACTCAGGATGGATTTCTACTTCTCTGAGCTTTCGTTTTCTCCTCTATCCTATATAGTTGATATAACGTGTGTGTGGGGGGGGGGGGTGGTAAATAAGAATCTTATAGACTTTCCTGTCTGGGCTGGCTTTGAACCACACAAATAATTTTACAGGGTTGCCATGCAAACCAAAGAAAAGAATTTATGTGACTATGACTCAGAACAATCAATTGTTTATACAAATATAAATTATTAATAAGATTATGGAGTAACCCAAAGAATGAATTTATAATGTGGGAATTTGTAGCTTCAGGAGGAAAGGGTATTTTTAGATACTGATATTTTTTGTAAATCCTTTTTTTTTTTTTTGCCAGTCCTGGGCTTGAGCTCAGGGCCTGAGCACTGTCCTTGGACTTTCTCAAGGCTAGAACTCTACCACTTGAGCCTCAGCACCACTTCTGGCCTTTTCTATATATATGTGGTACCAAGGAATCGAACCCGGGTCTTCGTGCATGCTAGGCAAGCACTTTAACCACTAGGCCAAACTCCCGGCCCCGATACTGATATTTTTTGGTGGGTGGGGAGTTATTTCAACTCCTTTTATGTAGGAAAAATTATTCATTTAAATAATATGATTTGAGGTACAGTAGATTAGGGAGATAGTTTAAAACTGTTCTCTGCCTGACCCTATGATGTTGGCAAGATTTTCAGCTTCTTTACGTCTTGAGGTTACTAGTCCATAGGGGATCAATAACATATAGTTAAGGACCCTTGGTTATGATTGTGTGGGAGAATATTCATAGAACATCAAATCTAGTGCTAGGCAGATATAACTTGGTATTACTTTCTCCGTTGTTCCTTTCTGGGGCTTGGTACAGGTAAGCTAGATAGATCTCTCTACAGATGGCTTCTCCCATTAATTGTAGCCTTTGAAGTCACCAAGTGAAGACCTACTCGAAGTCTTGCTCCAAGGAATTCAGACTACAACTTGGAATTGGAATATAAAACATAAATACAAGAAATTAGGCAGACATTTAAAATACTTTTGTCTTATTGCCTCAGTCTTCCTTGTTTTCCATTTTCTATGTGGCATTTGTTAACTTCTTAAGATATACAAAGACACACAAGGGAATGAACTTTAGTTTGATGTACTTTTCAGTGAAAGATGATAGAGCCCACTGGAGAGTGGAGCTGCGGAGAATATATCATGAGGATATATAATGACTACCTTATAGGTGGAAGTACCTAGACCTAACATAAACATGCAGAAAATTTATGGACCCTGTTGGTGGAAACCCCACCAGGATATGGAATATGAGTTTACTTAGTTTCCCAGGTGGTTGACAGGTCTCTTGTGGACTCGTATGGCTGTGTGTCATCCCCACTGATTCTCCAATCTCTTGTTTAGTCGAGAAGAAATAATTTCGGGCCCTCAGCAGCCTCTGGTAACAAGTCAGCAAATGTTATTCATTCTACCTCTAGAGGCATAAGGATGAGGTCAGTGTGGTTCATGAGTACCTTGTATTTGTATTTGTATTTGTACAGGAATGAGAGTCCTAGTATGTTCTGGAAAGGACCTGAAATTCTACAACAAATTAGAGTTGTGTAATTTATGATTAGGTAAGATTTTACTTCCTTTCCTCACTTGATCTAGCCTGGTGATAGTTCTTACACAACTCTGGAAACATGATGGAAGGTTCTGCTTTGGAGAAAATGAACTGGGGACCTCTAGCCTTGGGCACCCCAGGCACCAGTGAGGGTGGAGACTCACTATCAATGATGGGTAATTGAGCATGTTTATAGAAAGTATATATTAATGGATCATGCATATTAGTTCATCATGCACATAACAGGTTTTACAACACTTCTCCAACCTACCCACTCTTTATGTATTTGACTCCAGGACTGAGGTGTAATGTACTTCATCTCTGGAGTAGGGGGTAGAAGGATAATGACCAGCTCAAGAAGAGAGCTGGAACTATATCCCTGGATACTCCTCAGTTATTAAATGGCTTGGCATAACCATCCAGTTGTTCAGTTTTAAATGACAGGCTCTCCTTTTCAGAGATCCCAATCACATTAGTTCTTCATTCTAACTATGAGCAGTAAGTTAAGATTGCCTGATACTTATGATAAGCCTTTAATGTAAATGAAAGAAACTTCGAAGAGGAAGAAACTTTGGGAGAGGAGCACACAAGAGAAAAATTGTTAAAATCTTTAGAGAGGTAAACAAAGATAATATCTCCCAGAAATGAGTCTAGAATATCATATAAATAATACTCATAGAATAGAAAGAACTTTTAATAAATATGTCACAATGAAGCATTATATGTACAAATATATGCTAGTTCAAAAAATAAAATAACAATGTAAAACAAAATTCCTCCTAGCAGAGTATTACAATAGCTCAAAACCTAGGTACATAAGGTCATATAGGATGAGACTAACTAAAAGGATCTCTAGGACATGGAAACAAGAGTGTGCCATTGTTCTTATTGTACTATGTTATTTCTCTTCTCTTTTTTTTGCCCTTATGGTTAGTCTCAGGTTGTTACTGTATCTGACTTTGTTACCTGGTATATTATATATATATGTTTCTTTGTTTCTTTGAAATGGGAAAGGGAAAGGGGGAAAACAAGATGATTGGGAGGGGTGGCGGAAGGGAAATGGGGACAAAAACCATGAGAAGGGGTATCAATGTGTGAGAAGTAATGCACCTACTACCCGACGAATGTAATTGTAACCCCTCTATACATTACTCCTACAATAAAAAATTAAAAAACTAAACAGAACATGAGAAGGGGTATCAATGTGCAAGAAGTAATGCATCCGTTACCTCATGAATGTAACTGTAACCCCTGTTACCCCTATAACAAAATAAAATAAAAAGGAGAAAAAAAACCCTTTGGAAGGTATATATATAAATTAAAAATAAAATTAAAAATATGAGGCAGAAGGGCTGGGAGTTTTGCCAGGTGGTACAGTGCTTTCCTAGCATACACAAAGACCCGGATTTGATTCCTCGGTATCACATACACAGAAAAAAGCCGAAAGTGGTGCTATGGCTCAACTGGTAGAGCTCCAGCCTTGAGAAAGCCCAAGGACAGTGGTCAGGTCCTGAGTTCAGGCCCCAGGACTGGCAAAAATAGTCATCCGAGGAAGTAGGGTAAGAGAAAGCAAAGAGGAGAGGGCAGAAAATTAAATGAATAGCTTAAGAGTTTGTACACACACACACACACACACACACACACACACACACACACACAATTGTTGATAAGAAATAATGAATTACAGCCATGCATCACATGATTTCAGTCAGTGATTTACTATATATATGACAGTAGTCATAAGATTATACTGCCCAATGATATGACTGTTTTAGTTTGTGTAAGCACAATCTGTGGTATTTGCATCATAACCAAATTGCCTAAGGGCACATTTCTCAGACTGTATCCCAATTAAGTGACTTCTTGAATTTCAAGAACATTTCCGGAAGGGTAGAAAGTTGCAGGTTAAAAGATTATAACGTCTACCATAGTAATAGATTATATACCCACACAACTCTCAGAGGACATGGAACTGGAAACAGGTTGCATGTATAGAACTAGGACTCAGAAGTGCTGCAGACTAATGATCTCAACACTGGAAGCCAGGAGACAATAGAGTAATACCTTTAACATCCTGAAAGTGAACGATAATTAGAAAAGAGGTTTTGTGTTAGCCAAACAGTCATGATTGAAGGTTGGATGAAGGCATTCAGTGTCTTAAAAATGTAACCATCTTCAGAAAATACTTCAGGAAGTGACCTACCCCCCAACAGAATAAGCAATACAGAAACACTGCCAGAAAGCAGGATAGGATTCTCCAGGGGATGGTAGGAAGACAGCAGAATGGCAACAGTGTCTCAGGCCAGGAGGGCCACCAGCTGAGAGTGGTTAGGGGAGAGAACTGTGGAAGATTCTTCCTCAGAATGCTATATATGCCAGAGAACGTGATACCAAGCACATCTGGATATCTCTTGAAAAGTCTTCAAAATGTGGGCCAAGGATTTGGATTATTGATAGAGAATGTTGACTCTAGGGAAAACAAAATGTATGGGAAAGCAAACAACTGTGCAAACAATATGACTGAAATATGTGACTGCAAACTGAAAAGTATGGTTGAAAACAAATTAAATATGACTATATTAGAAAAATAGGCAGAGAGGAAGGACCTCTGTCTGCACCATAGGAGAATAGACCATAGTAGGAAGTCAGTAGGGCTAAAAAATATTAATAACAGTGTAAGTCCTGGCCTTGATGGCATACAATTCTATTCTAGCTATTAGGAAGGTAGAGATTGGGAGGATTGAGGTTAGAAGGTAGCCAGGGAAAAAGTTAGACTCCACCTCAAAAAATAAGCAGAGTATATTGTTGTTCACCTGCCATTGTAGCTATACAGAAATCATAAATAGAAGCATATGGTCCAAGTCAAAATCCATGCCTGCCTAGGTATAAATGTAAGACCCTATTAAAAAACTAAAGCATTATGTACATGCCTAGCAAGTATGAGGCCCCGAGTTCAAATCCTAGTACACTAAAAAATAGAGAAAGTATCAGGCCAAGTAGCTGAGATGGTAAGACAGAAGGGAAGAGAATATTTACTTTTGCAACAAATCATAGGGAACTTTTTAATTTCATATGTGTGTTGGAAATTTCTTGGTAATGATATACTATGAATATGTAATTACATATTTATAAAATCCTAGTGTAGTGCTTGCCTAGCATGCACAAAGCCCTGGGTTCAATTCCTTTGAACCGCATACATAGAAAAAGCCGGAAGTGGTATTGTGGCTCAAGTGGTTAAGTTCTAATCTTGGAAAAGTCCAAGGACAGTGCCCAGGCCCTGAGCTCAAGCCCAGGACCGGAGGGAGAGACGGGGAACCCCCAAATAGCTACATATATTTTACTTTTATTTTTAAAGTCAGGATCTTTCTAGTGTATACGTTGGGACTACAAGTACATAACCATATGCCTACCTGGCTGATAGCTAGATACACCTTAAAACAAAAAATAAGAAATTCAAACAAAAAGAATAACAGCACTATAAATATATATTCCTGACTCTTTGCATGTCTTACATTTCTCACATTTTCTACAATGACCATTTGTTTCTTTTATATGTTTTGTGTTGGTTGATGGGAATGATGGATGAGAATTCTCAGTCTAATCTCCATGGCATGTTGTTCATAGGGACCCTCTTTGGATAGAGGGAACCTTAGACATTGCAAAAATGCCTACAACACGTTGTGTCAGTTGAGAAGTAATCCAATGCCTGTGAATTCTTCATAGAATGCAGAGATCTGCATTTTGCCTCTGCTACTTGTTGACCAAGGTGTTGACTTACTGCTGAAGCTTCTTGGCCCAGTCAGCTTGCTGGGCTGAGCTGTGTGTACTTAGTTTCTTTAGAGCCTTGCCTTACAGATCAGCAAGCCTCCCTCCCTCCTCTGTGGGACCCTTTCCTTTTGGTTCCTTCCCACATAGACTAGGCCTACTTGGAACAAAGAACAAGCATTCTTCTTCCTCATATTTTGATTGGTTCTTTTGAAAGTATAACCTCGAGATAGGAGTTCAGTATTGATTGTGGAAGATAGAATCTCATAAAGGTGCTTAAGCCTTTGTTACTTAACTATCTCTCATCTGTGCTTTTGGCTGACAAAGAGTTCAATGTTCATAACCTCTGTGATAATATGTTTTATTGAATGAGGACTAGATTAGGCCATGCTATATTGTTGGGGGCCGAGTAACGCCATGTCTAATAACTTTCTGCTGAGGCTTGTAGTAGGGATAAAACACGTGGATCTCTTTGTCCTGTCCATCTTGTATACTGATAGGCTCCCTCACCCAATATAAGGAAGAGGGATTTAGGAAATAGACAGAGAGATCTTCCTGCCTTGATGAAGCTGCATGGCGTCTCTGTTCGTGCTCCGGGGTAAGAAGGTCGGGTGTGGAAGGACACTGGGCCCCTTCCTCTCGCGGCTTGGCCTGGTCGGGGGGTGTGTTTTTCCCCATCCCCCTACTAGCAGAGGGGGACTGGGGACGAAGGACCCCGACACTATATAGATCATCTGACTTGTTCAGCAGTCATGTACAATCCAAGGCTTAGCAAGATCCCTCCTTTCCTTGGGCACATCTATTGAGTGCCTGTGTGGTCACCAGGCACTGGACGGATCACCAGGAAACTACAGGAGACGACAGGATACCCATGTCTAATTTTTGGGATGTTTGCCAGTGTAGTAAACACACATGGCCACTGGAATATATGATACATTGTGGTGAGTGCTGGGGGAGGTAATGCAGGGAGGGCAGGAGTTCAGTATGAACTGAATTTTCCCTCTCCTTTTGTATACTCACAGTGTAACAAAGTATGAATGAGCCTGAGGGTCCTGACAGTCAGCTCTACCTCATTTGTAGGCTCATCCTCCCTGGCTTGGCAATAGGAATTGAGTGGCTAGCCCAAAAGGAAATGATGATTATTGCTCTGTGATAAGGGTGGTACTTGAACTGTTCCCTTTGAACTAAAGACAGTAGTACTCATACTATATATCCTTGATCTCTGACAGTATTTGAGTCACCTGGCGAGTGCCTGATTTTTAATGCAGATACAAGAAATGGGACATACATTCCCTTCCCCTCAAGAAACAGTCAAGACAGGCCAGCTAGAAAAGGAATTTGAAAAGAGATTTGAACAGCATGAGGCAATGTGTGATGTTTGTAAAAGGAGATGCTCCCTATTTGTCCTGTCACTGTCTTTACACTCTTCAACATCTGTCATTGTCTGACTTGCTACTAGAGACTGTACTTTGGTAAAGACTGTAGGAAAGGTTACGGGCATTCCTGATGGCCTGATTCCATAATGCTGACAGAGCTTTGGTCCATTTTTTTTCTCCATTGATTATTGATTTTTGACATGTGGTTGGTCTCTTTATATTGTGTCAGAAATTCCAACAGATAGACACAAGTCCTCCTGAGACCTACCCTTACATGGTGTTCTTTCTTAAGTTGTACCCTGGAATTGGATACCATTTAAAACTTTCTAGTTACCATGACTCTTGAATTGTCTTGGTTTTCTTGGCATTGTTGTATATACTTTTGGAAAGGGGCATTCTAAGTTTGTGATTCAAGTTCATGAGTAAGAATGGAGGATGATGGTAGCTTCTGATCTTTAACTTTTAAGTCAAAGATTGCTTTACAGAGTTATATGTTCTTGGGAAAGCTTACTTGGAGCATCGTGTTGGGTCATGTTCCTAGCCCAGAATAGCATCCAAATTACCATGTATCTGTCTTCTTTTTTTTTTCTTACCAGCTTTCAGTGGCTGATGGACAGAGAAATGCTCATTAAAGCCTTGAATCAAACCATAGGAAAGCTGAATTATTCAAGGTTTGCTATTTTGTGTGTGTGTGAAGAATTTTGAGGCCCAAAATAGGATTTGTAAAGAAATGGACATATTTCTTATTCCTTTCCTCTTCTAAGCTAAGATTTGTATTTTGGTAGTAGAACTTCAAATTCAGGGAAAGTTAAATTGTATTCCAGAACTTAAACCATACACTGAATGTCTCTTCCTATAGCCTGTATTGAAAATAAAAACTCAAGATAATATGTGTATTTGGTAGATATTTCTATCCAGTAGGAAGGGACTTGATTATGTCTAAGGGGAAAGCATTTTGTTGTATTTTATTATACGGATAATGTATAGAGGGGTTATAGTTACATTTGTCAGGTATGGGTACATTACTTCTCGAACCTTGGTACCCCTTTCTCATATATTTGTCCCTCAGGAAAAAACTTTTTCTAAGCTTATCTTAAGGATCTTTCACTATTAGAAATTCATTGTATGAATTTGTTTGTTGTTGCTTTCTTAGGCTTAAGTTTAATGCATCTTCCATGTCATGGCTGCTCTGTAACTGAAACAAATATTTTTTGTCTTTTTTCATATATTTTTTATTGTAATTAATAGAAGGGTTACATTATATTCCCCAGATAGAAGGTGCATTAATTCACATACACTGATACCCTTTCTCATGTCTTGGTCCCCATTTCTCTCCCCCCCACCCCTACCCCTCATCTTGTTTTCCCCCCTTCCCTATCCAATTTCAAATAACCAAATACAAATATATCAAATATATCAGATAACAAAGTGAGATACTGTAACAATATGAGATAACCAAGGGACAGCAAAAGAGATGAGAGATAACATAGTACATTAAGGACAACAATCATTCATTATATGGCTTTTGTTTCTATATCCTAGAGGTCCTTTCATTTAGTGTCATACTATATGGCCTTATGTATCTAGGTTTTGCTCTATTGCAAATCTCTGCTATGAGAGCCCAAGGTTTCTACTGATTATGACAAATGAGGGAAACCATTGAGCCTAAGTTCCTTTGAGTCTGGCTTACTTCACTTAATGTGATTTTTTTCTTAGTCTTTCCATTTCCTAACAAATGGGGCGATGAATCACTCCAAAACTAAAAGTAACAACCATCCCATTAAAAGATGGGCCAAAGACTTAAAGAGAGTCTTCTCTGAAGAAGAAACAAAAATGGCCTATAGACACATGAAGAAATGCTCAACATCTCTGGTCATAAAAGAAATGTAAATCAAAACAACTCTAAGATTCCACCTCACTCCAGTTAGAATGGCCAGGATCAGGAAAACGAATAACAACAGATGCTGGAGGGGATGTGCCCAGGAGGGATCACTACTACACTGTGGCTCAAGTGGTAGAGCACTAGCCTTGAACTGAAGTACTCAGGGACAGAGCCCAGGCCCAGAATTCAAGCCCCATGACCAACAAAAATAATGAACAAAAACAAAACCAACCAACCAAACAAATCCAAACAACCCATCTAGGTGCTGGTGGCTCATGCCTGTAAATCCTAGCTACTCAGGAGGCTGAAGGCTGAGATCTGAAGATTGTGGTTTAAAGTCAGCCAGGGAAAGTCTGTGAGATTCTTATCTCCAGAGAACTAGCAAGCAAAAAACTGGAAGTAGAACTGTGGTTCAAGTAGTAGAGCCCCAGCCTTGAGCTGAAAAGCCAGGTGGGACTGTGAAGCCCAGAGTTTAAGCCCTCCCCCCACTACCCAAAGAAAAACAGCCAACAAAAGCAGTCAGAGCCCCTCAACTCCAGTAGTCTGTGGTCTAGCAGCATAAGGTGTTCTCCTTTGTAGCTTACCCCCTCTGCATCCCTTTCCTCTGAGGGTCATCTTTATTTGGTTGGTGTCAGTCAGATGATTTTTTTTTTCAGCCAAACATGAATGGGAGAGATGGAGAACACAGTGTCAGTGTATGTGAACCACATGGCAAGTTTTTTTTGTTTTATGTAAATAGAGATTGATGGAACATTTTACACAGAGTACAGGCTTTTGACAAAAACTATTGATGGTTGCTTTCAGTAAGTGTTACTTGAGATGACAGAACGTTGCATTTTAAGATGAATTACATGAGAAACTCCCTCTTTGGGAAATGTCATACATTTTATTTCATCTGTTGTTTTATGAGAGAGTGACAGAAGTCATGAATACCTGAGACAGAACTGTTTCCTTTGTACATTCTAAGTCCCGGTTTGGTGCTCTCCTGTTTGAAATAAAACTTTGGGGGAAATATTTATGCTGGCAAACTGTATTGATAAAAATGCTTTAAATGTTCAGAAGCAGAGTAGAATTTCTCAATGTTTCCTCCTGGGTTATGGTGGTTGGTAGGAAGATTGGGAACCTGGTTCAAGTTAAAATACTTGTTTTTCAGAAACTTCTCAGAGGTTTGGCTCAGTTCAATTTTTGATCTGGTGGTGATAGCCCCCCTGGCTGTGTTTAAAGTTCAAAAAACACATCATTTACCTTCACTTCTGAATAATTATTTGTTTCTTGAGGCAAGTATTGCTTGGAAACAAGGGCCCATGATGTCTTTAGTTTGAGGCTTAACTTTCTTTGTTCAGGTATATTTGCTTAATGGTATCTGGGGTCTTAATATGTGTTAATAGATTCACAATATGTTTATTGAACACCTACTATGGTATTTTAGGAACTGAGGAATAATGTCCTGATCTTCATATTGCTTCAACCCAGTGAAGAGTAGAAATACAAAAAGGAAATATGTCAGGTGATATATGTCATCAAGAAAATAAAACAAGGTGTAAAAGATCAGAATGTCTTGGAGATGTGGGTGTGGGACCTACTTTAGAGATGTCAGGGAATGCTGCTCTGAGAAGTGACATTTAAGCAAAGAGCTGAATCATGAGATAGCCTGGGCTCTGGGAACTTGGCAGAGGGAACAAGTGCAAAGGTCCTAAAAGTCAGCCCAGTTTGGCAAGTTCAGGACTAACAATATGGTCAATGCAATAGCAATGAGGAGGAGAACATCAAGATGGGAGGCTGGTACAGGACGCCTTGGTATAACAGGAATGTAGTTCTGCACATTGGTTGCTTGTCTGCAGCTATAAGATACTTGTTTGATGAACACACTGTCTTCACGAACCCTGCATCTGGCCAAATAGGCTCTCCTATTTGCACCTTGAGGCTCCTATGTAAACATTTTATTTCCCCCTTGGGACTCTCTCTCCATCATTTGTTGGATGCCAGAATATATAATTTCCCAGTCACCAGGGGAATTTAAAATATTGATTTGCCCAGAATGACTCACCCAGTCCAGTTTTTTCTCATATGCTTTCATTTCTACCCTGTTAAAATGCTCACCTCACACCTTTAATAACCATTTGTACATCTGACTTTCTTTCCAGATGTGAGCTGCTAGTACTTGTATTTAGGCTTGAGTGCTTAGCACAGGACTGGGTAGCCAATCACTATAGACTGTATTTGTTGGCTAAATAAACGAAACAATTCTCTGCCTGAAAGAAATCATGGTGAATGCCAAGTCAATAAACTCTCAACTCTCCTAGAAGGAGCTTAAAACTAACTTTAAGCGATTTTGGAGCTGCTGTAGGGTACTTAGATTTTAGGCAGACAGTTGGCTTAAATAGTTATTGCTGGAATAAGAAAGCATGTGGGGTTGTAGCTTTCAAACCTAGGCCAGTTGGGTTACTAGACCATGTAGTTCCAGAGCCTTTCAATATGCTTTGTCCTTCCTAAATTTGGAGCCAATTTACAACTAGCTAGTTGTTTTTCTCCAGGCGGAATTAATGTTCTACTCAGCCTAAGCTCAAATATGAAATATATTAAAGTCAACTAAAAACATGTTAATGTTTCTCCTCTAATGTTCTGAGAATATTTTCTTTTCAGTCATTGTTTTAGTAGTCCACAGTTTTATTTATTTATTTATTTATTTATTTATTTATTCATTTATTCATTGCCAGTCCTGGGCTTGAGCTCAGGGCCTGAGCACTGTCCTTGGACTTTTTCAAGGCTAGAGCTCTACCACTTGAGCCACAGCACCACTTCCGACTTTTTTCTGTGTACGTGGTACTGAGGAATCGAACCTGGGTCTTTGTGCATGCTAGGCAAGCTCTCTACCACTAGGTCAAACTCCTGGCCTATTTATTTATTTTTAACCGAGACAATTTATCCCACCCCTCCCCTCCCCTGGCCAATCTTGAGCCTTGATGTATCCTGAGATTTGCATGGGGGAAGAAAACTGCCAGAGATCCCACACAAGTGAAATTTTATTTTTTAATCTGAGGCACAGTAGGGAGCCCTGAGAAATGCATTTTCCTCCTGGATCGAAGGAGGAACACATAGTGTTTGTTTAAAGCATCAGGTATTGAGAAATATAATGGTAGGGTGAAAAGTTTGGCCTCAGCTGCCAGATCGGATCTGCTAGGGGGTAATTGAGTTGCCATTTTTTGTTTTTTTTTGCCTCTTCGGTTTAAATCAAGTTTTGCTACAGCCCATTTAAGTGTCAAATTGGTAGCAAACCCTGACAACTTCAGGGTGCAGACTTGCTTTTGATCAGAATTTACATGCAAATCATTTTTGCCTTGAACTGTCAACTCCTGTTTTGGATACTCTTGAGGGGTCCATGTCTTCTCCTCACCTCTCCCCCACCTCCCCAGACAAAAAGGATGTTGGCTAATGTTGTTAATCAAAGTGTGGAAGAAAAAATTATCTTGATAAATATGGTGGTTAAACTATATTTTCTCTTTTGTGTATTGGCTGCTGCAGCTGGGCACTTAATCCCTTCCCCACTTTTTACCTAGAAGGATATCAAACAATTATTTAGTGCTTGATGCCCAAAAGAAACTAGTGAATGAGGGTGGAGGGTCACCAGTGTATTGAGGAATGGACTTAAGCCACCAAAACATCACAAAGGGTGCTGACAGTCTGCATTTTCTTGGGTATTAAACAAAGTCTTTGGTAACGTTAAAGGATCTTGCCTTGCGTGACTGAACTCATTGAAAGAGTTAGCTGCCTCCAAAATCTTAAGCTTGAAACTTTTTTTTTTTTTTTTGGTTTTACCATAAGCCCTTGGGATACTTAAAAGCACGTGAGACAAAAGTAGTGTTTTACTCTCAGAGTTAATAATGACAGTAGCAAGTCTTTCCTGTTTCCAAACTAGCCCATCTTCCAGTTCCCTAAGTCAAAGAATTTAATTGTGATTTATGCTCTCAATTCTTATAGATAGTCCAACTCTGAAGAAAAAGAAACTAATAGGACTCAATTAAAAAAACACAGATGGGGTGAGGGAGAGAAGTTTCACAAACTCATTGTAGATTAAGAGAGCAGATTGTGAATACATTTAATGATACCTATTGTAGAGCAAAATTGTTTAGTGAAATAACATGAGAATTTTCTTCTCAGCTAGCCTGGATTTTTTTTCTTCCATCATTGCGTCCCCTCCCCACTAACTAGTGGGGCGAGAATATTAAACATGTCCATTTGCCAAGATGACAGCCTGTGTCGCATCAGATGGGAGACACACGCCTAACTTGTGAAGTCCAAGGCATTTGGACACTGGAGGTATGCTTGATTCCACATGGCCTCTTTGCAAGCCCTTTTGGAAATCTCTCCCTGGTCCTTTTCTACCTCTGTCCAGCGATGCCAGCTGGTGTGCTGCAAAATTGTAATTGAATTGTTAATGACACCAGGAGTGACACAACACATAAGAAACTTCCAAGAATCAGTCAGGAGGAGCCCTTTTCCTGACTGTTACAAAACAGAAGACACTGAGAAATTGACAAGTCCAAGCAGCCAGGCCAGGGTCGTAATTGATAGCAGGCTGCCTAGAGCCAGGGTCCTTCCCCAGTAATTGTAAGCAGAGGCACTTTTCTGATCTCACCAGTGGTGCTGGCCACACCACAGCGACCTGGCTTTGACGGATGGCCTTCCCACAGTAATGACTTAGGCATGTTCCCCTCTCACATGAGGCCATGTGTCCCTCCTGCTGGAGAAAATGAGTTGAACATTTTGCTGCTGCTTTAACAGGGCCCTGTTAAAATAACTCTGTTCTATTATATAAGCCCTGTAGTGCCAGGGGCTAAATTTATATGGTTATAAACAAGAGATATTACTTTGGAATACCACAATACTGTGTTTGACTCTTTCTTGAGAATTTCAAATGGTGTTTTTGAAATAATGGATTTTATTTCAAGGAAAAAAGAAAAGAATTCAGGGGTGTGTAGGAGGAAGGATCTTCTGAGCAAAATCTTCCTCCTTTTTAAAAATTCCTCTGTGTATCATCCCTAATTTGCTAGCCCAGTCTTTATATGTGTGTGTATTTGCTTGGCTTGGATTTGACTCTGTATGGGAGCATCACAAATATCACTTATTTCGAGTCTGAAATAGATAGATGTTTTATTTCATATTTTTAACACTCCCCCAAGGTTTCCTTTTATTTATTTCCCTTTCCTGTTTTTGGAAATTGATATGTTTCAGAACTTTTATGTGGCTTTTCCTCCCTACTACCTTATCCCCTCCTTTCCCTTCTCTTCATCCTCTTCTCCTTCTTCACCTCTCCCTCTCTCCCTCTTTCTGGAATGCAGTGTTGTCTAAGAAGTATTACAGTAAGCTCTACATTTGTGGATTTTCCAATTCCACTGATCTCAGAAACTTACTAATTCTGATATAGGGTCCCTGAATTGAGTTTCTCCATTGAGGCTTGTGTTTTCTGGCATGTTTAAGTTTGAGTCTCTTATTCAGTTTGTATCCAAACATTTTATATCATGGACCAACTTCAAAAGAGTATCAGCAAGATCCCTAAAAATATAGCTACAAATTCCTTTAATAAATGAGAAGAAGGCATGCATGTGAGTCTGCATACTCATGTGACAGATGAGTTTTGATGGGGAAAAGAAAAAGGCTCTATCATTGGGAACTTCTGGGATAAGAGGTAGACAAAACAATATGGTTATTTATCTTAGTCTCTAATGCTCAAAGTTCATTGTTGATTGATAATGCATCTTTCAAATTTATGTTCTTAGAAAATGAAGTTTTAATGTATTCCCAAGCCATCTCAAAAAATGTAGTATTACGGCATCAGAACACTGTTGGTTTTTTCTGTTTTGTGTGTGCTAGTCTTGGAACTTGAACTTAGGGCCTGGGGATTGTCCCCTGAGCTTTGTTTGCTCAGGGCTAGTGCTCTAGCATTTGAGGTACAGCCCCACTACTGGTATTTTGGTATTTTAAATTGGAAGTGAGAGTTTCATGAACTTTACTGCTGGGCTGGCTTTGAACTGCAATCCTTAGATCTCAGCCTCTTGAGTAGCTAGGATTAGAGACATGAGCCAATTGCACCCAGATAAAAGCACTGTTTTTATATAAAACAGACTTTGGTGGGATATTCTCAGGACCTAACCATTATAGCATTGCTTCTACTGGAGAACATATTCAGAATCTAGACTTAGATGCTAGGTGATAGGAAGGTGATTTTCCTTGCCTTCCTTACCTTATTGCATAGCTTGGAAAGGGGGAAATCCACCCCTACATCATCTCAACAACAGGAGAGTTGGTTGGCCATACTCAATTTGAAGTTCCAGGGTACAGGTATAAATCCTGTCCTATTGTAGCCCAGGCTTGTAAATCAGGAGGTGATTTAGAGATAGGCTGTCATGTAGTTATTGTGTTTCAATTTGTACTATTCAAACAGGTAGTACCAATATATTTTTTCGCCTGTCTTTCCTATGTTTTGAGTGTTTATTATTAGAGCAATGGGTCTCAATGGCAGGAATAGTTCTCCTATACCCCTTGGGGACATTTCATGTATCATAACCTGAGTCAGGGTTGTATTTTGTGGACAGAGCCCAAGAATGACACTAAATATCCTACAATGCACAGTACAATCCAGATGCCAATATTTTGGTTAGCATAGTAAGACACACACATAAGCTGACAGGAAGAGTCCAGGAATTGAGTCAGAAGCCACAACCTTCCATTGAACTTGTGTAACCAACAGTTTAGAGGTTCTGTGGGGAACATAGAGGGTAAAGGATTTGGTTGGGAACACAGGCTTGATTCTGTGGTTTTACTGCATGATTTGGGCATGTCGCTTAACTTCTCTGTGTCTAAGTTCCCTGTTTTACTGAGCAGGACGTAATACTGATATCATTGGACAACATCCGTAGACTAGTGTCTACCTTATACTGGATCTTAGTTAATAAGTGCTAATGTACATAAACTGATTGCTTTTCTAAAGTTGAATAATAAATCCTGGCATGTGTCTTCATGAAACCTTTCATTTTACAGATGAGAAAATAGATGCAGAGAGGAAAAGTGATATACCCTAAGTAATACAGTAGCAAGAGGTGAAGATGAGACTAGAACCCAGGTATCCTAAGTTCTGTGTTCTCTACAGTAAAGATAAAGTTCAGCATGTCTGAAAGAATTTAATAACAATTCTAATTTGAAATGTATTCATGTACCAGTACCAAGCTGTTTTAATTATGAGGAGTATAATGTATTTTTAACATCTTACTGAGTTAGTATTTCCCTCTTGATATTTCTTTGTTAGTGTTTTCTGGGATATTGTTATGTGTTTGAGTTTTTACATGACTTAAATATTAACTTGCCTACCTCAGAGTAAAAATCCTCTTTATTCTTTTAGTAGGCTAGTGTTAAATTGATAACTTCACTTAGAACCATCACTTAGGGTACTGAGTCATGTTGTCCAGAATCTGGACTGTTATTCTGTTTGCACAAGTCTACTTTCGTCTTTCAGATATAGTTTTTATATGTTTTCTTTTCTTGCCAGTCTTACAGCTTGCATTTGGGGTCTAGGTGCTCTGCCTAAGATTTTTGCCCAAGGCTGGCACCACTTGAGCCAGAGCACTTTGTCTAGATTTTCTTTTTGGTCCTGGGGCTTGAACTCTGGGCCTGGGTGCGCTCCCTGGGCTCTTCAGCTCAAGGATACTGCCCTATCCCTTGAACCACAGTACCACTTCCAGTTTTTTTTTTTCTGGTGGTTAATTGGAGATAAGCGTCTTATGGACATTAGTGCCTGAGCTGGCTTTGAACCACGATCCTCAGATTTCAGCCTCCTGATTAGCTAAAATTACAGGTGTGAGCTACTGGCACCTGGATTGTATGTTTTCCTTAAAATCAAACCTGCACATACTGAGTGTTCTTTGCTGTTATTATAAATGGTGATTCTTTTTCTATTTTTATGTCTTCTAATTTTTAGATATCTCAAATAATAAAAATTTCATGTATATCCTCTCTTTGCTGCTTATCATGTTTTTTTAAGCAAATGTGTTTTCTTCACATGAACCAAAAATACTTTTTTTTTTTGCCAGTCCTGGGCTTGAGCTCAGGGCCTAAGCCACTGTCCTTGGACTTTCTCAAGGCTAGAGTGCTACCACCTGAGCCTCAGCACCACTTCCAGCTTTTTTCTATTGTATGTGGTACCGAAGAATTGAACCAGGGTCTTTCCTGGGTCTTTGTGCATGCTAGGCAAGCACTCTACCACTAGGCCAAACTCCCAGCCCTAAATTTTTATTATGTTAAAAAGTCTAGTCTGAGAGCTCAGGATTTTAGAGGGACATAGGACAAGATAAGTAGGATTCTTATTTTATAAGGACCATAAAGGGCAGGATGATTCTGCTTTGATGATTTTCCAAAATGCTGGGAGTGAAAAAACTAGAAGCCTTAAAGGGGTCTTAGGTTTCAGGTGTGTGTGTGTGTGTGTGTGTGTGTGTGTGTGTGTGTGTGTGTGTGTGTGCATGCTGCGAAGTATTATCTGAGGGTGGAAGTTAGAATCTTTCATAAAGTTTCCTTCTAAACACTAGACATCCAGAGGAGGACTGAGAGAACATTTATGAAATGTTGATCAGTGTTGGCTGTGGTGATAGGTGATTCCACACAAGTTTTCTGACATCAGCAACCTTCAAGATATCACAAGTATTCTCCATTGGGAAGGAGGTAGATGAGAACACCATAGAACTGTGTCATTGTTGCCTTCAAAGTCAGTTTTAGAAGAATATTTAATACCATGGAAGATAGCTATAATCTATGCATGAGCTTAAAAATGGGTTATAAAATAATGTATGCACTATTGATCCAAAGTCTACTTTGAAATAAACATATATATACTTGAAAAGAGGGTGAAAGACTAGTCATCAAAATATTAACTAGGTATGTTGAGTATTTCTAATTTTGGAATCAAAGATGATTTTAATTTCTGTCCTTTCCCTTTCTTTTTGGTGGTATAAGGGTCCTTAGCCCTTTTTGCTTGTGTGTGTGTGTGTGTGTGTGTGTGTGTGTGTGTGTGTGTGTGTGTATGTATGTATATGTATGTATACACCTGCACGCACTGTTCCTAGGGCTTGAACTCAGTACCTGGGCAAATAGTGCTGTACCACTTGAGCCACAGCTCCTCTTGAGGCTTTTTTTGTGGTTAGAGATAAGAATTAGTGGACTTTCCTAAGAGCTAGCTTTGAAATGCCATCCTCAGATTTCAGTCTCCTGAATAGATGGGATTATAGGTATGAGTCATTGGACCTGGTGTTAGTTATATTTTAAAATATGGTTTCATGCATATATCTTGGTTGGCTGGACCATGATTCTCCTATTTATACTTCCTGCAGAACTAGAATTACAGGTATGTATTACAGGTATCCAGTTTTTATTGGTTGAGATGCATGTGTGTTTGGGGATATCTCCTGAATGTTTTGCCAAAATATCTTTGAAGTGTGATCCTCCCAATTTATACCTCCTGAGTTATGTAGGATTACAGATGTTGAGCCAGTGTTCCTTGTTGTGTTTTTACTAGTTTCTATTTTACAAATAAGTATAACAAAAGTTGTGTTTTGATTGGAGAAATTAATATGTCCACAAGTATTTATAAATAAGTAGCTTGTACTGAGGAAATATTGATCAGGTGAAAGAGGTATGAGGATGGAGGGTCTTCCCTGAAACTTTTATTGCTATTCTGGAGGGAAGACCTATACATAGGGAAAGCTGAGTTTTAGAGAATTTCCTCTTATTACCAGCACAACTTCCCTGAGAACCTTACTTAGGTAGCAAGTTACCCAGTGCTTCTTGCCCCTGAGGACTGAGGAGTCAGTTTAGGAGGAGGAGTGATTTCATCAAGGACAAAGGAAGGCAGAAGAAAGATTAAGAATCTAATCTCATTTTGGTGTGGTAGAGAATAAGGCTCTCAACTCACCTCATATTGAGACTCTACTTACTCAGCAGATCACTGTGCCTGAGAATCATCTCAGGATGATTCTCTGTAGCATTACTAAGAAATCAAACAAGTGGACCCCTTGCCTGTAGGGTTAGTGAAATGTCCTAGGAAGTTGGTTTCCCTTGCACATTTCTAATGAGAAGTTGTAGCTTGTGAAGCTTTTTAGTGCTCATTTGTGTGAAAGTGGCTTGCTTATTTATTTGCTTGCTTATATATTTAATTACTTTGGGGGGCTGTAACTAGGTCTTGAACTCAGGGCTTTGCACCATTGTTTGACTTTCTTTGCTCCAGGTTGGTGGCACTCTACCACTCTACTACTGATCCACACCTCACATCACTACTTCCAGCTTTTTATATTGTTATTCAGAGATGAGACTCTTACGGACCTTTCTGCCCAGGCTTGTTTTGAAAGATCTTACCCTCCTGAATAGCTAGGGTTATGGGTGTGAGTCATCAGTGCCTGACTTGGATGTGGCTTTAACAGGCAGTCTCCTTAGTGTGTCTGATTCATCCTTCAGTTCATAGCCTGCATGTGGTCACACAATGGCCCCAACCACATGGTCCACAGAAAGTGCTGTGGAACATGCGTGTGTTTCGTCTTTATCAAAAATGTCACATGGCATTTCCTGACTGCACCAGCAGCTTATTGCACCATCTGAATTTCCAGACTAAATACCAGCACTCAAGCCACATGTGTTTATAGTATATAATAAATCTCCATTTGTCATAATGGTTTAAATTTAAAAGAAAAAGAAAGGTGGGCTGTTATGCAAAAAAAAAAAGAATTTTGTGGGCTGTTATAAATTAACTCTCTTGGAGTTTCAGGTCAAGCCCAATTTATTAAGGGGGATACAAAAGAGAGAAACTCAGTCTCTGATCACTATTGTGATTTATCCCCACCTTGAGTGGGTTCTCCCTTGGACCTTTACTTGAACCACAGCTGGCTTGGTTTATGTACGACCTGCTGGGAGCTGAGTTGTAATGAAAACCAGTTATTCTTTCAAATTACTCACGAGAAGAAGGCTCATTTTATCAAGTGCTCTCCTAATTTGATTGTAAAGGCTTTTCATATTTATTTTTTCTGCATTAATCATGCCATATCTTTGTGGAAAATATAAATATAGTGGTGAAAGACAGCATTTAAAAGAAAAAAAAAGAACTCCACCTCCAACAACACTCACAGGACAAATGTTTCTCCAGAGGTGGCCTGTTGGGAGCCTTTAGCGGGCAATTAGGAAAGTTATTTTGGGTTTGGTAGCAATGCTGTGAACTTTTCCAAAGATTCTTCCTCAGAGCAGGATGGCATTTAATATTTCTGCAGATTAACCTTTAGCAATAGAAAGAGGATCCAGTATTGACTTGTCTCAGCAAGAAACAGCAAGGCATTGGCTGCATCAGCTAGTATCTTACTTCCATGAAGGAAGGTTCATTCTGTGTCCTAGATGCGCTGCTTCTTCCCTTACCAAGTGTGAAGAACTCTTTAATACATTGAATAAGCCCAAGAGTCTAGGACCCCAGCCTGCTAATTAGATTACTTCTGACTTGGACAGTTTATAATGTCTGAAATAGGGAAGGCCAATGAAAGGCATTATCTGTTCCCAGAAAAGGCTCTCAGGTGGTCTTCTGCTCTCTTCTTAAACTCCCTTCCAAGTCCTCTATTTTCTTGAGGAAGATAACCCAGAACCAGTGCTTGGAGATCCACTGTGAAAAGGAATTTTCATAGACTTACACATTGTTGAAATTTGTAATATTTCTTATCCTATAGCATTTGGACTTATAAAAGAGATGTAAGTATCTGTAGGAAATAATGTATGCTTGATTGTATGTCATAAAGCCAGTTCATGGAGTTCTGTTTGATGTGATAGAACAAATGAGCATCTCTGGAAGTCTTTTGCAAGTATGTAGATCAAATCCTGTGCTGATCTCACCACATTAATACTTGTTTATTATTATTGTTACTATCAATTTTATTAAGGATTCTAATATTAATTGCCAATATTTTCATTAATTTTATTTAGTTTTATGGTGATACTGTGGTTTGAACTCAGGATGAGCCTGTTAATGTACTTCTGAGCCATGGTTCTAGCCTTATGTGTTACTGGTTACTTTGTGGATAGGGTCTCATTTCCCTCTTGGCATACACTTGAGCCATGATCCTATTTCTTAGGCTTTTTGTTGTTACTAGGATCAGAAGCACATACATACCACCTCATCCAGTTTCTTTCCATGGAGATGGAGTCTTACTGACTTTTCTGCCCAGGCTGGCCATACTCCACGATCCTCTCAATCTCTGTCCTGTAAGTAACAAGGGTTAGAAGTATGAGCACTAGTACCCAGTTTGTTTTTATTTTTAAAGTCATACTTAGTAAGGTATAATTTGCCTACAACGAATCCATTTTCTAATGGAATAGTACAATGAGTTTTTTTTTATTAATTTATTAACATTGATTTTTACATGATATTTCGAATGACATGTTTTACAAACGAGTATTCAAGAAGGGAATCTCTATATACAATCACTGGTACTTAGTTTTTAGAGCATAATCAAAATTAGGCTAAGGGTTTATATATTATAGATACATATTAATCTATGTAATAAAACATTAAGTCTATAGAGTCATAGGTTTTTATGTCTATGTAGTTGTGTTTATATTTCCAATACCATGTCCATAGCATTGGGTATGCAAATATTGAGTCCTCTCTCTTGTACTGTTAGGATCTAATAGCCACATATTAAGGATACCATGGACCTTTTGTTCCCTTGGTCTTGACTTGTCTCACTCAACATGATTTGCTCTAGATTCATCTGCTTTCCTGCAAATGCCATTATTTTATCTTGTCTGTTGGCTATGTAGAATTCCATTATATACATATATATATATATATATCACATTTTTTGTATCCATTCATCTGCAGTAGGGCATCTGGATTGTTTCCATCGCCTGGATATTGTGAATAGTGCAGACATAAACATAGTGGAGCAGGTATCCTTATCATGTCTTGGGTTATGATGTTCAGGGTAGATGCCCAGAAGTGATATGGCAGGATCGTAAGGAAGGTCAATTTTCAGTTATTTAAGAAACCTCCACACTGCTTTCCAGACTGGCTGAACTAGTTTACAATTCCACCAGCAGTGCAGTAGGGTTCCTTTTTCTCCACAACCCCGCCAGCAACTCTCATTGTCTGAGTTCAAAATCTTGGCCATTCTTGTTGGGGTAAGGTGGTATCTTAGGGTTGTTTTTATTTGTATTTCCTTTATGACCATGGATGATGAACATTTTCTCATATGCTTTTGTGCCATTTGATTCTCTTCTTCTGGTAAGTCTCTCTTTAGTTCTCTTGCCCATTTAGTGAATGGTTTGTTGGATTTGGGGGGATTAGTTTCTTGAGTTCCCTAGTACAGTGAGTTTTTACAAATGCTTAAAAGTCATGTGAACACTACAGCAATCAAGGTATATCATTTACACATCCCTCCCCAAATTTCCCTGTGCCCCTTGTTGGTCAGTCTTTAACTGTCCTAGCCCATGGGTGTCACAAATGGTTGTTTTATTTGTCTCTGTAGCTTTTTTTTTTGCTACGTATGTGGTACAAAGGAATCGAACCTGGGTCTTCGTGCATGCTAGGCAAGCACTCTACCACTAGGCCAAACTCCCAGCCCATGAATAGCCTTTTATTGTATGGATTCAGTTAACACATTCACTATTTTATGGATATTTGGACGGCTAAAAGTTTTTAGATACTATGAATAAAGCAGCTAGAAAACATTGCTCAGATCAATCTTCTGAGTGTTACATGAATTTTGGAAAGGAATGGATTTTGCTCTATGTTGGTTAGAATCTTCTGTGTCAGTTGAGTTAAATGACTTGATAGTATTAGATTTTCTGTATTTTTATTTATCTTTTTGTTTAGTTTATATAAATGTCTACAAAGAAATATTGCATAGTGTTTTATCTGTTCAATCACATTTTTCTTTATATTTTAGGATTGTTAGATGCATATACATTTATTAAGTATCTTTCATTAGTCACCTCTGTCTCTCAACATGCTTCTTGTTTTGAACTTACTTCCTAATAGGAACTTCTAGTACAACTTTCTGTCATGTTATTATAGAGACTTAAGCTTTTTATGTTTAGTGTTTGTATATGTTTTCACTTTTATTGTATTTCCCCATAGCTATATTTATAGTGAATTGTTCTCAGAGAGCTAATAATTGGGCTTTGCTTTCATAGCTAGTATGATGATGCCTGTTTTCAAATCATAATGTTTATGCCATTTATACTTAATATAGTTATTAATATTGGCTTGAAAAATAGTTCTTTGCAAATTATTTTGTTTCTGTTTTTCTTGTTGTTCTTTTTCCTTTTGGTTTAGTTGTTTGTATATTTTAGTTTCATTTTTATGCTGACCATTATTGTTTAAAAATACCATTTTTTAAAAAAATCATTGTTAACTTTGCTTTTTTGTATATTTCTTCTTGAGATGTCTTAAAAATTCACTCTTTCAAGCAATTTTTTTCTAGCAGTTTTACAGTGGTATATATATATATATATATGTATATACATATATATATTTTTGGAGAGGGCCAGTTCTTGGGCATTCTCAAGAATAGAACTCTACCACATGAGCCACAGCACTACTAGTGGCTTTTTCTGTGTATGGAGAACTGAGGAATAGAACCCACCAGGTCTTCGTGTACACTTGGTAAGCACTTTACCACTAGGTCAAACTCCTGGCCCTGTGGTGATATATCTAACTACAATCCCCAGTCCCCTCTTTAGGGTTTTATGAGGCTTGTTGATATTTTTGATTAATTTTGAAAAATTCATGGCATTAACACTTCACATATTCTTTATACCTTCTTCCCTCTCTCCTAGGATTTCAAAAATATTGCTGATGGAAGGAGAAAGAGGAGTTGGCACTTGGTTGTAGGGGTTGGAATGTAGCCTTTATCTTGTGTGCAACCTTTGGGGAGGCTAAGCTCAATATAAACATACTTATTAAAAATCAATAACCAGACAATCAAAATCTTGAATACTACTTTTCTTTTTTTCTCTCTACATCAGTTAATTTACTCATCTAGTGAAACATGTTTCAGAAAAGCAGGTAATGCCCTGAACTTCTCCTGTGGCAGGGATTCTGGCTCAGGGATTTACATCTGAGATCAAGGGAGGCATAAAGATGAGTCTAAGAATGAATCGGGACCAGCCAGGAAAAAAGACTGGATGAGATGGCAAAGAATTGAGCAAGGAACCTGCTTTGCTTTTCTGTCTGTCTAAACAGCCTGTAATAGATGTATAGTAGTCAGAGCTAAGGAAACCATGACATAAAGTCAGGAGTTAAGTAAACAAAATAAGAGATGAATTCTAGATTAAGCAATATGAATCAAATTTGGGATGAAATTATAATTGTATGTAAATTATTGCTTTTCAATTATACTTTGTCGTAAAATGTGATTAAAACATGGACCAATTGATACAGGGGTTAGAATGATTATAAGAGAACACTTTATAATTTATGCAATTATAATTTATAATTATAAATTTATTACATTTATAAATTATAATTTTTCATAAAGCAACACATAGCATTACAATTTGAATAAATTGTTTTTTGTTTATGGTGTATAGTACTTAATTAAAATACTTTTATTTTTTGCATGCATTGGTACTTGAACTCAGAGCTTGGGCTCTTTCTTTGAGCTTTTTTTGCACAAGGCTGATGCTCTACCATTTGAAGCATAGCTTCACTTTTCACCTTTTGATAATTAGTTGAAGATAAGTGGTATCATAGACTTTTCTTGCCCAAGTTGGCTTTGAACTGAGATAGTCAGATTTCAGTATTCTAAGTAGTGAGGATTACAGACCTTAGACACCAGTGCCTGGAAAGAAGTACATATTGAATGTAAGTTTTTATCAATATCCCAATGTCATTCTTTAAAGAAATAGAAGAGGCAATCCAAAATTTCATATGGAATAATAAAAGACCCTGTATAGCAAAATACTTCTTAGCAGAAAGAGCAGCGCAGGAGGAATTTCAATACCAAACTTTAGACTCTATTACAGAGCTATAATTATCAAAACAGCTTGGTACTGGCACAAGAACAGGCCAGAAGACCAATGGAATAGAATTGAGGACCCAGATATTAAACCACAGACCTATGGCCACCTAATCTTTGACAAGGGAGCCAAAAAAATAGAATGGAAGAAAGACAGCCTCTTCAACAAGTGGTACTGGCAGAACTGGCTAAGCACCTGCAGAAAACTAAAGTTGGATCCTTCCATGTCACTCTGCACTAGAATTAACTCCAAATACATCAAAGACCTCGAGCTAAAAGCCGACACACTGAAAACTTTACAAGAAGGAATAGGAGATACACTAGGCCCCTCCTTGGCACAGATCAAAACTTTTTTTTTTTTTTTGCCAGTCCTGGGCTTAAGCTTAGGGCCTGAGCACTGCCCTTGGATTTTTCTCAAGGCTAGAGCTCTACCACTTGAGCCTCACCATCACTTCTGGCTTTTTCTAAGTATGTAGTACCAAGAAATCGAACCTGGGTCTTCGTGCATGCTAGGCAAGCACTCTACCACTAGGCCAATCTCCCGGCGAAACTTTCTTAATAAGGACCAAGAATCACAACAAATCAGAGAAAGGCTGGATAAGTGGGACTGCATTAAACTACAGAGCTTTTGTATGGCAAAGGACATAGCTAGTAAATTAATTAGGAAGCCTACAGAATGGGAGAAAATCTTCACTAACCATACAACGGACAAAGGCCTCATATCTAAAATATATCAACAGCTCAAAAAATTGAATCATTCCCAAAACTAATCTCCAAAGAAACAACCATCCCATTAAAAGATGGGCCAAAAACGTAAAGAGAGTCTTCTCTGAAGAAGAAATAAAAATGGACTATAGACATATGAAGAAATGCTCAACATCCAAACAACTCTAAGATTCTACTCACTCCAGTTAGAATGGCCAGGATCAAGAAAACTAATAACAACAGATGCTTGAGGGGATGTGGCCAGGAGGGATCACTACTACACTGTTGGTGGGAGTGAAAACTCGTTCAACCACTATGGAAAGCAGTATGGCAGTTCTCAAAAGACTAAACATAAAGCTCCCCTATTACCCAGCAATCCCACTACTAGGCATTTACCCAATTGTCCAGAAACAAGGACATACTAAATCCACTAACACAACAGTGTTCATTGCAGGACTATTTACCATAGCAAAGATATGGAACCAACCTAGATGTCCCTCAGTTGATGAGTGGATCAGCAAGATGTGGTATTTGTACACAGTGGAATTCTATGCTCCCATCAGAAAAAATGACATCGCCCCATTTGTTAGGAAATGGAAAGACTTAGAAAAAAATCATATTAAGTGAAGTAAGCCAGACTCAAAGGAACTTAGGCTCAATGGTTTCCCTCATTTGTCGTAATCAGTAGAAACCTTGGGTTCTTATAGCAGAGATTTGCAATAGAGCAAAACCTAGATACATAAGTATGGCGCTAAATGAAAGGACCTCTAGAATATAGAAACAAAAGCCATATAATGAGTGATTGTTGTCCTTAATGTACTATGTTATCTCTTATCTCTTTTGCTGTCCCTTGGTTATTTCATATTGTTACAGTATCTCACTTTGTTATCTGATATATTTGATATATTTGTATTTGGTTATTTGAAATTGGATAGGGAAGGGGGGAAAACAAGATGAGTGGTGGGCGTAGGGAGGGAGGGAAATGGGGACCAAGACATGAGAAAGGGTATCAATGTATGTGAATTAATGCACCTTCTATCTGGTGAATATAATGTAACCCTTCTATTAATTACAATAAAATGTATGAAAAAATCAATAACCATAGAACAGGGTTCTGGGCAGCTTTTGCTGCTGGAGGTATGATCCCTGAAAATAGTGAGCTAGAGAGGGAAGCCCCAAATTACATATAAAATCCTCTTAAATCTATAGCTGGCCCCTGAATTACATATGTGGTTAAATCCCATACTTGCTAGGTGTGTGAATCACTCTCATGATTCTGAGTACAAAACAATTCCAAGAAAGAAGATACTTATTTTGGCTCCTGGTTTTAGAGGTTGCACTCCATGGTTGATTGGCTTTCTTGATTCTAGGCCATGGTAAGGCAGATCATCAGAATGGAACTAGATAGTAGAGGACAGCCATTCACCTCATGGTAGCTCAGATGTAATGGGGAGCACTAACAGGAAGGGGCCTATTTGAGATAGAGCCTCCAAGGACTTAGTTCCTGGCTATATATTTCTCCATACTAGGCTCTTCTTCTACAGTTTTACCACATCCCAATAGTCCATTCAAATTTAAATCTGTCAATAGGTTAAATCACTGATTAGGTCAGAGCCCTTATGATCTAATCCATGGCTCCGAGATCCACCAAGAAATGTGCTTTACCAACCTATTAGTCATCTCTCAATTCAATCAATATTAACATTTACTCTAGGTAAAACTATGATTGAATTGAGGTTTGAATTGCTATATACCATAGAGAAGGCAGTGTTATACAATTTGATTTTAGCATAGCTAACTGCCCAGTTAAAAAAAGATTTTTGGAGAAAATGAAGAGAATATGAATTTCTACAAGGTAGCATTTAAGAACATCCAGAATTTAACCTGAAACTACTCATTGCATCCTGAACTACGCATTACATCCTGAACAGCAGCCAACAGAGGCCAGTTCCAAGAATACCTAGAAGATGGAAGACCAAGCAAAGATTTTAATGTATCTCTTATAGGTGACATAGAAGTACTTTCACAGTCTAGAAAAAAGGAGAAAATCTCAACTGAGAAATTGTAGGCATTTTGGGTGTGAAAATTATAATATGCAACAAAAAATTTCTTGAATGAGCATATGGTAGATACATGGAAATGATGGAGTATGCCATAGAAATTAAAGAAGTAGCAATTGAAATGATTTACTCTTAAGAGAGAAAAACAAACAAAAAACATGAACAGAGACAAGAGAGCTGTGGAACAATATCCCAAGCCCTAATGTGTGCTCTAACCCCAAATCTTTTTTTTTTTTTCGCCAGTCGTGGGGCTTGAACTCGGGGCCTAACCACTGTCCTTGGACTTTTCTTAAGGCTAGAGCTGTACCACTTGAGCCACAATACCATTTCCAGCTTTTTGATATGTATGTGGTACCGAGGAGTCAAACCCAGGTCTTCGTGCATGCTAGGGAAGCACTCTACCACTAGGCCAAAATCCTGGCCCTCTAACCCAATTTCTACCACATTATAGTTCCAGAAAGAAAAGAGAAAATGAAGCAGAATACTTAACAAATAATTGCTAACATATCCTAAATTTGGTAAATGATATGCATTTATAGATTGAAGAATCTCAGTGATGATTAACCAGGATTAATTTAAATTAAAATGTACAACTTAAGCTTCCCCTCTCCAAACAAAGCTCATGTACTTGAATTATCCTAATGTCTCATCAAAGCCAGAAGGGTTAGGGTAACATCTTTAAAGACCTTCCAGGAACAAAGTAAAATGAAAATAGCCCTAAGTAAAACCAGAATTTTCTATGCAGCAAAAGTATTCTATAAGAATAAAGGTGAAATAAAGGCAGTTTTAGCCTAAGAGAGAACTAGGATAATTAATCATTAGCAGACCTGCATGCCAAGAAAGAGTAAAGGAAGGTCTTCAGGCTGAGAAAGGGAATCTTGTCCTCATGAAGCAATAGAGAAGTGATGGATATATGGGTAAACAAACACTACTTCTCTCCTGATTTCTCTAAAATGCACTTGAGCTCCTGAACTCATGCCAATCTGGGATACGTCACAACTAAATCATAAGGGGTAGAGGTAGAGGTAAAAGATTCACCTGCTTATATTTAATCCTCATTTCTACACAGAGTGCTATAGTATTAGCTTTAAGAAGATTGTGACAATACACACACACACACACGCACACACATATAATCAACCTAAAAATTCTTAAAAGATAACACAAAAGCGCTAAAAAGCCAACAGATAAAACGAAACTGTGAATAAATAATACTCAATTTCTTCAAAAGGAGGCAGGAAAGGGGAACAATGGAACAGAAACCATGAGTCAGAAAAAGCCAAAGTAACATGGTAGACCAAAACATTATCAATAATTACATTAAATGTTAATGGACTGGATACTCCCTTTTAATGGAAATGCCCCCTGACTTTTTAGTCTACAGGGATGTTACGGAAAGGGCTTTCGGACCTAAGGGGCCATGAAAAACAGTGTTTGTTCTATGAGCAATATGAATGAACAAGATGAAGGGGAATGAACTCTGTGGAGTAAACTTGGAGTATGACTCTTGCTTAGTTAAGGTATTTTGGCCCCAAATCAACACTGTACAGTTGGAATTACAGTTAAACTTGGCTCTACTTTAACACTAAAACCCTGGAGCTGGGATGGGAGTGAAGGATGATAGGCTTGTGTCTTCTGCTTCCTCTGGCTGGCTTGTCCACCTGTAAGCAAGTGGCTCCTGTTATTAC
This sequence comes from Megascapheus bottae, assembly GCF_031878675.1. Classification (NCBI taxonomy): domain Eukaryota; kingdom Metazoa; phylum Chordata; class Mammalia; order Rodentia; family Geomyidae; genus Megascapheus; species Megascapheus bottae. Next base: position 47,179,523 of record NC_143523.1, read on the forward strand.
TAAGCTCTTTTATCCTTTCCTTTCAAGGCCATGTAATATATAGAGCTGTGTGCTGATTTGTTAAGACCAACTGACTTCTACCTGGACTCCCGAGAGGTTTCAAGGACAAGGTGTTATGATATGTTCTTTCATAATGATATGCAGGCTGGGGCCTGAGTAACTTTGTGAACTGGTATCTGAATCCCTCAAGATGCCCTTAGGCATCGAGGAGACAGCCAGGAAAATAGTTTATGATTTCTGATGAAGGAAGGATATGCAGGGCATTTCTTCACTGGGTGAATGGTACTTAAAGCCCCAGACTCCTTCAGTGTAAGGATTGGGAAATATGTTTATCGAAGAAAAGGGGAAAAAAGGAAATTCGATGGCAGTCAATGGTATAATTTCTTTTTTTCTTTTTTTTCCAATGGTATAATTTCTTATCCTTTTCTCCTTGCCTGATTTGCCTAGTCTCTGTAAAAAATTATTTTTTTCTTTTTGTGCTGGTCTGGAGGCTTGAACTCAGGGCTTAGGTGCTGCTGTCCCTGAGCTTTTGTGTTCAAGGATAGTACTGTTACCACTTGAATCACAGCTCTACTTCCTGTTTATTGGAGATCAGTGTCTCAGGAACTTTCTTGCCCAGGTTGGCTTTGAAGTGGGATCCTAAGATTTCAGTCTTCTGAATAGCTAGCTAGAGTTACAGGTGTGAGCCACAGGCATCTGGCTATACAAACTTTCTTAAGCACCTCTATGAAAATTAGGCTAAGTAAGGCAGTTGGGACTTATGGATGAGCAAGCAGATGTTGGCATTGTAACAGAAGAATGAATGCTGCTCTTAGTTGCTTATCAGGAGAGCAACACTGGCTATATGTTTCAATAAAACTTTGTTCTGAAGCTGGAGAGGTAGCTCATGCCTGTAATCCTAGCTACTCAGGAGGCTGAGATCTGAGGTCAAGGTTCAAAGCCAGCCCGGGCACAAAAGGACCTGAGACTTACCTCCAGTTAACCTCTAGAAAAATGGGAAATGGGGCTTGGCTCAACGGTAAGTGTGGTAGAGCTCAGGTATAGTACCCAGGCCGAGTTCAAGCCCCATGACCACCACCACCACCACCAACAACAGTAATCTTGTCATAAACTTGATCATCAATGGGATCGTATTTCAAGGCCTCCATTCAGCCATTAATTGTACTGTGTTCAAACCCTGAGTCTTAGACTTCTTTTGAAACAAGATGGAATGCAACTTGAAAATAGACGCTGCTATTCTGTAATGTCACTGCATTTCTTTGGATCTTATAAATAAAAGAAGCTAATTGGACATCTCTGGAGAGTTTATATCATTAAGCCTCTAGTATGGGGTGAGATCTGGATAGATGTATTATCAATAACTCATAGCTAGTCCCTTTCCTGAGGTGTAAGGGACTTTCCAGAGGGTCACATTCTGTGATCCAGTGATTTTATTTAAACACCAAACAAAGAAAAGGTTTGGGGTATATAAACTTTGCCTTATAAAATGGTTGCTTTGTTTGGGATCTTATGATTTTTTAATTATAATGTATTTTGGGTCCCTATCAACTATTTACTTGATCTTTGGATTGATCTATCCCAAGGGATGGAAATAGTCCACCTGTTTTTTTTTAAAATCAGTTCTGGAAGCCAAGCTCCACTACCACCTATATTTATGTAGTTCTGATTTGAGTCAGAACTATCATATAACTTTGGAGGGTTAGTACAATTCTTGGTGAATTTGGGAGGGATGATTTTTTTGTTAGGGTATGTGGAAATGATATGTAAGTTCCTTCAAGAATAGTGTTTCCATTGAGAAGTATAGTACTACTGTCAGAGGACAGAGTGTGTGTGGGGGTCTCCATTATTAAACTTGGCTGCCATACTGTTGTACTTGGCCACCATTGGTTGAGAGTGCTCTCTACCTCTTTCTTGGGTGCTGATTTGACTATATCAGTGAGTGTGTTTGTTAATCCTTTGCTTAACTCATTCTTCGATGGCACACCAAAGGCATTTCCAGAAATAAAATTCTGTCATCAAAGGCTAAGTCCTAATCAAACAGGTGTGGAGAAACTGGAGAAGTAAGAAGCTGAAATATGTGAGAAAATGTCACCAATAATGTTTTCCTACCCAACAAGTATAGTCATGATGAGATAAGGTTTTTTTTTTTTCAAAAGCCTCATTGTCAGGAGTTAGCCAGTGAAACCTAATGGCTGAGAATTTTGTTTGGATGTTTATTGAAAAAAAATTATACTGGACATTGGTGGCTCAAACCTGTAATCTTAGTTCCTCAAGAGGCTGAGATCTGAGTAACCAGCCCAGGCAGGAAAGTTCATGAGAATCACAAAAAAGAAAGTGGCAGAAGAGAAGCTGTGATTCAAGTGGTAATAGCTAGCTCAGGAACAGTGCTCAGGTCCTGAGTTCAAACCCTAGTACTTACATCAAAAAGAGTCCTTGCCCAGAAATGACTCATGACATACAGAACTATCTTGTTGACCCATGGCCCCCAAAGCCCAAGGAAAACAATAGCCCTACTGTGTCTATCCAAGGTAAAAAAATTCTCCTGCCCAATGTGTTGGAAGTTAACAATGCTTATTAACCCATGTTCGGGAATTAATGATCTATAACCTGGTTTTCTCTGGAATGACTGCCGCCGTGTCCACAGAGCCCAGTAAAAGGTTGAGGTCTTGGGACTCTCAGTGCTGTTGGTGCTTCTTCAGCCTACCCACATACCAATCTGGAGGGTGTACTTTGCTTTACTTTATTAAGCCTTCTCCTGGTTAAGTCCCCTCTATGTCTGTCTTGGATTCTGTCTCTCTTGACGCCCAGAACTACCTGGCCCTTGGACCTGCTGCCTTGAATCCAAGTAACTTACTTGGTGAGCCAGGCAAAAGAGTTGAAGAGATCCCAACTAAGGAATAGGACTATTCTTTTTCAGTTCTGGTAAGCTAGTTTTTCCTAGTTCTGCTTCCTGCATGCTTCATTTTTCTTTTTTCCCCAGGGCATTGCCTTATTTGATCTAGGATATTTGAATGCTTTGTTCCAACCATTTTATTCACTGTTACAGGATACAGGAAGCAGCAATTTCCTCCCACTAGCTTGTTTCTTTTATTACCTGATCTCTTGCCATCATGTACAGAAGTGTGGCATCCCTTTTCTTGACTTGTACTAACTGTACAGTTAGTGGAGGTTTGGTACTATAAAATAGCCAGAAGCAAAGGTCTTTTTTTTTTTCTACCAGTCCTGGGGACTGAATTTAGGGCCTGAGCACTGTCCTTGGGCTTTCCTCAAAGCTAGTGTTCTACTGCTTGAGTCACCGCACCATTTCCAGCTTCTTTTTAATGTATGTGGTACCAAGTAATGAACCTGGGTTATAGTGCATGCTAGGCAAGCACTCTACCACTAGGCCAAACTCCCGGCCCCTTCTCTAATGACACTAGCATGTTTGTAATCGGCAGATAGGATTTTCCATAGAAGGGAGAAAAGGATGGCAGGTTAATACAGAATGCGGAAATGAGTGGCCTTTGTCCTAGTCTCTCCCAAACTGTACTGAGTCTTGAGCCTTGGAAAAACCCAGGAAGATTGAGTCCTTGGGCAGCTGACAATTAGCCAAAATACAGCCACACTGGGCCACAGGTTTCTTTGCAGCACAGTCACACTCTCTTCTTAGAAATATGGAGGCTAATCTCTTGGTTATTTCATATTGTTACAATTTTTCACCTTGTTATCTGAAATATTTTATATGTGCTTAATTGGTTATTTGAAATTGGATAGGGAATGGAGGGGAAATCAAGATAAGCAGGGGGAGGGTGGGAGGGAAATGGGGACCATGTCATGAGAAAGGGTATCAATGTTTGTGAAGTTATGCACCTTCTATCTGGTGAATATAATGTAACCCTTCTAGTAATCACAATAAAAATTATTTATAAAAAAAAGAAATATGGAGGCTAGGTAATGCTTCAGGACACTGGCTTTCTCACTTAGTCTTTCAGATTCTTTTGGGAGGAATAAATTTCCTTATCTAGATATTCTAGCTCCCTCTTGTCTCTTATAGATCATGGGATGTTCTCACTACTTCTGACCAATTCCCTTGTGAAAATATCTACCCATAGACTTCCTTAGGAGGAAAGCTCTAACCTAGTTATGTCATGTAACGTATCCCCAATACTGAGTAGGTGGAGAAATTTACCTAATATTGGTAACACTATTGTGTAACTAAATGTTTTTCTGTGTAAGTCAGAGCAGGTTGTCTGAGATATGATAAATGTAGATCTCTATAGCCCTGAGAGTCAAACTCTGTGATACCATCAGGGCTCCCTGGTAAATGCAAATTATTTTCCAGTTATCCTGAGGCTCCTGAGCCTCAGAGCCTCCTTTCCAGGAATACAGAACCATTTCATGCTCAGTTACCAGATGCTCTTCCTTCCTAAATTCTGCAAGACCATTTATCCTGATATGCCTGAGCTAGTCACCCATTCACCTGCAAACTCATTGGCTGTATGCCTACTCCAAGAAGAGACTCAAAGTCCAGATGAGAACACTATGTTTTTCTGTGAGAGATTAATAGAGGCCCATCAGGATATAGACTAATACTGAAGAGCTTATTATTCTAGAGACCCACTTTATTGGGAAGTCAGCCCTAGATTTTAGGATGAATCTCCACAACATAGCACTGGATCCCCAGCCCCTCAGAATGAACTATTAAATGTAGCCTTCATAATCTTTAACAACTGAGATCAACAGAGGAGGAAAGCTCTGAACAACAAGATGTGACAAGAGGCTAGATAAGATGCTAATCAAAGTTTTGGCTGCTTTCCAGGAAATGATGATGTCACCAGTCAATCAAGAAGTAGTTCTCTGAAAGGTCTGAATGAAGGGATTTGCTCTAATTATAAGTAGTTTGGACACTGGAACAATGAATGCCTACAAGAGGATAGTCATCAAAGATACCCTGTCCCATATGTAAACAAAAATGCTTTTGAGAATGAGACTGGTCTCAGCTCTAAAAGGAGCTTGGGTCAATCCTACAAGCATAATTGTAGGTCACTTCCAATGGAAGCTATCAAGGGATCTCTATGACCTCCTTTAGATGCTAAACTAGGCTCTAGTACAGACACCCTGGGCATCAGAAGGATAGAACCCTTCTGGACATATTCAGTAATATTACCCAATTCCTTATGGATACAAATGACTTCCTTTTCACTTTTACTCTCATCTTGACCTAGTTCTTCTAAAATCTGAACTGTTATGGTAGAAGAGGTTTATTCCTCTCCTGTATTTGGGAAGACCAAATAATTACCAATCACATCTTTGCCTTCAAAGAATCTGGGATTATAGGCATGAGCCTATATACTAAGCTCATTTTCTTTTTTAATAAATAAATGTGTTAAGTACCATGAATTTAAAGTTTAGGAGAACATTTGATAACTGACTTGTACCTTGTAACCCTTCCACAGTTGCTAAGTGAAATTCTGTCAGTACATAGGATTTTTTCTTGTGGTTTTTCACACAACTCTTGACCAAAAGTATTTTTTATTTGTCATAGGTAAAGCTACAGAAAGCAGGTATATTATATTTTGGGACAAATAGTTGGGGAGGACAGTTGACTTTAATAAAATCATGGCTTTCAATATTTTTCTTATAAATTACATTATAATATATTATAATAAATATTAATTTACATGTTTATGGGTCTTCCCCTGTGAGGTTCCTGAACATTTCATCAAGTAAGAAGAGATACAGTGGAGAAAGTTTGTGCTTTAAATACTTGGGCATTTAAATCAACTGTCGAAGTATCTGAATGGAGATAATGCATAAAAAAAGGATATTGAAGGATCTGGATAGAGATAGTGCATGAAAAAAGATACTAACTTTTGATACCTTCACATATCTGAGTATGAGTATTTAAGGAGCTCATGCCTTTTGTAGGTTCAATGGCACAAGCACTATATAGTGAAAGAGGGGAAAAACATACTTGGAATATTGTATTCAGGTCTAGGACCTACACTTGAATTTGGAAGTAGAGAAACTATGGTCATTTGAGGTGGAGTTCAGACAAGTTACTTGGTCAGGGTGTGGCTGAGTATGGAGAAATCATGGGTACTTTTTGTTGTTGTTATTTGTTTGTTTTTGAGATTCTTCCAAATCACGCTTTCCTCAGATATTGTCTGCTCCTCAGAAGGAGAATTGCTTTCTTACTGTACTTTCTTTGAAGGTATTAGCATGATGCTTTGTTCATAGTGTATGTTCATAAATATTGCTGAGTGATTGTTGTTAGTGTAGTGTGAGCTTTGCTTCCTGGTCTAGAACATAATTTCCTTCTATAGCACAGATTATGCTTCTTTTCATAGATTGCAGAATCTTTTCATGGGATTGGATTTTTATCAGGGACTTAATAAATTCAGGTGGCTTCACAGAAATAAACATTGGGAGAAATCTATTGTATATCTAACTGTCTATATCTCCCAATTCCCATTAAATAAAACAAAGAACAATGAGTATTTTCAAGTAGTTACACCATTTGAATTCTCCCCCAAATATATCAAACTTTGGTCAGTACATTTGTAATATACTTGCAAACAAGCTTATATTTGTTTACCTGTATATTTATAAATTAGATTTAATTTCCATATATTAGAGAAAACATATGTCCCTTGTCTCTCTGGACCTGACTTTTTAAACTTAACATGTTTTTCCAGGTCTATTGATTTCTTTACAAACAATGTAAGCTGGTACTTGAGATGTTAGCAGGGGAGATGAAAGGTAAAGGGTGAACAATGAAGAAAGGTGGGGGAGGGAAGAATGCAGTCATAATATCCAATGCATATCCTAACTGGGAAAATTGAACAGAGGGGCTGGGTTGGGAAGGATAGGGGAGAATGATGAGGTGACATTGATTAAGGTGGCCTGTACATATAACTTCATTAAATGAGTACTTAAAGATCATATATGCATATATGTGTACACACATTCACAGATATATATATGTTTTGGATATATATATAACACATATGTATGTATACACACAAACACACACGTATATATATATAAACACATATCCAAAAACAAAACAAGAAAAGCTAGCTGCCAGTGATTCACACATATAATTCTAGCTACTCAGGATGCCACAATTCCAGGCCAGGTAGGAAAATCTGTGAGACTTCTTTCAAATTCACCACCAAAATGCTGGAAGAGCAGGTATGGCTCAATTGGTAGAGCACTAGTCTTGAGTGAGAAAGGATAGCTCCAGGACCTGAGTTCAAGCCCTAATACTTAGTACACACACACACACACACACACACACACACACACACACACACACACACACACAAAATGTGGTGCAAAGGCTTGGTGTCAGTAGTTTCTGTTTCTAGAGATGATTCTGAATTAACTAACTTATACTGAGCAAGTGAGAATACACATCTAGGGTCTAAGGAAGAGGAAGAGGGTGTCATGTCTGCTAAAATGTAGGAGCAGTGTTTGAATGAAGCCTCTGGGCTCTCCGAGCCTTTTGATATTGGCTATGGTAATAAAATGTTTTAAAATGACACAATTAAGATACTTAATCATTTGCAAGTTAAATTCCATTCAGTTGTCCTCGAAGCAGTAAAAATTGCTTAGTTTGCTTCCTGGGAGATTAGAGCCCAAGACAAATAACTCACTTGTGTCTGTACAGCTGTTATGTGCTATTCATTGGCAGGTGTGACTAATTCCATGGCGGACAGCACCTCTTAGATGAATGTGGGCTTCTTAAAGCTCTCGTTCATAAGTGTCTGAGGGAGCATTGTTGGAAGGATGCTGAGCTTGTCTTTGTTGTTATGGGTGGGGCTGAACCCACATGAGAGAGTTAGATTAATGTTGGCATTATTTCTCCAGGGACGTCTGTCCTGGCATATGCCCATGAGCCTTGGTGTCTTGATTTTTCTATTCTGTCTTTCTGTGTTGTCTTGGCTTTCTGAAATGGGTAAGCATGTTTCAGAACATTTTGAAAGCATACTGTTTTGCACAGTGACAGTATGGTAGTGGTGGTGATGAAGGGTCAGACTGACAAATACAATTGCAGGTTTGGGTGTGTTACTGTATCAGAAGAAAACACTGGATTTCTAAACAAGAGTATGTTAAAAAAAAAGGGTGTTAAAAATCTGATCATGTTACTAACTTTTAATTACTTTTGCTAGCAGTGGGGCTTGAACATAAGGTGTTTTGCTCTTACTTGGCTTTTCACTCAAGGTTAGTTACACTTTACCACTTACACTTCTGACTTTTTGCTGGTTAAATGGAGATAAGAGTCACAGATTTTTCTGCCCAGTATAACTTCAATCAAGAATTCTCAGATCTCAGCTAGGATTACAGACATGAACTACCAGTACCTGGCTGTTGTTTAATTCTTAAATAGTTAAAAGTTGGAGCTGCTTTTACCACTTAATTATATTTAGCTTTGTTCTTTTAAACTGCCCCACCACAGCTATTGAAATATTGTCATCCTAGACATATCTTAGACATAATAAGTGAGGGAGACCACGCAGCCTATATTTCTTTGGATCTGGCTTACTTTGCTTAATATAATTTTTTTCCAAATATTTCCATTCTTTCTGGTAGAAACATAGAATTCCATTGTGTATTATTCAACATTCTTGATCTATTCATCTACTGAGGGGGGGCATCTGGGTTGATTCCATATCTTAGCTATGGTAATTAATGCTACAGTGAACATGTTTGTGCTGGTTGCTTTAGTATGCGTCCTTGTTTGTTGTCATTTGGGTAAATGTCCAGGATTAGGACTGCTGGGTTCTAGGGGATCTACATTTAGCATTTTTGAAGAACCTCTTTCTGCTTTCCAGAGTGGTTGAGCCAGTTTACATCCCCACCAACAATGTAGTAGCATTCCCTTTTAGCTGTATCCCTTCCAGCATCTGTTACTTGTTTTCTTGATAATGGCTATTCTAACAGTGGTGAAATGAAATGTAGTTTTGATTTGCATTTCTTTTATGGCCAGAGATATTGAACATGTATTTCTTCATTTGTCTATTGGCTATTCTTACTTCCTTTACAGAGAAATCTCTTTTAAATTCTTTAGCCAATGGTGGGACCTTATAGTCACAAGATGAGCTTCAGAGAGTGCAGGAAACTGAAATGGGTGTAAAAATCTGAATCTGTGATTCACTACATAGGCTGAGAACTGCCAAATTAATGTATGCTCTCTTGTTCTCAGGACAGTATGTAATAATGGTGATATTTAAAAGGTTTCTTTTGTCACATTGCCAGCACTGGTGCCACCAACTTGTACAGTCTCATCTGTACAATGTGGGAGTCATATTAAATACGCTCTTAGAAGTCCCTTTTGGCTCTAAAATTCCATTATCATCACTTCAATTTCTCGTTGTAGAAATGAAAGCATTTAATTCACTTTAGCCAGGCATTTTCACTGCCTCTTTCTATCTGATAATGTTGCAATAATTTGAAAATGGTAGTTAGTGAAATGCACATTTATTTGACATTCCAGCTAATTTGTAAGTGACTGTATAGCCCGAAGACAGAAAAAGTGTTTTTAATAGGGGAATCTAGAAGCTCTAAATATCTACATAGATTGACCAGAGTTTGGGGTACAGCTTGGGAAGTGTTCAGATCTGTCTTTTTTTTTTTTTTGCCAGTCCTGTGCTTGAGCTCAGGGCCTGAGCACTGTCCTTGGATTTTCTCAAGGCTAGAGCTCTACCACTTGAGTCTCAGCACCACTTCTGGCTTTTTTCTATGTATGTGGTACCGAGGAATCGAACCCAGGTCTTTGTGCATGCTAGGCCAAACTCCCGGCCCCTACATCTGTCATTTTTAAGGATGAACTTGGAAGGGGTTAGATGGTTCTGCCATCCTTAGGGTTTGATGTATGAATTAGCAAAATAGAGATGGAGATAAACCAACAAACTGGCTGCTGTTAAAGCAGTTAGGCCTACAGGGTGCTATTTAAACATGAGATCACCTTTCAAAATGTTCCATGTATGTTCTGCCAACACTGTGGCGATAGACTCATAGTGTTATGCAGGCAGATTACAATGGAGGAAAATGCTGTTTATCTTCTGAAAAGGCTTTGCTGTTTTGCTTGCTGGAAAAGTTGTGTTTGTCTAGATGTCTGTCCTTTGCTTTATTAGGTAGATTGGGGGTTAAGTCTGAATTCTTTTATGTCTTTAGACCTGTATTGGGATATTGTTTTCCTAAACCTGTTTCTAGTTTAGACAGGGGCATGGGACCCTGTCACAAAGGGGAATCTGCTAATAGGCTTCATGAAACAGGTTCTTTGTTCTTAATAAGAAAGATATTGCTGCATTTTTACCACTGAATTCTGTTGAGTCTGTAGACTGATCTCAGCCATATCTTGGCTGTTGTGAATACCAGAGTGAACAAGGGTGTGTCCCCTTTCACTCTTTAGTATGTTCATTGATTTATTTGGGTATATACCCAGGAGTGGTATAGCAGGATCATGTGGTAGTTCTGTTTCTAGTTTTGAGGAACCTTCATATTGTTTTTCCTAATGGCGAGTCTATCTTACATTCTCATGAACAGTATATTAGTGTCCACCTTTCCCTACAACTTCACCAAGAACCTGCTGTTGTTTTCCTAATTATGAATTTTTTTATTTTAATAGTTTTGAGATTTATTTTCCTCATGTCTAAAGATGTTGAGTGCTGGAGGGGGTTGGGGAAGGGAGATGGGGACAGAAACATGAGAAGGGGTATGAATGTGTATGAAGTAATGCATCTTTTAACTGGCAAATATAACTGTAATCCTACTATTAATTACAATAAAAGTATGTGAGAAGAAAAAAAGATGTTGAGTGCTTTTTCATGTATTTATGGACCATTTTACTTGTTTTGAAACATATCTATTCAATTTGTTTGCCCCCTTATTGACTGGAACATGTGTTACTGTGGTGTTAGGTTTTTGAGTTCTTTAGATATTTCAAATATTAAAACTTTTTCAAATGATTAACAGATTCTTAGGCTGTCTCTTAACTTTATTGTTTATTTTGTTGTGCTGCAATCCTATTTGTCAATTCTTGTTACAATTTTCTGAGTTTTTAAGAGTCTTATTCAGATGGTCATTGACTATGCCTATATCTTGAAGTGTCTGTGTTTTCCTCTAGTGGTTTCTGAGATGAAGATCTTTGGTCCAGTTGAGCTGATTTTTGGAATAGGGTGATAGATGGGAATGTAGTTTCAGCCTGTATCATAGTGATGCACAGTTTTACTAGCACCATTTAAGAGCTATTTTTTCTCCAATTTGTGTTTTTTATTGTTTTTGTCAAGAATTAGATGTATATAGTTGTGTGGGTTTATTTCTATTTTGTTCCAGTTATTATGACTCTATAGTCTTACTTGAAATTAGCTATCATAATAGCTCAAATTTTGTTCCTTTTGCTCAGAATTTGTCTGTGCAGGATCTTTTTTTGCTTCCATATGAATTTTAGGTTTTTTTTTTTAGTTCTTGGAAGAAGTCATTAGGATTATAAACCAGTAGATTGCTTTCGTCATATGACCATTTTTTCCAGTTTGGACAAATTTGTATTTTTAATATTAAAATACTTATTGAAATAGAAAAACTGGTATGAATGAATAAGGATTATATAAAGTAAATGTGAAAATACTTAAGGATTATGTTTCTCTGAAAAAAGTCTGCTGAAGCAGAATGTACAGTGACATTTTTACTAACTTTCAGTGGAAATGATGTGGATACCATTTCCAAATGTGATAGCTGAGCTCACGTGTCATATGACCATTTTAGCAATATGAATTCTGTTGATCCATGAATGTAAGAAGTTATTCCATCAAGTTTCTTTTTCAGTTTCCTTTTTTAGTGCTGTATGATTTTCACTGTAGAACTCTTTCACCACTTTGGTTAGGCTTATTCCTTGGTATTTTATTTGTTCGAGAATCATCCTGATTTCTTTGCATTCCTTATTGGAATATAACAAAGCTACTGATGTTTTTATATCCTGTTTCTTTGCTGAGTTCTAGATTTTTTTGGTGTAGTCTTTAAGGATTTTTTAAATGTAGGATCATATCACCTACAAACAGGGATTTTTTTTTTTTTCGTGGGTAATGGGCCTTGAACTCTGGGCCTGGGTGCTATCCCTGAGCTCTTCAGCTCAAGACTACTGCCCTACCCCTTGAACATTAGCCCCACTTCTTCTTTCCTAGTGGTTAATTGGAGATAGAGTCTTACATTCTTTAGTGCCTGGGCTGGCTTTGAACCGCAATCCTCAGATCTCAGCCTCCTGAGAAGCTATGATTATAGGCATGAGCCACCACACCCAGAAAACAGGGATAATTTGACCTCTTTATTTCTTTTTTTTTTGACCTCTTTATTTCTTATTTGTATCACTTCCTTCCTTTCTTTTACCATATTGCTCTAATTAAAATTTCAGTGTGTTTCAAGTATGAACAATGGCAGTAGACAACATTGTCTCAATCCTGATTTTATAGGAAATAGTTTAATCATAGGGAAGCTCTATGTTTAGTCTTTTGAGGAACTGCCATACTGCCATATGGTTGAACGAATTTTCACTCCCACCAACAGTATAGTTGTGATCCTCTTGGCCACATCCCCTCCAGCATCTGTTGTTATTAGATTTCTTGATCCTGGCCATTCTAACTGGAGTGAGGTGGAATCTTAGAGTTGTTTTGATTTGCATTTCTTTTATGGCCAGAGATGTCAAGCATTTCTTCGTCTATAGGCCATTCCTATTTCTTCTTTAGAGAAGGCTCTCTTTTAAGTCTTTGGCCCATCTTTTAATGGGATAGTTGTTTCTTTGGTGATTAGTTTTGGAGTGATTCAATTTTTTGAGCTGTTGTCCATTGTGTGGTTAGTGAAGATCTTCTCCTACTCTGTAGGCTTTCTGGTTAATTTTCTAGCTATGTCCTTTGCCATACAGAAGCTCTGCAGGTGAATGCAGTCCCACTTATCCAGACTTTCTCTGATTTGTTGTCTTTCTGGGTCCTTATTAAGAAAGTTTCATCCTGTGTCAAGGAGACCTAGTGCATCTCCTATTCTTTCTTGTAAAGTTTTCAATGTATCTGCTTTTACCTCGAGGTCTTTGATTCATTTGGAGTTAATCCTGGTGCAGCGTGACAACTTTAGCTTTCTGCAGGTGCTTACTCAGTTCTGCCAGCACCACTTGTTGAAGAGGCTGTCTTTCTTCCATTCTATATTTTTGGCTCCCTTATCAAAGATTAGGTGGCCATAGGTCTGTGGGTTGATTTCTGAGTCCTCAGTTCTATTCCATTGGTCCTCAGGCCTGTTCTTGTGCCAGTACCAATCTGTTTTGGTTACTATAGCTCTGTAATAGAGTCTAAAGTTTGGTACTGAAATTCCTCCTGCGCTGTAGAAGAGTGTATCTTATCCCCATGAAGGCATTAAACTCCTAGATCCCAGGGCTGTGAATCAGAATCGAAACTGCTATGTGCTTCCATGCCATATGCTTTGATTTTAGTCTTAAAAAACCTTACTTAGAAGCCCAATGGCCAGTGGGTCACACCTGTAATCCTAGCTGCTCAGGAGGCTGAGATCTGAGGATCACAGTTAAAAGCCAGCCCGGGTACAAAAATTCCTTAAGACTCCTTTTGCCAGTAAGCCACCAGAAAGCCACAAGTAGGGCTGTGGCTCAAGTGGTACAGTGCTAGCCTTGGCTGAAGAGCTCAGGGATAGCACCCAGGACCAAAGTTGAAGCCCCATGATTGACTGAATAAAAACAAACAAAAACCACCTTAGAAATGTATACATTCTCATTTCATATTCTTTGTCTTCTGTGTGTCTGTCTGTTTCTCTCTCCCCTTTTAAGCTCAAGATTGCTATGAATTGATCTTGTTGAAACAAGTTTTATTTTATTCACGTTTTTTAAAGAATGTTATATGACTGTGGTCTGCTATATGATTGAACATGAAATCTGCAATCTCTCACTAAGAAATCATTGACTTTCTTACAAAGAAGTCGATTGGAATTATTTCAGTTTAACCTTTCTGCTACATTTGAAACTATTAATCAGTCACCTAGGGGTTAAATTCTCTCAGGCCTTGCCATTCACACTTACCAGCCTCATTGCCTGCCATTCTGTTTCCTGCCCATCTTCCTCAAGTCCTGTTCTTTCTATCTTTCTTTAGTGTTATCATTACATAGGTCCTTGGCATGACTTTTTTACTTCACACCTGCAGAACATAATCTTGTCCATGATGGGGTTTCAGTGAGTAATGTGTAATGATAAATTAACCCTTCCTTTACCCAGGCTTTTTTCCTGGACATCCAGATTCAGAGTCATCCCTTTGAACATGTTGCTGAAGTCCATATAGGTACTTCATATTGAATACCTCCAACACTGACTTTACTACCTATCCTATTGATTATTGGCCTTTTAAATAGAGAGCTGTCTGTCTGTCTTTCTGTCTGTCTGTCTATCTGTCTGTCTGTCTATCTATCTATCCATCTATCTATCTATTGCTGCTTGCATCTGTCAGTTCTTTTCAACTCTCCCTTCTCATTCCTCACTGTCATACAATAACAAATGAGGCACCAAGACCTTCTGGTTTAGTCTGTCCTCTCTCTTCTGTCCTTTTTTCTTAGAAGGTCCACTGCTGACATCTTTGAATCTCCCTGTCTCTTTTCCTTTTCTTTTGTTACCGAGGCCCTTGATCACAAACTTGGCCTGGCCATTTTCTTTTTTTTCATATATTTTTTATTGTAATTAATAGAAGGGTTCTATTATATTCACCAGATAGAAGGTGCATTACTTCATGTACATTGATACCTTTTCTCATGTCTTGGTTCCCATTTCCCTCCCCCCTCCCCCCATACCTCATCTTGTTTTCCCCCCTTCCCTATCCAATTTCAAGTAACCAAATACAAATATATGCAATATATCAGATAGCAAAGTGAGATGCTGTAACAATATGAGATAACCAAGGGACAGCAAAAGAGATGAGAGATAACATAGTACATTAAGGACAACAATCATCATTATATGGCTTTTGTTTTTATATCCTAGAGGTCCTTTCATTTAGCGTCATACTATATGGGGCCTAGCCATTTTGTTATTCAGCAACTACAGTGACTTACTCCTCCTTTCTCAGAGAAAGTCTTACAATAAGTCTCATAATCATCATATATTCTCAAGAACCTCTGACATTTATTCTCTGACTAAGCTTTTAATCCCTCCTTCAGATATCACCCTGAAGAATGGGTTTTCTGGTTGTCCATCTAGTGGCCCACACATCTTCATGTCAAGCTTTTCATTGCTTTTGTGCCTTTGTGAAGTTTCCTCTGCTGAAAAATAACTTTAATCCTTACTTGATGAGAGCCTTTTCCCTCCCTACTTCTCATTGTCCCTCACCCTCTCCTCTTCCTCTTTCTTTCTTTCTTTCTTTCTTTCTTTCTTTCTTTCTTTCTTTCTTTCTTTCTATCTTTGTTGTTGTTGTTGTTGTTGTTGTTGCCAGTCCTGAGCTTGGACTCAGGGCCTGAGCACTGTCCTTAGGTTATTTTTCTCAAGGTTAGAGCTCTACCACTTGAACCTCAGCACTATTTCTGGCTTTTTCCTATGTGTGTGGTACTGAGGAATCAAACCCAAGTCTTCGTGCATGCTAGGCAAGCACTCTACCACTAGGCCAAACTCCTGGTCCTCCTCTTCTCTTTTCATCTTCCTCCCTCTTCTCCCCCTTTTCTCTTTTCTTTCTTTCTGGATTTAACCCATCGTCTTGTGCTTACTAGGCAATTTCTTCACCAAGTAAGCCACATCCCTTAGTCTGCAAGTTTAAGCTAACCTTGAACTTTCAGTCTTCCTGCCTCTGTCCCCGCCTTAACACTGTATAGCAGGTATTAAAAAGGGTATACCACCTTGTCTGGCTCTATTTCTCATTCTTTATAGTATGCTTATTCTAGACTTCCATAGTAGTCAGCTTTACATTACCAAAGAAATAACTTACAAGGAGAAAAAAATAATTTAGTTTGCAGTTTTGAAAGTTAGAGGCTATAGTCACATATCCTCCATTGCTTTTGCCTATGATAAGGCAGTGCCTCATAGTGGGATTTTGTGAAGAAATAAGACTGCTTACATCATGAGCCAGAAACAAAGAGAAAAGAAAGGGGTCTGGATTTTCTTTCATAGTCCCCAGTGAGTTAAAAGAGCTCTAACTTCGACCTATATCTTAAAGATATGGGTCCACCTCTCAGTAGCATCATCCTATAGACAAAGCTTTTAACACATAGGAATATGGGAGAATATTCAAGGTCCAAAATATTGTCCTCTATAGGACTAATTTCCTTATTCTACAAAGACTTAAAAGAACTGGCTTAATTTTGTATTTTGAGCATGTGGCCTGGCACAGGGTAGGTGCTCAGAAAATGTTTCCTTGGATATGTAGGTAAGTGAGTGAGTAAACACATGAATTGTTCAGAGAATGACAGATGCATGGGGCTAGAGTGGTCCACAGTGATTTGGTGGAAAAGCTGCATTTGGTCTTTTTGTGAAGGATTTGGCATGAGACTGATGAAAGAAAGTAGGACTAGCAAAGAACCAAACTGCCAGTATTTTGTATCTCTTTTTTTGGGTGCTTTGCAAGTCACTGACTGTAGCAGCAGGTGACTAATGGCTAACAGAATTCCAAAAGCCCCTGCTGACAGGCGATAATGAGATTAGTGCCTTTTGATTCCATTATTAACAAGTAGTCAAAGAATCATTTGAGCATGTCAGGAGCTAATGATGGGAGTTAAGGATCCCTTAAACTTTGGGGCAGCAGTTTAGTTACTTTTTGCTCTGAAGCCTAATTGCAGGCATTCCCCCATTTAAAATATATGACATGTACATGAAAAAGTGTACAATCCTAAGTGTCTGTTGAGAGTAGTGATAACAGAATGAACATATCCAGGCAGTCTGCAGTAGATCAGGATATAGGATCTTGGTGGCATCTCAAGACAAAAGTCCCTGCATTTACCAGCTCTACTTCTCATTTCCATACCTTGCCTACAGCAATGGTAAGTGACCCTATCTTATCCTCTAACAGTAGAGATTGAATTTGCCACTTGAAACTTTATATAACAGAAATTCAGCAATATATATTGTTCAACATATATCTACTTATCACTAATATAGCA
Source organism: Megascapheus bottae (assembly GCF_031878675.1). Taxonomy (NCBI): domain Eukaryota; kingdom Metazoa; phylum Chordata; class Mammalia; order Rodentia; family Geomyidae; genus Megascapheus; species Megascapheus bottae. Next base: position 47,196,629 of record NC_143523.1, read on the forward strand.
TGTTTGTTGAGGTAGTAGTTCATATTTGATTTTTACATGGCTATGTTATATTTTCAGTAGCATTTTGGTATGGTGGTAGTGGTGGTAGATGCTTGGTTTGCTTTGTGGTCTGGTCTCTTGTGAACAGTGCTGTTAAATATCTGATGTCTCTTTTGATGAGTTTACCTAGCCATTTCTTTTCTTTTTTTTTTTTAACAGTCATGGGGCTTGAACTCAGGGCCTGAGCACTGTCCTTAGACTTTTTTCAAGGCTAGAGCTCTACCACTTGAGCCACATCACCACTTCCAGCTTTTTTCTATGTATGTGGTGCCAAGGAATCGAACCTGGGTCTTCGAGCATGCTAGGCAAGCACTCTACCACTAGGCCAAACTCTGGGCCCCTACCTGCCATTTCTGTTGGGTACACATCCAGGAATGAAACCAATGGCCAACAAAATTTGTGTGGGCTCAGTGTAACCAGATACTGTCTGATCGTTTTTCAGAGTGATAACACCCATTGGTATTTCCACCAATGGACATACTCTGGTGTTGCAAATATTTACCAATATTCATTTATTTTTAATTTTTTAACTATCATGGTAAACACATTTAATATTTGATGTACCCTCTTAGCAATGTTAGGTATATAATATCACTGACTGTAGATTTAGTGTTGTACAATGGGTATTTAGAGATTACGCATATTACTTAACTGAAATTTCATACTTACTAATTAGAAACTGGGCACTGGTAGCAGCTCATACATATACTCAATCCTAGCTACTCAGGAAGCTGAGATTTGTGGATCAAGGTTTGAAACCAGCCAGTGCAGTAAAGTTTATAAGGCTCTTATCTCCAACTAATGAGCCAAAAAGCTGAAAGTAGAGTTGTAACTCAAGTGGTAGACTACCATCCTTGAATAAAAGCTAAATGACAGAACCTAGACCCTGAGTACAAGCCTAAGTATTCACACAGAAAGAAAAGAAACTATCCATTCCTCCTATCCAGCTCCCAACAACTGCCACCCTGTGATATGATATGTAACTTGGCTATTTTAGATATTATATAAAAGTGAAGTTGTGCAGCATTTGTCTTTCTGTGATTGGATTACTTCACTTACATCATGTTCTAAAGGTTTATCTATGTTATCATATGTTTCAATTTTTTTCTTTTCCATATATTTTAAATTGTAATTAATAGAAGGGTTACATTATATTCACCAGATAGAAGATGCATTACTTCACATACATTGATACCCTTTTTCATGTCTTGGTCCCCACGTCCTTCTCCCACCCTTGCCCCTCATCTTGTTTTCCCCCCATCCTATCTGATTTCAAATAACCAAATACACATATATACAATATATAAAACAAGATGAAATACTGTAACAATGTAAGATAATCAAGGGACAGCAAAAGAGGTGAGAGATAACATAGTACATTAAGGATAAGGATCACTCATTATATGGTTTTTGTTTTTATATCCTAGAGGTCCTTTCATTTAGCGTCATCCTATATGGCCTTATGTATCTAGGTTTTGCTCTATTGTACATCTCTGCTAAGAGAGTCCAAGGTTTCTACTGATTATGACAAATGAGGGAAACCATTGAGCCTATGTTCCTTTGAGTCTGGCTTACTTCACTTAATATGATTTTTTTCTAAGTCTTTCCATTTCCTTACAAATGGGGTGATGCCGTTCTTTCTGACAGCAGCATAGAATTCCATTGTGTATAAATACCACATCTTGTTGATCCACTCAACAACTGAGAGGCATCTGGGTTGGTTCCATATCTTTGCTATGGTAAATAGTGCTGCAATGAACATCGTTGTGCTCGTGGATTTAGTATGTCCTTGTTTCTGGACGATTGGGTAAATGCCAAGTAGTGGAATTGCTGGATCATAGGGGAGCTCTATGTTTAGTCTTTTGAGAACTGCCATACTGCTTTACATACTGGTTGAAGGAGTTTGTACTCCTACCAACAGTGTAGTAGTGATCCCTCCTGTCCACATCCCCTCCAGCATCTGTTGTTATTAGATTTCTTGATCCTGGCCATTCTGACTGGAGTGAGGTGGAATCTTAGAGTTTTGATTTGCATTTCTTTTATGGCCAGAGATGTCAAGCATTTCTTCGTCTATAGGCCATTCCTATTTCTTCTTTAGAGAAGGCTCTCTTTTAAGTCTTTGGCCCATCTTTTAATGGGATAGTTGTTTCTTTGGTGATTAGTTTTGGAGTGATTCAATTTTTTGAGCTGTTGTCCATTGTGTGGTTAGTGAAGATCTTCTCCTACTCTGTAGGCTTTCTGGTTAATTTTCTAGCTATGTCCTTTGCCATACAGAAGCTCTGCAGGTGAATGCAGTCCCACTTATCCAGACTTTCTCTGATTTGTTGTCTTTCTGGGTCCTTATTAAGAAAGTTTCATCCTGTGTCAAGGAGACCTAGTGCATCTCCTATTCTTTCTTGTAAAGTTTTCAATGTATCTGCTTTTACCTCGAGGTCTTTGATTCATTTGGAGTTAATCCTGGTGCAGCGTGACAACTTTAGCTTTCTGCAGGTGCTTACTCAGTTCTGCCAGCACCACTTGTTGAAGAGGCTGTCTTTCTTCCATTCTATTTTTTTGGCTCCCTTATCAAAGATTAGGTGGCCATAGGTCTGTGGGTTGATTTCTGAGTCCTCAGTTCTATTCCATTGGTCCTCAGGCCTGTTCTTGTGCCAGTACCAATCTGTTTTGGTTACTATAGCTCTGTAATAGAGTCTAAAGTTTGGTATTGAAATTCTTCCTGTTCTGTTCTTTCTGCTAAGAATTTTTTTTTGCTATACGAGGTCTTGTATTATTCCATGTGAAATTTTGGATTGCCTCTTCTATTTTTTTTTTAAAGAATGACATTGAGATATTGATGGGATATTGCACTGAATTTGTAGATAGCCCTTGGCAAGATTGCCATTTTCACGATGTTAATTTTTCCAATCTAGGAGCATGGGAGATTTTTCCATTTCCTCAGTTCTGCTTTAATTTCTTTTTTCAGTTTTCATCAAAAGGTCCTTTATACTCTTAGTTAATTTCTAGGTACTTTATTTTCTTTGAGGCTATTTTAAAAGTAGTTGCTTTCCTGATTGTTGCCTCATTCCTCTCATTGTTGGTATATAGGAAGGTGGTTGATTTTTTGAGGGTTAATTTTATACACTGCTACCTTCCCAAAGTTTTGAATCTGCTAAGCAGCTTGGTAGTGGTATCTGTAGGGTTCTTTAAATACAGAATCATGTCATCTGCAAAGAGGGAAAGTTTCACTTCTCTTTCCCTATTTGGATCCCCTTTATGTTTGCTTCTTTTCATAATGGTCTGGCTAGGAATTCTAATACTAAAGAGTGAAGAGAGTGGGCATCCTTGTCTTGTTCTTGATTTTAGAGGAAATGGCTTTAGCTTTTCGCCATTAAGTATAATGCTAGCTGAAGGTTTCTCATACACAGCCTTTATTATACTGAGGAATGTTCCATGGATTCCTAGTTTCTCCAGAGCTTTTAGCATAAAGGGGTGTTGGATCTTGTCAAACGCCTTTTCTGCATCTGTTGAGACAATCATGTGATTCTTGTACTTGCTCCTATTAATGTGTTGAATTATAGTAATTGATTTGTGTATGTTGGATCAGCTTTGCATCCCTGTGATGAATCCTGTTTGATCATAGTGTACAATTTTTTTGATGAGTTGCTGAAGATGCTTGACCAGTATTTTGTTGAGAAGTTTTGCATCAATATTCATCAAAGAAATGGGTCTATAATTCTCTTTCATTGATGAATCTCTGTCTGGTTTAGGGATGAGGTTTATAATGGCTTCATAGAATGAGTTTGGCAAGAGCTTTTGTTTTCAATTTTGTTGAAGAGTTTGAGGAGTATTGGTGTGAGCTCTGCTTTGAAGACCTTATAGAATTCAGCTGTGAATCCTCTGGCCCTGGGCTTTTCTTAGGTGGAAGGTCTCTTATTGCCATTTCTATTTCAGTGCTTGAAATAGGTTTGTTAAATTGGATTCAGTCTTCTTAGTTCAGTGTGGGTATGTTAATATTGGCTAGAAATCCATCCATTTCTTCTAGATTCTCGAATTTGTTGGCATAATAGTTTGAAAAGTATTCCCTCATGATGCTCTGGATCTTGGTAATTTCTGTCATGATATTACCATTCTCATCTGTGATTTTGTTTATTTTGGTGTGCTTCCTTCTTTTTTTTGGTAAGATTTGCTAAGGGTCTGTCAATTTTGTTAATTTTTTCAAAGAATCAACTCCTTGTTTTGTTGATTCTTTGTATAGATTTTTTGGACTCCAATTCATTTAATTCTGCTTTGATTTTAATAATTTACTTCCTTCTACTGGGATTAGGGTTGTTTTGCCTCTCTTTTTCCAAGAGCTTAAGATGGGACGTAAATTTGTTTGTGTGTGATTTTTCCAATTTGATAATATAAGCACTCAGAGCTATACATTTTCCTCTGAATACTGCCTTTGCTGTGTCCCAAAGGAGGTGGTATTTTGTGTGCTCCTTTTTGTTAAATTTCATAAACTGTTGAACTTCTGTTTTGATCTCCTTGATGACTCACTGATGATTCACAATGTGTTGTTCAATCTCCATGAGTTACAAGGTTTTCGTTGGTGGAAACTGGTGTTCAGTTCTAATTTGAAGCCCTTGTCATCTGAGAGAATGCAGGGAGTAATTTTCGTGTTTCTGAATTTGCACAGGATTGCTTTATGCCCTAAAATGTGGTCTATTTTGGAATATATTCCGTGTGCTGCTGAAAAAATATGTATATTGTGATGTTGCTGGGTGAAATAATCTGCAGATATCTGTTAGATATAGTTGGTCTATATAGTTGTTCAATTCTGAGGTTTTCCTGTGAGTTTTTGCCTGGTTGATCTGTCCATAGGTGAGAGTTGTGTGTTAAAGTCACCAGCAATCACTGTTTTGATCTATGTGTGGTTTTAGTGAAAGTAATGTTTGCTTGATGAAGTTCGGTGCCCTGGGATTAGGTGTGTAGATATGTAGGATGGTTATGTCCTCCTGGAGGAGAGTTCCCTTTATTAGTATGTAATAACCTTCTTTGTCTTTTCTCATTAATTTTAGTTTGAAGCCTATTTTTATCTGATATGAGGATGGCCTCTCCAGCCTGTTTATGGGGGTTATTAGCTTGATAAACTTTATTCCAACCTCTTACTTTCAAAAAAATGTTTGTTTTTTGGGGGGGCAAGATGTGTCTCTTGACAGCAGAACGATGGATCTTGCTTTTTGATCCAACTAGACAGTCTATGCCATTTAATTGGAGAGTTAAGTCCATTGATATTGAGAGTTAGGATTGAAAAATATTTACTAGTTCCTGCCATTTTTATAAGTTTACATTAGGGCCTGTGGCTTGACAGTTCTTGTGGTACTTAGCTGGTATGATTTTTCAGGTACCATTTCTTTGCCACTATCACATTTGTTTGTATAGAACATCTTTGAGGATTTTCTGTAATGCTGGTTTGGTTGCAACGTAACATTGCAACTTTTCCTTGGAACGGAAGGTTTTTATTTTTCCCTCAGTTATGAATGAGAGCTTAGCTGGGTACAGTATTCTTGGTTGTAGTTATTTGTCTTAAGGACATGACATATATCCTTCCAATCTCTTCTTGCTTGCATGGTCTCTGCTGAGAAATCTGTGGATATTCTGATTGGTTTTCCTTTGTAGGTGATTGTTCTCTTCTCCCTGATTGCTTTTAGGGTCCTTTCTTTGGTCTGTGTTGATCCTGTATGGATTATAATGTGGCAGTGGGATGTCCTTTTCTGGTCAGGTTTGTTTGGGGTTCTAAAAGCTTCTTGTATGTGGATGGGCCTGCCCTTCTGGATATTTGGGAAGTTCTTTGAGATTATTCCCTGAAGTATATTTCCAATACCATTGACCTCTTTCTCCATGCCTTCTTCAATACCAATTAGCATTAGATTAGGTTTCTTAATTGTATCTTGGACCTCCTGAAGCGCTCTCTCATGTTTCGTAGATTAAGTTTGACTCATTTTTTTGTTCTTTCTCTATAACAACTAGGTCATCTTCAACCCTGGAGATTCTTTCTTCTGCATTGTCTAACCTGCTACAAATACTTTCTACTTTATTCTCCATCTCCCTCCCTTCCAATTGCTAATTTTTGATGCCTTACATCTCTTGTTTTAGATCGTGTATGGACTTCTTTAACTCCTTGATTTCCATTTGAGTGTTTAGCTCAGCAGCTTTACTCTCATTGGACATTTGTTGGAGTTTGGTCAGCTTTTTGTTTGTGGATTCTATGAGTTCGTCCATTTTTCTTTGTAAATCTTTTATTATGGCCTCCTTTATGGCTTCCTCTCGAATTCATGTATCACCTTCTTTATAGTTTCATCTCATTTAGATATGGCTTCCTCCCATATCTCTTTCTGTATGTTTTCAAACTTTTCATTAAACATGTTTATCAATTGCATTTGTGTAGCATTTAGAGGACTCTCCTCTAGTTTTGCCATTGACTGCTCCATTGCCTGTTTATATTGGATGGGAGATGCTATTCCTTGATTTGCCATTTTTCTTGAGTTTCTTGTTCTGCCAATTTGAAAACGGGAGCAAGATTAATACTACACAAGATTACAGTTTTTAAGATATAACCAACCTAGAGCTCTTTAGCTGGCCAGACAATAGATGTTCACAATTTTAGATCGGTATTATCACTCTTTCTTTTTGTATACTTATAGATAAATCTAATACCACTACCAGCCACTGTTTTCTGACCAAAAAAACCCCCTCAATCCAATCTCTATTGTATTTAAGTCCCTCTGGACCTACCTAGATATACAGTATTGCTCTACAATCATCAACTGTAGATCCATGCATTATAAAAGTTGAAGGATGGACAGAGGACCAGAGATTGAAAAATAGTGTGAAAGACAAGAGATGAAAAATAAGATATAACTTATGAAAATAAGCAGAGTAATAAGAAGAATATATAAAGAAAAGAGGAAGGTATATTTAGGAGAGTTCAATGACAAAAAACTTTAAAAAGTAAAAATAATGTTCCACTTTTAATTTTGTGAGGAGCCTCCAAACTGTTTTCCATAGTAGCCATACAGTCACACAGTATTGCATTCCTACCAATTCCACAAGGCTCCAGTATCTTCACATTCTTATCAACTCTTGCTGCCTTTATTTATTTATTTTTTTTGCCAGTCCTGGGCTTGAGCTCAGGGCCTGAGCACTGTCTTTGGAGTTTCTTAAGGCTAGAGCTCTACCACTTGAGCCACAACACCACTCCTGGCTTTTTTTGATGTATGTGGTAATACATACATACTCAGGTCTTTGTGCATGCTAGGCAAGCACTCTACCCCTAGGCCAAACTCCCAACCCTGCTGCCTTTAATTTTTTTTAAAAAAAACAATGGCTACCTGGTATCTGTGAAGCATGTAATGTTTTGATTTGCATTTCCTTTATGGTTAGTGATGTTGAACATTTTTTTCCTTGCAGTTTGAAGAAATGTTTGAGTTTTTATAATTACTAGTTAAAGCCCAAGATCTTCACATGTAATTTGTAGATTTAACTGATTACCATATAAATGGTTTACAAATATTTTCTCCAATTCTGTAGGTTACCTTTTCACTGTGATGATGATTTCCTTTGCTATTCAGCAGCTTTTTAATTCAGTGTAGTCAAGGAACAGTTTATTTTTGTTTTGCTGCCTCTGCTTTTTGTGTCACATCCATAAAATTACTGTTGAGACCAATGTCAAGAAGCACTCCCCTATACTTTGTTCTAGGAGTTTTACAGTCCTGGGCCTAATGTTGAAGTCTTTAATCCACTTTTGTTTGACTTTTTATGAATAGTGTGAAATAAAGCAACACTTGTTTTTCACCTGTAGTCAATCCTTTTCATTTAGATTCTCTCAGTGTACAACTTGGGCTGGCATTCAGGTAGGCCAAATGGAGATTTATATTCATACTAGCTTTGGATAGTGCTTTTCAATTATTATTAACATTGTATTATAATATACAGGCTTGTGCTCTTTTTCTGTTTAAGGGAACATACTGAATATTTTAGAGGTCCCTTAACACAAATAATATGCTGAGAAATGCATTATCTTTTAATTGAAGTCATTAAACCACACATTTAACAACACTTTGCTAATCCTTTAGTATACATGTTTGCAATAAAAAAGCCCCAAAACTATATTTACAAAGGTGTATGGTGCCAAGTGAATGAATTAGCATTTCTTCCTTTCTGTTTTCACCAGTACTGGGTCTTGAACTCAGGGCCTCGGTCCTAACTCTTCACTTTTTTGCTCAAGGGTAATGTACTGTCACTTGAGCCACGGCTTCACTTGTGGCTTTTTGGTAGTTAACTGTAGGTAAGTATCTCAGGACTTTCCTGGGCTAACTTTGAACTACAATTGTCAGATCCTAGCATTCTGAGTATCTAAGATTACAGGTGTGGACAACTAGTGCCTGGCTGGATAGCTTTTTTTTTATTTTTAGATCCTCTAATAGCATGTCATTGTCTTATGTGGTTCTGTGAGAATTCCTTTGATGAAAGAATTGGATGAATCTTTGAATAATTTGAATCAGGGAGGAAATCTGGAATCCAAAGGTATTGTGGTTGGCTTTACTCTGACATGGTGGTTACTAACCCCCATAAGGAGTTATGCTTCTCCTGAGAGGCCAAAGTTGGGAACATGGCTTATGGGCTTCAGTGGGTACTTTAGATCCAGAAACTTCAAAGACACAAAGTATGATGCCTGCTTTTAGTATAACTCCAAAATCTTGTGCTCATGGCTTCTTTGTACACAACTGAATACTAGCTAATGAAAACTAGATCCTTGCTTATGTGTTCTTAATGAATCCAGACACGGTTTCCCTTTGATCTTTTCCTTTTGTTCAACGATAATTTCAAGACAGCACCATGTTGTCTGGCTACCTGCTGTGAACCCAGCAAGGTTTAAGAGAAGGAAGATTGTACGAAGTTAATTTACCAGTCATGGGTGATGTTCGAGGTATGGAGAGAGGGTTTATCCAGGAAGGAACAGAGCTTTTGGGGTTGGGAGGATGACAACAAGATTTCACAAGCAGATCTGGAGAGAAGGTAGAAGAAAAACCTGGGTATGTATCATGACCTGTAGAAAGTAGAAGACTGGTCCCACAAAAGAAGTTGACTGGAGAAGACTTCTTGCTGAGTTGGATGTGTCACAGGTACCTTGTTGGTCAATATAATACTAAAGTGTATAGAAACTTCCCCCATCCCTTGCCTCATTCATGCTTGGTATAGGGATCTCCTTCCTATCAGGGCTTTCTTTTTCCTATTTAAGATATATGGACCCAACTCTATTTTTCTTTTTTTTCTTTTTTTCTTTTTGTTGGTCATGGAGCTTAAATTCTGGGTTTGGGCACTGTCCCTGACCTCTTCAGCTCAAGTGTAATGCTCTGCCACTTTGAGTCACAGTGCCACTTCTGTTTTCTCATGGTTAATTGTAGATAAGAGTCTCGTGGACTTTTATGCCTGGGCTTGCTTTAAACTGGGATCCTCAGATCTCAGCCTCCTCAGTAGTTGGATTACTGGCGTGAGCCACCTGTGCCTGGTTGCAGCTGTATTTTTCTTTGACTTAAAATATTCCAAAAAGGTAAATACGGTAACATATAATTAACTTGTATCATGAGAATCATCAGGCTGGCTTGGGCTACATATATATCAAGATTGTCTCAATAAAACTAAGCAAACCCCAAACAAACAAAAATACTCTAATTCTCTGTGAATGGAGGTTTATGTCTTATGAAAATCAATTTCAATTAAAAATTCAATTTTTAAAAGGGCACTACCACTAACATAGTTAGAAAATAAGAGGGATGAAAGATTATGAAACATTTGCTTCCATTCTTTCTTACCTTTTGTTGTTGCTATGGGCATGCCCCAAAAGTGACTATTATGGGCTTCTTTTGCATTCTTCAGTTTCTGAAATGTTGTATGCACAAATGAAATTAAACATACAATTAAAAATGAAAGCAAATATTCAAAATACATTGTGTAGACTGAACAAATACATGTAAATACATTAAATATGAATCTTATCAAAATAGTGAATACATGGGTGAAAATAGAACAATGAAATCTGTTAAAATTGTTTTAAGCAGAGGAAAAGCAATAGAGAAATGGTAGAGGGGGTGATTCTGATACAGTTACATTGTATACATATATTGAAATAACATAGTGAAACCTCTTTGTATAACTAATGTAAACTAATAAAAAATTAAAAATGCTGAAAGGAAGGTATTCTCTGATTATTCAGAGTTTTGTATGACCATCGATTCTAGTTTGCTCATTGATTTCCTGTTAAATATTCTACATATTTGGTAATTTCTTTTGCTCAATTATGAGAACTGTTTAAAAATATTCAGCTAATAGATACATACAATATGCACAGACATATACATGAATATATGTCACTTTAAAAAAATTATTGTCAGGGTAGTGTATAGAGGGGTTACAGTTACATTCATCAGTAGTAGGTGCCATTACTTCTCACACATTGATACCCCTTCTCATGTTTTTGTCCCCATTTCCCTTCCCCACCCCTCCCATGTTTTCCCCCCTTCCCTTCCATATTTCAATTAAACCAATAAACGTATATACAATATACCAGATAACAAAGTCAGATAAAGTAACCACAAAGATAAACCTCTTGTTTATCCTAGAGTTCATTTCATTTAGTGTCATCCTATATTACCTTGTATGTATAGCTTTTGAGCTACTGTAATCCTCTGGTAGAAGAGTCCTAGATGTGTACTAATTATTACAAATGAGGGAAACCATTGAGCCTATATTCCTTTGGGTCTGGCTTACTTCACTTAAAATGATTTTTTCCAAGTCTTTTCATTTCCTTAGGAATGTGGTGATGTTATTCTTTCTGATGGCAGCATAGAATTCCATTGTGTATAAGTACCATATCTTCTTGGTCCATTCATCTACTGTGGGGCATCTGGGTTGGTTTCATATCTTAGCTATGGTAAGTAATGCTGCAGTGAACATCGTTGTCTAGTAAGGGTAGTATGGTTTTATTTCTAGACATTTGGGTAAATGCCAAGGAGTGGGATTCCTGGGTCATAGGTGAGCTCTGTGTTTAGTCTTTTGAGGAATCTCCATTCAGCCTTCCAGAATGGTTGAATGAGTTTACACTCGCACCAACAGTGTAGTACTGATCTTTCCTGGCCACATCCCTGCCAACATCTGTTGTTATTAGATTTCTTGATCATGGCCATTCTAACTGGAGTGAAGTGGAATCTCAGAGTTGTTTTGATTTGCATTTCTTTTATGACCAGAGATGTATAGCATTTCTTTATGTGTCTATAGGCCATTCTTATTTCCTCTTTAGAGGTTGTTTATTTGAAGATTTGTTTTTGAGAGATTCAATTTTTTTGAGCATATGTCACATTCATTCATTCATTCAATGACAGATATCTAGGCTAGTTGCATAATTTGGATACTATGAATACTAAAGTACATGAATATGCTTTTTGGGGTTAGTTTTTAGGATTTGTTTGTGGTTTTCTAACATAATTTGAGCTTTAAGACTGTCTTTTAAACATAGGCTACATGGTTTTTGTCATTTGGTAATTAGAATGTGCCGGTAAATCTACAAGCAAAAAAAAATTCAGATAAGACTACTGTGAATTTCTTTTGTTTTTACTGATTTATACCTGGTAGGCTTTGAGTTCATGTTATGTGTATAATTTGGAATTTCTATTTCTTCTTGGTAATTTGAAATTTTGATATTTAGATATTGTATACAACTTTATTATTTAAAGTCAGTGTTACGTGGTCTTTGAATGTTCAGTTTTGTTGGAATTTGCCTGGCTAATCTTTTTCCATGTTCTTGTTTTTTCCAAATTTCATCCCTTGTGCTAGGCATATCCTCTATAAAGAGTTACCTTTACTTTAAAATCTTGCGTGTGATTCTTCCTTTTTTAAAATTTTATTGTTAAGATGATGTACAAAGGAGTTAGTTACATAATAATGTCAAACATTGTGCTATTTTTTCTTCAACCAGGTTTTGTTTAATTGTACTTTTTGTCTAGGTGCTGTATAGAGGGATTATATTTACATTCATTAGGTAGTGGGTACATTACTTCTCAAACATTGATAACTATTCTCATGCTTTTGTCCCCCTTTTAACCAGGTTTCATATAAACATTTTCACCAAAAAAAACCACACTTTGAACACACTACACAAATATATGTGACTACTTATACAATTAAACATATATTGTATGTTCAAGTAAAATGACATATTATTGTGCATAAAGAATTATGGTGGCATACACAATAGCTTCTACTATATATTTAACAGGCATCTGTATTTTCTCTTTTGTTTACATAAAAGATAGCATTCTTTCCATATTACATTGTTCCTTGCTTTTTATATGTAACACAAATACCTTTCCATTTCAGTACATAAAGTGCTTTCTCATTAATTTTTATAGATGTTTAATGTTCCATTGCATGAATGCATCATAATTTCTTTATTTAATCCCTACTAGTGGACACTGCTGTGTTTTTCCTTTCACTATTCCATGTCTGCAGTGAATTATCTTAGACTGTCATGTTTGGATGTTAGCAAGTATATCCATGGGAGAAATTCTCAGAAATAGATTTACTTGGTCAAAGGGCATAGCATCTATAATTTTGATTGACATTTCCAAATTGTACACTTCAGGAACTGGTCTGATTTTTACTCTCACCAGCAATGTGGAGGCATGCCTGTTTTCCCACAGCCTCACCAACAGAGTACATTATTAAATGTTTGGACCTGTTCCAATTGGTAGGTAAAAAGGTTTTGTTAGTGTTTTAATTAGCATTTCTCCTATTATAAATGAGGTTGAGCATCTATCATGTATTTAATAGGCATTTGTGTTCTTTTCTTGTGAATTGCATGACTGTATCAATTACCCATTTTTTTCTATCAAGTCTTTGTCTTTTCTAAATACATTGTTTTGGAGTTCTTTGTGTAGAGAGGTATTTTTGTGTGTGCATGTGACTTTTTATGTCATGTGTGTATCTAGTGTTCTTTTTACATTAGAGTTACTTTTTTTTCACTGATTTGGCTGTCTTCTGATTTGTTTTTGGTGACTTTTGTTTACTGTTTTTTCATGTAACAGTTTTGCTCTATGTTGATTTTATTTTTATACAATTAGTTTAATCTATTGTGTAGCTTTTGGATTTTTCATTACAACAGAAGGAATTTCTCTTCTTCTTGGCTTCCTTCTAGTATTTTTTGTTGTTGTTGTTCATCCTAGGGACTGAACTCAGGGCCTGAGTACTGTCCTTAGGCTTTCCTCAAGGTTAATGCTCTACTACTTGAGCCACAGCGTCAGTTCTGGCTTTTCTATATATGTGGTACCAAGGAATCAAACCTGGGTCTTTGTGCATGCTAGGCAAGCACTGTACCACTAGGCCAAACTCCTGGCCCCCCTTCTAGTATTTCTACGGATTAAAAAAGGTATCTTATTTGAATTTTATATTGGTATATGACATAATCTTCCTCAACTTTGAAAGCAGTTGGAGATCAAGTGACATTAATGACAACAAAACCATGGAGAAGAACATAGAATAGGACTGAAGAGAGAACTAAAATGTTGATGGGACAAGAGTGTTGAGAAGTGATGACACACCTTTCGAAGCTGGAAATTCTTACAATAAGAGACATTTAATTGTGACAATATATTTCTCAGATTCTAGATGCATTATTCCTTATAGTCAAGTCAAGGCATTCATTTCATTTTACTGTATTTTGTTTCCTGAAACCCAATCTAAGACCAGTTGTGTTGAGGAAAACCTGTAGTCCCAGCACTAGGAAGACTTTTAGGCAGGATAACTGAGAGTTTCAGTCCAAACTGGGGTATATAATAAGAGCTTGTCTCAAAGTCAACCAGCCAACCAACAACAGCAATGAACCCTTCAAAACTTACCATATAATACAAATATGGCACAACATGTTACAATTTGATACATCTGGGTAGGAACACGAATGTTGAGATATTCTGTTTTTAGATTCTGATTTCTATAAGCAACAACAGAACATTAAAAATCACATCAAGGTATATGGAATAAGCCTTTGTTCCACTCATACGTATAAAAATATGTGCTTCCAGGGCGGAAGATGGTGGCAATTGATGTGACCCAGGCCCATATGGTAGCTGAAGTAGGTCCAGGTTTTATAAATCTTTATTGAAGCTTTTAAAAAAATCATTTTAAACAAATGGAACCAAAATGTCCATGACTCATCACTCTTAAGCAGTATCTTATTTATGTAAGTTCATAGAGATGTAAAAATAAAATTGTACTGCCTTTTGAGATTCTTCACAGGCTTTCCCATAGTCAGGATCTTGGTTTAAATTTGAAAACTATTGTTGAGTATGGTACAGGTCCCTGATTTATGTTCATATGGATATTTTTTTCTCTGAAATGATGGAATATTTTAAAGTAATTTTTCAAATATTACACTGCCAGACACCATTCTAAATCCTAGGGATATTGCTCTGAATAAGGCCATGTCTTCATGAAGCTTACCTTCTAGTATAGGAGACAGAATAAGCATCCCAGTCCATTCACAAATGATACATCTCAGGTAAGGTAATGATCTGGAGTAAAAAGGAGATGGGCCAGTCGTTGAGATGGCCAGGGAAGGACATTCTCTGAGGAAGTAGTTGGTATGAATGAATGCTAAATGGGACAAACAATACTATAGGCAGCAGGAATAGCCTAATGTGAAACCCTAAGACCTCAAAGAGCAATGAGCCAAGTTGGAAGGACCACTGGTTTTGCAGACTGAAGGCAAGAAGGAAAAGCACATGCAGCTTAGAACTGATTAGGCCTGGCTGAAATGTGGTATAGGGCCTACAGGCTTTTGCCCTTCTCGTGCCTTCTTTATTTCTGTTATATTCTCTTATACATTGTTTTAGTAATATCAATTAATTGTTATTATATTCCATATAATAACAGTATAGCTTGATCAGGTTTATCCCTCCATTACTTCCTCTTCTCCCTCACCTGCCCCCAACTCACAGTCTATGTCCAACAAGATTCATTGTTCCATTTTCACAACTGGACATAAAGTATTTTAACCATATTCTCATGATATCTTTCTCTGATTTTTCTTTATTTCTCATTTTATAGCAGTTGTAGTAGTCAAACCTCATATGTTGCCAAAAGTTATAATAAAGTCTTCAAAGTCTCATTTCCTGTTGTGATAGGGACATCCAAAGTATAGGCTTTCCTTTTTCACAGTTGCTATCTGAAATCATAAAGCTATTGGTGCCATTGAGACAGTGGAGGAGTGGTTAAGGGAAGAGGGTCTGTCTACTTCAACATTAATCCATCTGTAATGGGTATGAAAGAAAAAAAACCAAAGCCATGAAAAAGTATTGGGGCAGCTCTTCCATAATCAGGAGTAATGTTTCTGACAGGATGGGCCTCCCAGGCTCCATCTCAACATACCTGTTCCTCAGGCTCAGGAAAAATGGCTGTCAATCTCTTTCAAGAGAGAAAAATTGAGGCTGATTTTTTCAGTGCTATTGCTGGCTTAGTTATGTCAAGTGATTTCTTCGAAGAGTAATAATAGGTGCTGTCTTCAGAAACAGTTTAGTCACAAATGCCTAGTTCTTAAAGTTCATTCACTTCCCTCCTGTCTTTTTTCTTTGGCTTCTTTCCCAACCCTGGAATCTACTTTCTTTTTTTATTGTAATTAATTGAAGGGTTACATTATATTCGCCAGATAGAAATCTTAAAAATCATGTTTTTGTCCCCATTTCCTTCCCCCAACCCCTCCCCTCATTTTGTTTTTTCCCCTTCCCCATCCTATTTCAAATAAATAAACATATATACAATGTATCAGATAACAAGGTAAGATACTGTAACAATATGAGAATAACCAAGGGACAAAAAAAGAGATGAGAAATAACATAGCACATTAAGAACAACTGTCACACCTTATATGGCTTTTGTTTCTATATCTTGGAGGTCCTTTCATTTAGCCTCACCCTGTATGGCCTTATGTATCTAGGTTTGCCCTATTGTAAACCTCTGCTAGGAGATTCCAAGGTTTATATTAATTATGAGCCTGTGTTCCTTTGAGTCTAGCTTACTTCACTCAATATGATTTTTTCTAAGTCTTCCTGGAATCTACTTTCTTCTAGAGATGTCTTTACATGGAGATTCACAGGCTATATTTCATTTCTGATTTCATAATCTTCCCCACCTTGATCCCTCCTCCTGAATCGCCATGCATGCCAGGCTATTACTGGGGAAACACATTGTCAAAAAACTGAATGATGTCATAGGGAAAATAGTCAACCTGGGGGCATCGGCGTTAATAAGTCAACTCCTTCACTCCCCAGCTCCAATGCTGGATAATTTATTTTTGAACCAGTCTTTACCAACTGAATGTTAACACACATGCCTGATTGTTAACCTCCTCTGGGCAGCAGACCTGTTTTTTTTTTTTTTTTTTTTTTTTTTTTTTCTTGAGTGCAATAAGTGATTATCCAACTCATGCTGGTCTGAAAAAGAGGTTTTGTTTTAATAAGCAGTTTGGCACACAATGCTGAGGAAAGCAACATTACCTCCAGCAGTAAACTCTGCAGTCATTGCAAAGCTTGACAAGGAAATGATTGAGTCTGTTTGTTATACCTTTGTGGGGCTGCCACTGCTGCTGCTGATGGAAATGTTGCTGTTTATTCAGCAATGCAATAACACTTGCTGTAATTTATGGATGCACATTCCCCAGATTACTAAAGGTGATATTGTTGACTAAAGGAAAGTATACGAATGGATAGTTTCAGTTGTTGCTGTCCTTATAAAAGTGATTGACTGTTCACTTGGCACAGGAAAGAATTTGCACAGGCTTCATCCCCCTTAACAATTACAGATTTGCCTTCCTCTGACAGTTACAAATAACATGGCTGGTCCTAAGTGGTCAAAATTTACTGATTCCAGAGGAAGTTCAGGCCAGCAGCGATGTGGATCATTTTTCCCCCTTGTTTTCTAGCGTACTCTCCCATCTTACCTCTGGGGGCGCCAGACTAACCACATCTACTCTCCTGGTGATTTTTAGCCAAGGAAGTTGACACTTAGGGGCTTAAGTGTCTTTTCCTGAAAATGGAGCTGAGGAGATTGCAGATAACTCATGGTGTAGGCTTCTCCCATAATCTCTGTAGGAAAACCTCTTTTGACAAGTTGTTGTATAGGAAAGATGTAATAGTTGGATCTCTTTATCTTAGGAAATATACACAGAGATCCACGGGCAGTAGAAACTTTGCTGTGCTTCTACACATATTAGTTGTAGGGCTACATATATTACAGATTTTCATGGGCACTTCTGTTGATGGGCTTATGTAGAAGTAACTGTGGGAGGTCAAAGAGACATCAGCTTGAACAAAGGGCCCAGCTCTTAGATACAGAAAAACCGAGCAACCCTAGAGACTGAATAATTTTTTCAGTGAATGGTAGTGGGAGCTCTCTCTCTTATGCTACAAGAAAATTTTTGAAGTTCATTAGTCTCTGTGAACTAAGGGCTAAAAGATGGGCAACATTGTAAGGTTCCTAGTTTAGAGACCTTACTGAGATGGAGCAACAAGCAGCCAAGTAAGAGACCTCTTTAAGGGGCAAAGGACTTCACAGGTACTGAAGGCCAATGCTTTCAAGAGCATTGATTTTTCTTCTTGGGAAATGAGTAGTTACAACACACACACACACACACACACACACACGCACGCACGCAAGCACGCACGCACGCACGCGCGTGCGAAAGCAGAAATATACTCATAAGACATCATGTGTTTATTTTTATTTAAAATTTTTTTTTGCCAGTCCTAGGGCTTGAACTCAGGGCCTGAGCACTGTCAAGCACTGTCCTTGGACTTTGTCAAGGTCTAGTGCTCTACCACTGGAGCCACAGCACCACTTCCAGCTTTTTCTATGTATGTGGTACCAAGGGATCAAACCCAGGTCTTTGTGCATGCTAGGCAAACACTCTTACCACTAGGCCAACCTCCTAGCCCTTGACATCCTGTGTTTAGTAGCTGAATATTTCACATTTCATGCAAACATTCAATTGGTAGCCCTAGGACTTGAACTCGGGGCTTGGGCAATGACTCTGAGCTTCTTTTGCTCAAGGCTAGCAATCTACTACTTGAGCCACAGTCCCACTTCCAGCTTTTTCTGTTTATGTAGTATTGCATGCTAGAAATCTTGTTGATTGACATTAGAAAGAACTTAGCAAAAGCATTATCACTTTGCTAGTCCAAATAATAGGCTGTTGAAAAGGGAAGGGATAATGTTAGTAGTGAGAATAATATTAGTAGGAAGGATAATATTAGTATTCAGGCTGAGGCCTGAATAGCTATTGGTTTGAATGTAGAATTCATCTGAAATACTTAGTTTTCCCTATTCAAGCCTTATCTGTTCCTCTATGTTCAACTTGTATTGCTGAAAGTTGAAAAAGAAGTGTGGTTAGTTGATATAAATTATTATTTGTGTCTACTTTATAGGTGGTTATTTGTTTTCTTCCATTTCATTCTGTTAAGATTTACTATGTAGTTGTTTGGGTTTAGCCTGCTTATTTTGTTTCATGAAAAATTTATTTGATTTTGCCTTCTTAGTGTGAAATAAAATTTCACAAAAATGCTTGTGAAATTCAACCCCAGTTTATTTACCAATGGCCTTTTATAAAATGAAAGAGTTGCTGGTTGTTATTTTGGGTTGGCAGCTGAAGTTCAGTCCACTCTTGTCAGTCCTGTGACATTAGCCAAATTGAGAACATTAATTACAAAAATAAAATGAGAGAATCCCAGTTCATATAATTTGGGTCATTTGTCTTAGATCATCAAGTTCAGCTGCTGTCGACAGTAGACTTACAGTAAATCATGATATTTTGTTCTTTTATCAAATTTAAACCTCAAATTAGCTAGCTATATGTTACACCTTATCTAGAAAAAAAAATCTGTACTTACTGTGTGTTCTCATATTGATGTATATACTTATTTTTCCTCCCTTGTAATTCACATGTTCAGTATTTCTAAGTGATAAATGGTGTTAAGACAAAGTTATGTTTCTAAATTAATATATGAAGGTCTAGCTCATATGGGGTGGTTTCATTAGTTATGAGTTAATGAAGAAGCAAGTTGAAAAGAGTAGATAAATTTATTTTTAAAATAAATTACTTTGTGGAAAGAAATTCCACAAAGATCACTAATCTGCATATTTATTTTAACTGAGTAGGTTCATCATTTTCAGAGATAATTCCCTTTTAGATTTCCTTCTTGCTTTCTTCTCCCCCACCCCTACTCCAGACATTTAATACACAGAGTTTGTACTCTATGGGAGAAAGGTAATGATATTGAGTCTCTGTATCCATGTATTTCATGTCTACAGATTCGATCAATTGTGGATTAAGATATTTTAAAAATGCCTCTATACTGTACATGAACAAATTTTTCCTTTTCCTCTTCTCTATTGTGTAACAATTACTTATATAGCATTATTGTAAATTATCTAGGGATGATGTTAAAGACTAAGTTGTATGCAAATACATTGTTTGATAAAAAGTACTTGAACCTATCTAGGTTTTCTTTGGGTGGGTCCTGGGACCAAGTCTCTGTAGATTCTGGGGACTGCTGTGTATCTGGACTCTTGAAGGGAGCCACTGATGCTAATATGATGACAATATGTTAATGTGTTTTTTCCTCAATAGTACTTGTTACTCTTAGTGCTTCTATATGAATCTGTCTTACATGAATGAACCAATAACCAGCAATACTTAATGTAGTGGTTGGGATTCAGCCTAGTTCCTTAAAACATGCTGGACGGCTTCTCTACCACTGAGTCACAGGCGTTTAGTTTCCCTCCTCTCTAAGGTAGACATGATTACTATCCCTATTTCCCAAATGGTAAAACTGAAGCACAGAGGGGTACATACAAGTTGCTCCAAGTTAACCCAGCTCTTACATAGGAAAGCCAGGATTTGAAACCAAGACATCCATTCTCAAGGTCTGTAATCATCATCTTCATGTTTGCCTCTAATGAAGACAGGAGGTGACTTGTGCTGTTACAGCAAGTGTTACTTATGAGCTCTGCCAGTTGAACTGCCACCTACTTAACTCTCATCCTTGTTCTCAGATATATTTCCTGAGAATCTCCTCAGCAGCATCTGCATTCAGCATACATTAACACCAAACACTCAAAGGCAAACCAAGTTCATTTTTCCATGTCATGCCTCACTTTATGGGGAGATTTTCCATAAGATGATATGATGCATAAGAAATTGTGTCAACCGTGTATTATGTATACCTTTCTCTACAATAAGTAGAATTAGAGTTTGACTAGTAGGGATAAAGGCTTTTTAAAAAAATGTTATTTCCTGTTTTCCTGCTCATGTACGTCACTTCTGAATTTTTTCCCTTATTTTGCTCAATGTTTTTCCACTGAGTTATAAAAATTAGATTAAATACACTTCAATGAAATAATGTGATATGCTGTTGACTTGACTGCAAGGAGCATTTGGTGAATGAAAGTTTATCTTGATGCAGTTTTGATTATTTTACCCAAAACAACAGCAACAAAACAGTAGCGGAAGGAAGGTGGCTGCATAAACGTGAAAGGCTTTTGTTGAGAGGAAAATCTGGGATTAGTTAAAACATGGCCAATGATGAGGACCCACCACCAGTCAGCACACCTTGTCCTGGCAGAAGGCCTGGCCCCAGGTGAGTCAGGAGGAGACTGGGAGGCTCAGCCCTGCAATCTGGGATATTGTTTAAATACCGTAAAAAGCCTCTGTCGTTTACTCCTTTTGAGCACTGGAGAGAAAAACGGTGTGGTAATCCTGGCATAGCAGGTGGTGTGACTTTCATATCAGTGGAAAATGAAATTGTGTGGATGTTTTTTTTCTCCCCTCTCTCCCGTTCACTCTTTTTAATCTTTAAATAAGACGATTGGTAGCCTGTTGGCAAGAAAATGGGCCCTGAATTTTTATTCAAAGTTATACAAGGATGATAGTTGGAATTTTTTGGCAGGAGGCATGCCATTGCTTTTCAGAAAGTGCCATCAAGGGAAGCTTTTTCTGAATTACCTGCTGGGCCTGGGCGCTTTTATGTTGTTGTTGTGACAGGTAGATTTATAAGGCTTGAAATTTGTACAAATCAGTTGTCATTCAGTGCGAGCTGTCAATGTGTCAAGCTGTCAGCCTGCTGCGAGGGGACGCCTGAGGGGGAGAACAAGGGGGCAACCATGGAGAAAGGAAATGAGTTCAAACAGACCTGAAATGGAGCTCAGTTCTTGGGTTTGCTGCCCCCGTAGAGCCAGCATTGATTTTTCTTGATGTTGAGCAACAGCAAACCTTAAATGACACGTTGTTAGCAATCTAAAGTTACTGTTTATTGTCTTTTAAATGGCAGCAAATCATGCAGAAGAAAATACAGCATGCATTTTTGAATTGTGCGTGTTTAGCAGCATCCTGTTGATGTCACTGTTCTGGCCTGGCTGGTTTCAACCAAGGAACCTGCTGCTTTGCTGATGAGTCCAACTTTCTGTAACATTTTGCACACACAGCGTGAAAGGAAGTTACATGCTCGTCTCTCCCTGGGCTATGGATCACTGATAAACTTGGTATTAAAGGAGCAGAATTGACACTGCTGTTTAGCCTACAAAAGAGAGCTGTATCCCTAGCCTAGCTTTGGCTCCCTCTTAAGACACATGGCTTCAGCAGAGAGGGCTTTTCTGCATGGTGATGGGTGAGATGAGCTGTTTTCTGGGCAATACCAGTAAGGATAATGAATGATCTCAGTCTCCTGTGGTTCAGTTATTGAAAGAAAAATGTAATGCAGCACCAGTGGCTCACATCTGTCAGCCTAGTGACTCAAGAATCTGAGATCTGAAAGTCTGAGTTGGAAGTCAACTTAGGGAGGAAAGTCGGTGAGACTCATACCTCCAATTAGTTAGCAAAAATCCTGGAAGTAGAGCTATGTCACTCAAGTGTTAGAAAGGACACCACCAGCCTTGAGAGAAATTACTTCAGGCTTCACTGCTGATACACATATATACACAAGTACACAGAAATACAAATGTAACTATAAGACATATTAGTAAAATGCTCTGCATTTACTCAGGATAGCCTAATGAGTGTGTGTGCTTTGTCTGAACGCTTCTTCATTTAGGCATCTTACGCCATTATTTGGTAGGATTCAGGTTTCTTGTGTGTTGCTGTTGGGAGGCTTCACATATAACTGCTTCTACTGCCTATGCCTCCTTCCAGTCTTCCTTACATATGCCAAGTATGGAAAGAAATTCGAATCTTTCTTTAAGAAGTAGTCCCTGACTCTAGCTTTTTTTTTTTTTTTTTTTTTTAATAAAGAGAAGAACATAGGCTCAGTGTGTAGCATTTAGCAAAGAGGCCTGGTTTTTATCTAGAAGTGTAGACCTTTCTACCTCTGGACAAAAGTGTTCTGGCTTGAAACAATCATATGATTTGGGCCTATTTCACTCATTCCTGTCTATTAGGTAGCACAGAGAAACAGGGCAAGAAGGAAAGAGGTGGCTGGAGATGGAAGCTAGGAAGGTGATACTTAAAGGACATTCAGCACCAAGAAATTTAAAAAAATGAATCAAAGATTCCCATCTAGCCATTACTGGCTGGCATGCCTGGCCTCTGAGCCTCAAAGCTGAAAAGTCTGCCGAGAGTCTCCTGGTGCTACAGAGTTTGTCTTGTAAAAGTGCAGCTGTCCAAAACATGACAGCTACAGCATTAGCCGGGCCATTAAGAGGTGTAGAACATTTCCAGGGAAATGATTTGAAAAATGACAATGCTGGCTCCTGTGTGATATTAATTATACCCTGCACTCATGGCAAATAAGCTAAAATAAGTGGCAAGAAATACAAAATGAGGTGTCTTGGCTTTGACCATCATTCTTATCAAATGGTCACCAACCTACTGGGACTTTAGAGTCAGCAGGTAATTGTAAAGGTGAGAGGGACATGCCTATAGCTATCTATCAGGGTGTGTGTGTGTGTGTGCTGGATGGTCTTGGGGTGGACCTGGCATGGCTATCAAGAAATGGGATTTCCCAGCAGGTGGAAAGGTTGGCCAGACTCTATGTGGAGCAGATGTCCCTGATGGGTATGTTGTGTACCTGCACTGTCCTTGGAAGAGTCACTGGCCACTGGTAGCTATTGAACACTTAAAATGTAGCTACTATGACACATTTAATGAAAGCCATTAAAATTTATTCACTTATTCTTTCTGTGATGGTACTGGAGCTTGAACTAGGACTTTGCACTGTTTCTTTTTCATTCAAGGTTGGCACTCTAGTACTTGAGCCACACTTTCTGCTCCTGACTCTTTGGTAGTTAATTGGAGTAGAATCTCTAACCTCTGTCAGCCTGGGCTGGCTTTGAACTGAGATTCTCAGATCTTAGCATTATGAGTAGCTAGGCTTACAGGCCAGAACCGCTGGTGCCTGGCTTAATCATTACTATTTAAATAATCCATGTAGCCACCATGGGTTCCTGGGCAGAGTGAGACCTTGGAAAATGGTTTCCTTATGGGAATCTTAGACTGGACTGACATGTAGTTGTGAGTGGTGACCAGAGTCACGATTCGGGCATGTAAGGGATATACGTAGTTGTCTCCTTACTGATGGAATTAAATACCGGTGGAAGTAAATAAGTATGAGCTCCTTTTACAAGTAGGAAAACTAAAGCCCAGGAACATCAAATTGAGCAGCCTAAAGTCATAGGACAAACCAGACACTAAGTCTGTCAGTGCTCCACTTAGTGTCTGTCACCACTGAGTATGTCCTTAAGAGGCCTACTCCTTTAAAGTCACTCTAATGGGTAACTGTTCCATCTAGGTCTGGGGTCTGTGCCACCTGTCTGCCTGGCCTTGGGCTCTAGAACCTTCTTTCATAGTATTATTAGTCTGAACATTCAGTAGTCTATGTGCCCAAGTCTGAAACAACATAGCGTTTACTCCTACTTCCCTCATATTGGCCATATTTTCTAGAAGACTGTCAGCCAGTTGGCCCTGTCCTCTAGAAAGCCTCTCCTTAAACCTGTCAGTGTTGCTTGTCTGAATTGTGCTTTTGACCTGTGGATCAGATACATTTTCCTTCTCTCTGGTACTGATCCTGTAGCTAAATTACCCTATATAAACAAGTCTTTGTTGTTGCTGACTGAGAGAGATGTGCTGCTGGCTCTTGTTGAAGAAGAAAATAGACCTGGGAAGGAAGAGGTCGTGAGCAGGTCAAAGTGCCAGGAGGAAAAGCTTCTGGGGCTCAAGTTTCCAGATTTGTGATGTGTTTGGAAGGTAGCTGTTAGGGGTGTGTTGCTTGAATGAATCACCTTGAAGATGAATGTAC
Organism: Megascapheus bottae; assembly: GCF_031878675.1. NCBI lineage: Eukaryota > Metazoa > Chordata > Mammalia > Rodentia > Geomyidae > Megascapheus > Megascapheus bottae. The sequence continues at coordinate 47,221,018 of NC_143523.1, forward strand.
ACCTGTGATTCAGTCACTTATTTGTTTTATGTGGAATCCACTCCTGAGCTTTATTAAATAAATATAAAAGAAAGCTGTTGGGGGGGGGGAAGGCCAGTTTAGACGGTTTGAAGAACTGTTGAAATATTTTTGGGCTGTTATCTGCTAATCCTCCAAGAGTGCTGAACACAAGAAAAAGCATTCAGTGTTAAACCACCAAGTACAGAGAAAATGTCTTGAAATTATAGTGTTTGGTAAATGAGAGATTGCTTGTATTTCTCCTCTTCCAGAACGGAGGCCAGTCTGCTTTCCCCTGCTTTTCCTTGTTTACCTTGAAAACACACTTTACTGCCTGTGGTGTCTCTGTTAACCTCCCCAACCCTTGCGATTTCATTCATGTGATTTGTTATTGAATGACCTTTTGAGGCTTTTACAAAACATGACCTTTTCTTGTCAAACATTCAAGGGTTTGTAAAGTGAAGCTGTCAGGGGGACTCTGCATGTTTGCTAATTATAACTAATATGTTTTCCCACTTCCTTGGAAATGCAAATCACTTATTTGTTCCCTGAATGGCTGCTCTTTCTTGCCTGTTGATTTGAGATGCCTCTGAGCTGCTCAAAGGGACTTCTTGAGCCTGGGAATTCCTGCTCCTTAAAGTTAGGGAACAGGCTGACGTTGTAAGTTAATTTGACCCTTGGGAACAACAATGGGAGATGCTAGTGAAGAATGAAAGAGTTCCAAACAATCCAATTCTTGAGAAAGTGACCAGGATAATGGGCCCAACTCACAGTGCTCTCTCTGTGGAGAGGAATTAGGTAGAAACAAAAGCACAAATAAGGGAATTCACATATAAGGCACGTATACAAGAATAGAAAAGGAAAGAAATATTAGGGGTTTGCTTTCTGTCCTTGATTTGGGTAATTAAAAATGTAGTAACTACAACAGATAAACTGTCATCCGTTGATAGCTTGCCATGTGCTAGGTATTGTGTTCAAAGCTTCACATGATTCTCTCTTTTAGGTATTATACTATATATTTTTCTCCCCTTGCCCCCCCCTACAACCCCGGCACTAGAACTGTGGCTTGAATTTAGGGGGCATTGAGCACTCACTGCTTTTTTTCCCCTCAAATCTGGTGCTCTATATCTTGAGCCCCAATTCTACTTAGTCATTTTGCTGGCTAATTGGAGATAAATACATCTCAGATATTTCCCTTTCTGTCTAGCCTGATTTTGAATGGTGATCCTCAAATCTTAGACTCTTGAGTACCTGGATTACAGGCATGAAGGTATAAAAATTATTGCTGTCACTTAAGTAAGTGGTTTCTCATTGGTAGCCTGTACTCAAATAGCTGGCTTAACTGTTGGATAGTAACAGGAAAAAAAAAAAGAGTAAAAATTCCTTTTGTGATCAAACACCTTTCAGATTTACAATGAGTTTCTTTTTTTTTTAAGTGACTAGAGGAAAACAACAAGATGAGAGGAGGGAGTGGGGGAGGGACATGGGGACAAAAACACAAAAAGGGGTATAAGTGTATGTGAAGTAATGCACCTACTATTTGGTGAATATAACTGTAACCTCTCTATTAATTACAATAAAAATATACCAGAAAAAATTTAAAAAATTATTGGTGTCTTATTTATGAATAATGAGACTGAACTTCAGATAAAGTTACTTGCAAGTTGACAAAGCTAAGATTTCACCTAGGGACTTTCTGACTAGAGTATGTTATATCAGCTCATTTGATGATATAAATCTTGACTTTGACAAGTGCAAATGATCTCACCTTCAAAAGCTTATTTTTTTTTCCATGAGAAAAATGCTGTATGGGATTTCTTTTCTCTTGTACAATACTATCTTCTGTGATTGATAATCACCTAACTGAGCTATTGTCAGCCTTTCTAAATCCTAGTTTAGGGAACTCTGCACTAGATCAAATCAAATGCCTTTGTTTTGCAGCTAACAGAAGACTTGAGGAGGACTTCTGAGACACTTTTAGGAATGTGTCCATTTGAGTTTCTTATTAGGAGGCAAAAAAATAATAATCTCCAAACCTCCTGAATGATGCAATTACTGTCACTGATGATTTGAGGGTAAAGGAGAAGGGATTTGGATCCCGAGTGACTAGGTAATGCATGCTCATGTCTTAAGTTCTGTTTATTAAAGAGGAGAGTTGGGACAGCTTATGAACTAAATGAACTTGGAGAAATTTCATTTGAATGGTATATAAAATGCTTGAAGATACTATTTTTGTTCTGGTTGCCTTCCACTCAAGGTAGGGGTATGTCTTAGAGAGTTTGGCCAGGCCTAAAGAAATTATATGCTAGATTCTGTTCCTAGGGTATAATGCAGAGTGTCCTTTATAGCATTCCAGTATTTGGCCTTGTTCTGTTGTTGATTTCGCTGGTCCTTTGGAAAACTCTATTTATCTAGGTATGGGGATTACTGGACTTCTCCAGTTTCTAAGCATAACTAAGAGATGTCTTTCAAATGACTTTCATGTGTTTTCCTTCCTCAAGCTGTTGATAGAGATGCAGAAAGTAATCTGTGTCTTTGAAACAATAGAAATTTTTGAAGTGTTCATATTGTTTGGAAAGGGTCATTACAGCTTTATGTATTAAAAAAGTTCAGATTCAAGATAGAAAAATATATTTCACTTCTTTTATGAGTCTGTTCTCAAGAGCCAAGCAATTTGTTGTAAAAGAACATAAGAAATATTGAGAATGAGAAAAGTTATTCTTTCTATAAAGCCTTGTCCCTCTTCATACTTCTTTTTCCCACTGCAGCCTTTGATCACTTCATATATGATCCTCAGTGTGAGATAAAGTGTCCTCCCTGCTATTTCAAATGTATTGAGGGTGTTTATAATGAGTAGTTAGGTTTCAACTATATAGTAACCCAGTTTCCTTCTAAAGAGGACCCTTATATCTTAGTGCTTAATAACAATAGCTTATATATGTCAGGATCTTGGCATTCTGGATACAGTTAGCCTGACCTTAAAGTTTTTTTTTTTAAAGTCATTGTTTCATAAAGTAGATTTCAGGTGAAGAAGGAAAATCATGAAAATTTTATTTGGGGAGCTTCTCTTTTCAATTGAGTCAAGTTTATGGTCTGTTACATGATTAAGAATGTACTTTTTGTTTTTTTTGTCAGACTTGGTGCTTGAACTGTGGGCCCTGGGCGCTGTCCCATAGCTCTTCAGCTCAAGACTAGTACTCAATCACTTTGAGCCATAGTTCCACTTCCCATTTTCTAATGGTTAATTGGAGATAAGAGTCTCATAGACTTTTGTGCCTGGGCTGGCCTTGAACTGTGATCCTCAGATCTCAGCCTTCTAAGTAGCTTGGATTACAGGAGTGAGCCACCAGCCTCTGGCAAGAATGTACTTTTGAAAAGAATTCTGTTAACTCTAGTCAAGGGAAGACATAGGACCACCCAGTAATTATTGGTCAGGACTTATAGTTTTATAGTCTCCCCGAATATTATTGAGACAATATTATAGCATATAAAGCACCTCTGAGAGAATGAAAGTGGCATAAATTGTGAAATCTGTGAGAAAGATTAGGTATGAAAACTTTAGAAAGGGTAGAATAATTGTATCAAGCTAGTAGTTTGTAATGTTTTAAGATAATATATTTAATAATTGGATGGCTGTTTGCCTCAGGAAGAACATGAATATCATTATAAAAATTTACAGATTCTTAGATCCCCTCAACTGTGTCCTTGGGGAACTCCCCTCCCCCCCCACATAAATTCCATTGAATTAAGAGTTCCTCACTTCTGCTTAGAGAACTGTGCCTAATTGTGGAGGTGATTAAGTTACTGATATGCACTCAGTTTTATAAGGCATAATTTTGTTTCTTGGTCATAAAATTATTGTCTCTTATGCATAATACTATTTTAACTATTACTGGATTGGATTGGTGAGGGCTAGTATTTTGATACCCATCAGCTGATCCATGAGAAATCTAGTCAAGAGTTTTTGGATTTTGAAGCAATATAGTATAATAGGAGAAAAACAATGTATTTAGAACCAAGTGACCCTTGGATTCTTAACCTTTTCCATTGTCTCTTCCATGTAGCATAATAATGATTAAATCATTTGATTTCTATGCTTTCTTATTTTATAATAGCTGAATTGTGACACCCTCTCCCCCTGTGCTTCCAGTCTTAAAATTCAATCAGCTAACTGCATTTTTTTGAGTTTATTTTGTTCTATAAGATCAAGCCTATTGTACAGAAAGAGTAGATAATGATGTTTATTTCTTACCAAAAGCTCATATTTAATTTGGAGATTTGAGAAAGTAAAGAAATAGTAATACAGATTATTGGTTAGAGTAGAAATGTTCAACTTCCTCAGGGTAAAATGCAGTAAAAGATAAAAAATTCTGGAAGATATTAGTGTGGGACCAGAACTGCTTTTTCATTACTTCCTTGGTCATTACCCAGTTCTCGCCCTTCCTTCCTTCCTTCCTTCCTTCCTTCCTTCCTCCCTCCCTCCCTCCCTCCCTCCCTCCCTCCCTTTCTCTTTCTCTGTCTTTCTTTTTCTCTTTCTTCCTTCCTTTCTTTCTTTCTCTTTCTTTCTTTCTTTCTTTCTTTCTTTCTTTCTTTCTTTCTTTCTTTCTTTCTTTCTTTCTTTCTCCTTTCCTTTCCTTTCCTTTCCTTTCCTTTCCTTTCCTTTCCTTTCCTTTCCTTTCCTTTCCTTTCCTTTCCTTTCCTTTCCTTTCCCCCTTCCCTTCCCTTCCCTTCCCTCCTTTCCCCTCCCCTTCCCTCCCCTTCCGTCCCCTTCCCTTTTCTTTTTCCTTTTTGTTAGTACTGAGGCTTGAACTCAGGCTGGGCACTGTCCTTGAACTTTCTCAAAGCTAGCACTCTATTACTTGAACCACAGTACCACTTTGAGCTTTTTCTGTATATGTATATGGTAGCAAGGAATCAGCCCAGGGCTTTGTGCATGCTCTACCAGTAGGTCACACTCCAGCCCCTCCCAGTTGTTTCTTAACATTGTCTTTCAAGGTAGAGTAGGAGAGTTTTCCACAGTCAGGTTTATCCTTGAAATAATTTCTTGTGAACAGAATTAAGATGAATTAAGATGAAAAGTCACACTGAATAGAAAGGGAGAAACTTTTAGAACAACTGGCTTACTTTCAGCTTGACTCTCCATCTTTAGTTGTAATAAAAATAAACTTGGACTGCTACATAGTTTATACAACTGAAGACTGCAGTAGAGAAGTCTCAGGCCTGTGCACAAAGAATCTTGAGTTTTAATCTATTTGAGTTCAGATATGTATTTCAGGCTTCTTTATTCATGATGGTGTTCTGCTGCTGGCTAGATTTCTAGTAGCTCAGCTGATAGGGACTGTTTGAATGAAGAAGGTAGTCTATCCTACTTAGTGTTTTGTAGCTGACTCCAGTCAAAAGATAGCCTGTTCTCCATCTGGTTATGTTCCATGCCCTTCCATATGGCTGCCAAGCAAAGAATAGCATCCAGTACATTTCTATATCATGGGATAAGTTAATTGATATACCACCTCTGGGGGGATAAGGAAAGATTTTTTTTATTTTTTTTATTGTAATTAATAGAAGGGTTACATTATATTCACCAGATAGAAGATGCATTACTTCACAAATATTGATACCCTTTTTCATGTCATGGTCCCCATTTCCCTCCCCCCTCCCTCCGAGGAGAGATGTTTTTAATTGGAGATAAGTGTTCCATAATATTTTCTGCCTCTGGTGGTTTGAACCCTAGTCCTCAGATTTCAGCCTTTTGACTAGCTAGGTGTGAGCCACTGATCAGCTCATTGTTTTGGTTCTTTATCATAATGTGATTATCTGAAATAGAAAGATGGGGCTGGGGGTGGTAGGGACTGTGGTAAGAATTAAATTCTTTCTTCCCAGTTTCACCATTTTTTCCTTCCAGTGGTTAGATAGACTCCAGTCTTGACCATGTCTCTTTCAAACTTAACTAAGCTGACACCAGACAGCACTCCTAACCAAGCTAATACTGACAGCACTGTGGTTATGCCTGTGCCTGTTTGTATAGAATGTGTGAGAAGGCAGAATGTCAGCTCCTTACCATGTGGCTGTGTTTCCTCTCCTCAGAGTTACAAATAGAAGGAAAGAATCAAAATTCCCCAAGTGCTTCTAAACAAAGAGGTAATGAAAATATTAAATGTACAAGAGAAAGTAAAAGAAGCAACAACAAATGATAACAATGCAATGGAATTGAGGCTCTATGTTTTCACTGGCTCCTAGCTTCTCATTATGTATAGAGCCCACTTTAGGCAGCTTCAGCTCTGCAATTGCTTCATCCACAGGAACTCACTGAACTCACCTTCAGGAACATCCTGAAGTCCTGGATTTCTTCTGTACCTGTAATTTTTCTCTGTGATTGAGTACACAATCTCCTGGTATGAAGACATTGACTCTCAGAACTGTACTTTTTTTCTTTTAACTTCTTCATACTAGTTTTTGTTTCTTTGGCTTGATGGAGTCAATTGGCATTTCTCTGTGGAAACTCAGTATTTGCCATGAGCAAGAGAGAGTGCAGAAAGCAGATTACAAATAGATCTGAAGGTATGTTTCTGTCTGCATTTCTTTTTCTGGGGACAAGGGACAGTGTTGCCATCCATTAAATATTTATTGTGCTACCAATGTATGATATGATAATCCAAAATATCACCAAGTTCCAAGTTTTCTTTATTTGATTTGACAGTGTACTGCAAAAAAATTCTGTGAATCCAACCTAATTATGAAGGAGGCCAGTTTGGATTAGTGAAACCCAAATTACATTTCATGGAAAATTGATTTTGTAGCTTCAAATTTGTATAGTCATTTGAATTGGACATCAAAGCCTACAGTCGATCATTAGGTAGTTTAAATGACTGATTAAAATATTTGGCATTATGTCATAAAATTTTATAGAAATGATTATTTTCAAAGTGGGTAAGACATTTCAGAACTTTGTTCTTAGAAGTTTTAACCATCTTTTTTCAGTTCTTCCTATCTTACAATATGAATAAGTCATTTATTGGTATGACAGGAGAAAGGAAAGGACTGTTAAACTTTCTACAGATATTCACTATGTTAAATATTAATGAACAAGATTGACCTACATGATATTTTCTCCTTAGCAGATTTCTTGTCTTTATTGTGTATTATTAAAGCTCCTACAGATGGGAAGTCATTTTATGTAATATATTTCTTGAGATGTTCCTATATCGAGTTCTATTTCTCTTTTGATACAGGTGATAATTTTGTAATGGAGGTCAATAATGGAGACTAATTTATTTCTGGTTCTTCCAATTTTATTTTTTAACACATGATCTTGGATCTGTAACTTTGCTCCTTACATTTAATCATCTGTAAACTACACTAAGCCATTACAAATAAAGCTGCTTTTTAGTCTTCTCTTCTTCTCCCCCTTTTTATTCATTTTTCTGCTCCCTTCTCTTTCTTTCCACTTTCTCCTCCTTTTTTTTCTTCCCCTTTCTTCTCATACTCCTTCAGAAATTCCTGTCTTATTTAGGTTCTGAAGCAATAATGCCTCATTTCCCATGGGAAAGCTAGTGAAGTGACTTTGTGAGTTCCATATCCTGTCTGCAAACTGTCTGAGTCAGAACCACCCAAGCAACTTTTAAGTACTAAGCTTCTTAGGCTCAACTCCTACAGATTTGAATCGAGTAAAGACCAAAAATCTCTATTTTAACTGGTTCCATAGTTGCTTTGGGTGGATGCCCAGACATGAAGAATTAGCTGAAGTGGTTAATGTCCAATAGTTATACCTTGCCTATTGTTAATATTGCTGTCATGAAATTGTGACTATATCTTTGAGGTAATGATTTCTTTCCTTTGTATATATACCCAGGTAATCAAGTTATGAAAACAGCCTAAGTGTGCCAATTAGTGGATGTATAGATAAGAAATTGTGATAGGGGCACACATGCATAGACACCCACAGACACACACAGAAATATCATTCAACCTTAATAAAAGGAGTCCTTCCATTTTCAACAACATGGCAAACCTGGAGGATACTGTGTTCAGTGAAATAGGCCAGATACAGAACTACTGCAAAGTGTCACATAAAGAATCAAAGATAGCAAACACACAAATACAGAGGATAGAATAGAGGTTCCCAGGAGTAGGGGAAGTAGAGAGATGTTGGTCAAAGGTTACAAAGTAGGATCAATAAGTTCAGGAGATGAGATGTGCAATATAGTGACTATATATACTGCATTATATAGTTGATATTTGCTGAGAGGTACCTTAAGTGTTCTTATATAAAAAAGGCCCTGCAAAGAGAAAGCATATTAATTAGCTTGATACAGTTTTTATTAAAATGAAAATATGCGGTAGCAAGGCAAATGACCCTTACTAGTCTTCCTGTTAATGTAGCATATAAAGAATCACTTTACTTGGGGAGTAGGGGGATTGTGTGATCTACAGATTGAGAAATGAGGAGCAATGATCCTATGAGTGAGGGTCAGGCTAAGTGAATATATTGTATTTCTGCTTCATGGTAGAGTCCAGGTTCTCTGTGTTCACTCAAGTCTTCCAAAGAACCCTTATCTCTCCGTTTCTTTTGGAGTCACCTTTGTCAAAGGCTTTGGTCTCCAGGGACCTTTGACAGTAGCTGTTGGTATGGTGCAGTGAACCTTCACCTTACTCTGCCCAGACACCTGTATGGACACTACAGAGTCATCTCCCCTTCATATTCTTGTTAGCTCTCCTGAGGTTGTTCACAGTGCACCTTAATCTTGCAACTCCATAGGAAACCATGTACTCTTGAGATAATTAGCAGCTTAGATTATGTTGGCAGGTGGTCATTCCTGTTCAGGCAAGAAAATGAAGTAAGAATCAGAGGTGTTGACAACAGAAAGGTCCAGAGGAAACCCTTCGATTCCAGTTGTTAGAGGCAGTTCATTATGTAGTCCACACTAATATGGACTTATTAAAAGGCCAGGAAGGAAGGTAATGTCATTTGCAAATAAATCAGTGTTGCAAATGGAGTCAGTGATGTTCCAGAACTCTGGGGAGGCTTGGTGAAGAGGTAAAGCCACTACTTAGGAACAAACTTGCAAAAACTCCTACCATTCATTTGTAGGACTGGTCATCCATAAGTGAAGTGCCAAGGACTTTGATTATTGTCAAAGTTAACTAATTTGGATTTGAAACTGCAGTGTTTGAAATGAGATTAAGAAAATCAGATTAAAAGTCCTTTGTTTGGGCTGGGAGCGTGACCTAGTGGTAATGTGCTTGCCTAGCATATATGAAGCCCTGGGTTCTATTCCTTGGTACCACATACACACAGAAAAGCCTGATGTGATACTGTGGCTCAAGTGGTAGAGTTCTAGCCTTGAGAAAGCTCAAGGATAGTGCCCAGGCCCTGAGTTCAAGCCCTAGTACTGGCAAAATAAATAAAGTCTGATGCTCTACTGAGTGAGCTATCTGGAAAAGTGGGAGAAAATGAGGGAGGGGATAACAATGTTTGATGAGAAATGTACACATTACTTACATAACTGTAAGCTCTCTGTGCATCACCCTTACAATAAAAAACAAGCAATCAGAGATTCATGTGGACACTATGACAGTCCCATCCACTTCCTTAGTTGTCATTGTCCTCTAGAGCACTTAGCTGCAGAAGGAGTATATGTGGCATCTTCAGAGAATTCAGATCCTTTCTCCTTTCTAAGAAAATTGACTGTCATGTTTGTGTAAGCACTGCATTTTCTTGAAAAGTTGCAAGTTGGGATAAAAATCTTTGCCACAGCTTCTCATGTGGATATATGTGGTACATTGGAAAGAGCCCTGAATTTTACAGTTATGAAGCATGTGTATGAGCACCAGGTAGAACCAGGGCTCTGATATTCTAGTATATGGTAGAAAGAGGCATCAGCAGTCATCTCTCCTTTAAGAAGGCCATCAAAAGACACAAAGTAGCCTCCTGGTGGAGTACATGGTGAGACTGTTACACTTTTCGGCCCAGAAGAAGAAATGCCCAATCTCTGGGCCTTGGCCTAGGTCTGGCACATGTAAATCTCAGGTGTATATTAGAAATTATCTGGGGTTGGAGCATATATAATCTAATAGTACAAAATCTGGATACTTTAGCCAATCTTGATAAATTATACTTCTGAGTTGGTGAATGTGCCTAATTTTTTAAAAAGAAGCATGGATTATTACTTTTAAAAATGGCAAAAGGCACACTATATAAATTTTCATTTCAACCATTTGAAAGTATTGTTTAGTGACTTAGTAATTGAATATTATGTATCTGTTACCATTATCTAATTCCAGCTTTATCACTTGGAAATGTAGAATAGCTTGAAACAAATGTGTAGACACACACACACACAGACAGTGTTGACAACATAGGCATATACACATATCCATCCTTTCATGTCACATATATAGATAAGACACCACACATACACAAACCTCAAACAGCCATCAAACATGCTAACACACCAAACACATCTCCAAACAACACACACTTCCTGCATGTATAAACTCATGCATGCACAAGTGCATGCATAGCACATTATATAAATTTCATAGTTTGATGATAGATCCAGGACTTTGGGTATTCGGTACGAATGAGGAAACTGGAGACTTTCTAGGACTGGCTCATGCTGAAAGGCTGTATAAGACCAACCAAATTCCTTAAATGTCTCTAAAATGGACAAGAAATATTCTATCAACTGTCTTGTCCATGTAAACCTTTCAGAATAATTTCTTCTATTTGCTTGAATGTTTTTTCTCCTAAGTCTTGTTAACCTTGAGTTTTCAAGCAAACCCAGCATAGATGAAATTTTTTCCATAAATTCTGAGTCAAAGAACTTGTGAACTTGTCTTCTTTTTTGACTTGACCTTGTCCTATTGGAGGGAAGCTGAATTTGCTGAAAGCAGGCCTTTGCTCTCAGACTGGAGTGGAGTGAAATGTGGTAAGACTTCCAGCAGAGGTCTGGCCAACTGGCCAACTGAAAGTTCAGGCAGAAGGAACGCAGGCTAGAGTGGGGCAAGGCCCCATGGGAAGAAGTTTCAACTTCTCAGTGGCCTATGAAGGCAAAGTTGGACTTCAGAAGGAAGGGGCTGACCTGGTCCATGGCTGGGTGTCTTGGTGAGCACAGCCAGTTTCCTAGACCAGAGGGTGAGCCAATGATGAAGTTTAGACCTGCGATGTGGAAAGTCTGCATGAAAAGCCTCTCTTTTTAGGTCTATAGTAGGGTGTAGCTTAACAGTGGTTGAACTTCTATTTTTTTTTCTTTTTGTGATAGTAACAGATGATAATGCAAGCTTTATTTTTTTGTCATTTTTTTTAAGGCAGGATTTCACTGTTCAGCTAAGGCTGGCCTCAAACTCAGGAGCTTCCTGCTTTAATTCTGACTACTGGAGTTACAAATGCATAAAGATTACTATCTTAACTTTTTAAAGTACACAGTTTTGTGGCATTAAATACATTTAGATTGCTATATAGTCATTACTATTGTCAATGTCTAGAACTTTTTCTTTTTCCCAAACTGAAACTTTGTTAAGTTAGTGTTTAACCGGTACATCTTTGCTTGCCTCAGCTCTGAGCAACCCTCATCTTGCTATCTGTTGTTATGAATTCACCTCGAGCATGGACTCATTTGACTGCAGTTTTCTGTTTGTATTTTTTTTAATTGAGGTTTTCTCCAGATGACTATTAGTATATATCCCAAATGGGCTTCTTGGAGAATCAAAAAAAGTTACACCCTTCCTAGTTAATGTAACCATTAACTGAAACTTGAGTGTGAGGGAGGCAGGGCACAGTTCAGTCCCTAGTCCTTTTGGCAGATCCAATTGGCTTGTGAACTGCCTGAACCATTGTGATTGGTCCTGTTTATCTGGTCCTGAAAGAAATTTCCTGTTGCCCTAGAGCCCCTAGTGTCTTTCCTGGGTGTGTGTGTGTGTGCGTGCACGCTTGCGTGCTTGTGCTCTGGACTGCCTTTTCCTATCCCCTTATTCCTTCTTGTGTCTTAAGTTAGTTTGCTCCTTCTCACAATGGAATTCTCAAGGAATTAGGCATTCTACTGAAGATTAGGGTCTAGGTTAACATTTTGAGTAAGGCTAGGCTGATGGACATGTGCCTTAGTGTAAGAATTAGGTTTAGCATTTGGGACTAGGGTTAGGTTTGTTCAGGGGTTTGGGTTGGTGTTAGAATTAAGCATCATATTTAGCTTTAGGTTTTGCCTTTAAAGAAGGTGCTCTCAGGCCCTCTAAGAAGAGCATAGGTAACTGCTTCAGAAGCTACTTGCTGTGGTTAGGCGTGAGTGGCTTTCACCTGTAATCCTAGCTACTCAAGAGGATGAGACCTGAGAATTGTGGTTTAAAGCTAGCCAAGGCAGGAAAGTCTGTGAGACAATAAACTACTCATAAAAAAGCCAGAAATGGTCAAGTGGTAGGTCACCTTGAGCAAAAGAAACTCAGAGACAGTGCCCAGGCCCAGACTTCAAGCCTAGGATGTGGGGAAAAAAAGCTATTTACTGTGAGCTAAGGTGCAAGTGTCTTGTGTGCATGGAATTTCCTGCGAAATACTGTACTCAGGATTAACAACAAAGAGGAAAGTGTGGGGAAAAAAAAAACAAGTGAGAGATTTTCCTTAGGCCATGCCTTTGAAAGCTGGTTGAAGTATTTAGCAAACTGAAAATGAAGCTGATTGAATGTGCTCTGAACCATGCTGCACCTTTTGCCTTACCTCTTTTAATAAGCTAGTTGTGGAATTGAAAGCAATATAGGCAATAATGAATATTCTTGTAAATCTCTTGGGTTGAGAAACTCTAACAGAATCTGGCCAGAGTCCAAAGAGTACCTATTTCCTCTTAATTCTACTATAATCCTTGAATGATCTTTTATAAGACATTAAACTTTAATTGCCATTTTACTAAGCAGATTTTAAAAGCAGTGATGGTAGTATTTGAACTGATTAAGATGGTTTTCAGTTGTTGACTATGTAGGGTATAAAAAGAAGTTTTTCTCTAAAATGTTAACTATTCTGATTACCAATGGGTTTATCACCTTCTCTCCCACAATAGTTGAAGTGATAAATTACAGAAGTAATCACCTGCTAGAGACAGGCTCAGTGGTAGAGTGCCTGTCTAGTAAGTGGAAAGCCCTGAGTTCAAATCCCCATACCTCTGTAAAAAGCAGAAATCATTTAAGATCAAGTGAGATGGATCATCATTTTTTCACACTGTGAAATTTTCACACTGTGCGATTATTCTAGAAAATTCTGCTTCAGAACATTGGAAGATCTGTGTGTAATAAAGAAGTACAAGAGGGTAGGAACCTGGGTGAAAACAACTAGAAGCATTTGTTTTCCAAGTATTAACTTGAGTGGTGAAAAAGAAAAGGCTGAGATTTGCTTATAGCAGAATCTTGTCTAGGCTTTTACCGTCTGCTTTTTGTTGGTTCACAGTGCTAAAAGCATTACTCAAACATTTGCTATTGTGGTCAAGCTTCTTCTTTATCCTTCCTTCTTTTGGCATTCCTAGGCCAGGCTGTCTTCACTCAGGACAGGCATGGTACATAGTAAGGAAAACTGGAGACCTGGAAATCTGGCCAAATATTTTTCTTGCTACAGTTTACTGTGGCTCAAGATTACACAGTAAGAGCAAGCTATCTGTCTTTTTTCCTGTCTTTTTCCACATACACCCTCCCCCTCCCAGAGTTTGGTCATTAGTTTTGCTGTCTTTGGAGTTTTAAAAAGTCACATTGTCTGTTATAAAAATAACACATACATCAGACTTGCAGATAGCTACTAGCTAGGAAGAGGGGCATTTGAGGGCAATAAGGGAAAGGGATGGGAACCAGGTAATGAGTGGAGAACCCAGATTTTCACCTATTTTATGACTGGCATCCTATGAAACAGAGTGGATAGAGAACAATGTTGTGCAGACTGGTTAAATTTAAAATATTTATGGACTGGACTATCTCTGTAAATCTCTCTCCTCCTCATCTACACAGCACCTTCTCCTTTTTCATCTCCACCCCTGGGGCAACTGTCCCATTTTCTGGGTAAAGAAAAACGAGAAGATTCTGTGGCGCCCTTAAGTGTGATTGCGAAGGTGCTGGTGTTTGCAGAGTTCTTCAGGTCTCTCCTTGTTTTTCATAAAAACAAGATTTCTTATGCAAAATGGGTCACTTGAAAGCTCCAAACAATTTCTCCAGCGGAGCAGCCGGTGCTTCATGCCGAGGAGATGTTAGCAAGCCACTGACATATGGATGTGATCTCTGTTACTCTGGCCAGATTTGGTTTCTACAGAGTGCGTGAGAAGAGAAGATAAATTTTGTCCTAGTAATACTATAGCGACTCATAAATAAATGGTTACCCTTTGGTGCTTGCAGTTTTCATTAAAGCCGCCTGAGCTTTGTTATTGACACCATAGGTTGCCTATTCAGGGAAATGCAGTAAAATTTATCAGTGTGCTTTCTACACCTAATAAATCATCCAAACAGGGAACCATATGGCAGATAAGACCTTGAAAATGTGGCTTCAGCATGTGAAGAGTCAAGTTGCTGAAATCTTGAATGATTACAGCCTGCACATTTTTTCCTCGGGAATATCTTATAGTTATTTTACATGCCATTTTCTTGTTCACCCATCACCTCTTTGTCTCTCTCTTTCTCTATCTTTTTTCTCATGCAATCCTTAAACACCATCCTTTTTTCTTGGCCCCTTCTTTCTTACTCTTTGTCTTTTGGAAGGGGAGGGGGCTAGCTGTGATTTCAGCTTTAGAATAAGTATCTATAGCAGATAAGACTTCTTTTTCTTTTCTTTTTTTTTGTTATAATGCTTTGCTGGTAGGAGAAAGAGGGGCAGGAGGAGCAGAGACTGACGGGAAGGGATGATGTATGTGGCGGCTGTGTCCCTGCTCTCCTCCAGCCCATTGTCATTAATCACGGCCATTAGTTTTTTTTCCCCCCTCTTTCTCCCAGAGCTGCCTTTTCTGCACAGAGCCTCAGAAAAGCCATTGTTTCTCTTTTTTTCTTTTTCTTTCACACCAAAGACATGGGAAAGAGGAAGAAAGAAACCCTAGTAATTTTTTTCCTCCTCCCTCATTCTGTTTCACAGATCCTCTTCACTTCTCTTGCCTTCTCCCTTACTAACCTGTCCTCATCCAGCTTCCTTCCCTCTCCCAATGAGGGCTGGGAGTGGTAGTGGGGGACATGAATCCCTAAACTCCACCTTTCTTTTCAGCCTTGTATTCTGTAGGCTTATGTGACAACACAGCAAGGGCACACCAGTAAGATGGACTTAACAAATGAGATCTGTGCAGCTCATGATGCACTGTTTAATTTACAAGGATGTTTGGTGTATATTCATGTTGTTTTCATGTTCTTTCTCTTCTGAAATCACGAACTTGTTAATATGCCTCATGATGCTGGTAGGATTGGCGTGGGATTGCATCCTGGGGGAGCATAGGTGATCAGCATCTGAGGAAGACAATGACATGTATTTGGTACTTACCAAACCTTAGCCCTCTTGTAGGGTCTCCCCTACTGCTGATACCAGCTTTACAAGAGCTTCTGCAAATTAGAATCAGTCAATGTCACCCAGTCAGCTTGACAAGGAGAATGGTCAGTTGTCTTTTTCTTCTTCTCTTAAAAACTTGAGCTTGAGAGAAGCTACCGAAAAGGGCTGTGATGACTGTCCAGCTCTCAATGTCAAATCATAACTGAATCATATTCATGCCATCTAACTGGTTAAGATGCTTATGTCTTAGACAATGCATAGTATTTTATAAAACTGGAGAGCTAACTTCACTTGAAGGGCTTCTCAGTATTAGGATAGTTCTCTGAAATTTTCTGTGAAAACAGGAAGTTGTTGATATAGAAGGAAATACAGGAATAAAAATTATCAGACAGCTGATTTTAAAAAAGAAAAAAACCATTATTTATGTTCACATGTAAACAATATTGTTTGAATAAGGATCCCTACATATTGTTTAATAGAAATACTTAGGGTACTTATGTAATGAAACTATGTCAGCAATTTGCTGATACTGAACCACTTGTATGGTACAAGGAACCTGAGAGGCATGATTCTTAGGGATTATACAACTTCAGTCAGATTATCACTTAGGACTTCAGTTTTTTCTGTTAGAAGAGAGTAGATCCTGTTTCTCAGGGTGTTGGGTCACAGGTGGTACAGGGAATAATTGTAGATAGTACATAGAATAGACTTTTACAATGTTACTGTCTATGTGTATCCTTACAGTGGGCTTCTTTTAATTAAATAGTATTAGCTATTTATGACTCTTCTAAACATCATGTTTTAACTTCTGAATTAATAGGAAAAATGAGTGAGTAAAGGAAAAATATCTGTTATGCAAGAGCATAACTATTTACAGAGATTTGGCAAAAATGTTGATAAAGTACCCAGATAATCAAGAATTGTTAATTAGCTCTGATGTTCAAGCTTTATGAGTTGAATGATTTTATTTCCTTGTTATGGAGTGTGAACTCAGGGACTGGGCACAATCCATGAGTTCTATTTCCTCAAGGCTAGCACTCTACCACTTTGAACCACAGTGCCACTTCTGATTTTCTCTGCCTGGGCTGGCTTTGAACTATGATCATAAGATCTCAGTCTCCCAAGTATCTAGGATTAGCACCTGGCTTTGGATGAATTTTATACTTAGTATCATACTTAGAGTTTCTGTAGAATTTGTGATCCTCAGCTTTACTATGTTTAGCTCTTTTTTGATATATAGAGCAAAATTAATTGTAGTATGGTCTGTATTTGAATCATCTCAAGTTCTGCTTTCATGAGATCTTTATGAAGAAATTTGTATGTACATAAATCTGTAGCATGATGTGGATGAAATATGACCATTGGACATGTACTACTAGGATTTCATGGGGCATCTCTTGTATGATTTCATTTGGCGGGATCTGGAATGACTACACTATGCCATCATATCTTCTCTGCCAGGATATTTGAAATTCCTGTGCTTGTCTTTTGTTTGCAATCTGATGAAACATTGGAATCACCTGGACAGAACTGTAGCAATGCACATACTAGATCCTATCTCTGAACCATTGAACACACGGTCAGAGGAGGGAACTCAGGATGACCCACGCCGGCCCCATTATTTAGAAAACCATAAAGTTAAGGCTGAGGGAGTACACATAAGGGCACATGTGAGAAGGAAACTCAGCTTGAGTTACTTTACCATATTAACTGTAGTCACCCCCTTGGCAGGTGGGTTCGGATACTGAGATCTATCTCTTGGATGATAGCATAATATGGAGAGGAATCCTAGAGCATCCAGAGTATCATTTCAGGGACTTATAAAGAAGGCTGCATGTTTTTCCCAGTCATAACTGCTAAATAGAGGATTTAGCTTATACCATTCAGTGCCTGGCTGGTTGGGGAGATCTGTTAGCATCCTGTGGCTCACCTATTGGGGGGTACTTTGGCCAATTCAGTATGTCTTGGTGTCCCCTTCTATGATTAAGGGTGGCATGAAATAAGTACTCTGATGGTGTAAGTACTCTGCTGTTTATGCTCATCTCTTCTTAGAATTATCCCATGGCTCCTGTTGACTTCTGACATTTACTGCTCCCCATAGTATTTTCTGTCTGGATTTTCCTCTTTGTACTTTGTCCACATCCTCTGTTCTAACCAAAACAATTATATCACTACATAGAACACATCCCTGTTTGATCTCCCTGCATCTCTTCCTTCACATGGGATTCTTTTCTCCCTTAGTCATACACAGTTCTTCAGGCCAAGAACCATTTCTGTCTCCATACTCCGCTCAGGCCTGAAGTTCTGGATTCTTTCAGAAGAGACATCACCAAGTTAGAGTAGGCAACAGAAGGCCTGCTACTGCTGAGGCTCCGAGTGTGCCTTGGGGAGAGTCAGCATCCCTTATACCTCCATCACTTTGGGTGAAGCCAAGAACATTGAGAATAAGTATCTCGCCCCTTTTTTAGGAAGGTCTGATAAATGGAGAAGAGGTTTGTTAATAGCAACACGTTTTACTCATCTAAAGGATTACCCTTGGGGAATTAATCATGAACTGGCTCATGACTGCTCTTGTATTGCTGTCTTATAATGCAAGTCACCTGGTGCATTGTTCTTTAACATTTCCTGCATCTGTCCTGAGTCTAAGTTGACATTTTCTTCCCCTTGTAAGTAATTACTATCTTCTGAAGATGCATTTATGAAAAAGAACTAAACAAGATGGAAAAATTTGCTTCTAAGATCATGTCTTTAACTCTCCTTTTACTTTTTTTTCCATATATTTTTATTGTAATTAATAGAAGAGTTACATTATATTCACCAGATAGAAGGTGCATTACTTCACATACATTGATACCCTTTCTCATGTCTTGGTCCCCATTTCCCTCCCCCCCACCCTCACCCCTCATCTTGTTTCCCCCCTTCCCTATCCAATTTCAAATAACCAATTAAGCATATATAAAATATATCAGATAACAAGGTGAAATTCTGTAACAATATGAGATAACCAAGGGACAGCAAAAGAGATGAGAGATAACATAATACATTAAGGACAACAATCACTCATTATATGGCTTTTGTTTCTATATCCTAGAGGTCTTTTCATTTAGTGTCATACTATATAGCCTTATGTATCTAGGGTTTGTTTTATTGTAAATCTCTGCTATGAGAGCCCCAGGTTTCTCCTGATTATGACAAATGAGGGAAACCATTGAGCCTATGTTCCTTTGAGTCTGCCTTACTTCACTTAATATGATTTTTTCTAAGCCTTTCCATTTTCTTACAAATGGGGTGATGTCATTCTTTCTGACAGCAGCATAGAATTCCATTGTGTACAAATACCACATCTTGTTGATCCACTTATCAACTGAGGGGCATCTGGGTTGGTTCCATATCTTTGCTCTGGTAAATTGTGCTGCAATGAACATTGTTGTGCTAGTGGATTTAGTATGTCCTTGTTTCTGGATGATTGGGTAAATGCCAAGTAGTGGGATTGCTGAGTCATAGGGGAGCTCTATGTTTAGTCTTTTGAGGAACTGCCATACTGCTTTACATACTGGTTGAAGGAGTTTGTACTCCTACCAACAGTGTAGTAGTGATCCCTCCTGTCCACATCCCCTCCAGCATCTGTGGTTATTAGATTTCTTGATCCTGGCCATTCTAACTGGAGTGAGGTGGAATCTTAGAGTTGTTTTGATTTGCATTTCTTTTATGGCCAGAGATGTCAAGCATTTCTTCATTTGTCTATAGGCCATTCTTACTTCTTCTTCAGAGAAGGCTCTCTTTAAGTCTTTGGGATGGTTGTTTCTTTGGCTATTAAGTTTGGAGTGATTCAATTTTTTGAGCTGTTGATATATTTTAGGTATGAGGCCTTTGTCCATTGTGTGGTTAGTGAAGATCTTCTCCCACTCTGTAGGCTTTCTGGTTAATTTTCTAGCTATGTCCTTTGCCATATAGAACTCTGCAGTTGAATGCAGTCCCACTTATCCAGACTTTCTCTGATTTGTTGTCTTTCTGGGTCCTTATTAAGAAAGTTTCATCCTGTGTCAAGGAGGCCTAGTGCATCTCCTATTCTTTCTTGTAAAGTTTTCAATGTATCTGCTTTTACCTCGAGGTCTTTGATTCATTTGGAGTTAATCCTAGTGCAGGGTGACATGGAAGGATTCAACTTTAGCTTTCTGCAGGTGCTTACTCAGTTCTGCCAGCACCACTTGCTGAAGAGGCTGTCTTTCTTCCATTCTATTTTTTTGGCTCCCTTATCAAAGATTAGGTGGCCATAGGTCTGTGGGTTGATTTCTGAGTCCTCAGTTCTATTCCATTGGTCCTCAGGCCTGTTCTTGTGCCAGTACCAATCTGTTTTGGTTACTATAGCTCTGTAATAGAGTCTAAAGTTTGGTATTGATATTCTTCCTGTGTTGTTTTTTCTGCTAAGAATAGTTTTTGCTATATAGGATCTTTTATTATTCCATATCAAATTTTGGCTTGCCTCTTCTATTTCTTTAAAGAATATTGATGGGTATTGCGTTGAATTTGTAGATAGCCCTTGGCAAGATTGCCATTTTCATGATGTTAATTCTTCCAATGCATAACTCTCCCTTTTTTCTTCTCTTCACCAGAGCAAGTATTGTCCTCTGAACCAGATCCCATTGTCCTGTTACTCAGTATCCTGATCATTAGTACAGATGCTAGATATACCTCCAGATGTTAGGAACCTACTTTCCCATCTGTCCTGTGCCTCATAGCCCATGCACATTGTCTTTCTGTCTGTAGTACACACTGTTGGTTATAATTAAGGACAACAGTTACAGTTTATTGCTGTATTAGGGATTGCATGCAACTTTTACGGTGTGTGTGAGAATGTGAATATGTGAATGCATAGGCCCCACCGATTCTTCTGTTCTTGAATTGGGAATTTCCTACTGTTTATTTTGACCTTATTTTCTCTTGAGTTTTTCCATTTCTTCTGAAAGTGACTGTTTGTGCTCGTCCACTGTCAACCAGCCACTGTCTTGGAAGTATAAGTAAGGGGAGACATCATTTTCTGCAGAGTTAGATAGCTCAAGGTCAGCAGTTGGCCTTGACAAACCTTATATGTAGTAGGAACCCCATAAGCTGTGTTTCACTTGAGTTTTACTGTGTTTGTCTGCAAATGAAGTAGTTTGTGTTGAAGAGTTTAGCTCAGGGCATTCGATACTTTTTGCTTGTTTCTTTCTTCTCTTTCTTTTGCCATGTTTTGCTCTAATATCATTAGCCTAGGCTTCCTCTATGCTTCTTGTGCTCATGCTCATTGCAGGTATATGTTATGCTCCTATTGTGACTCTAAGAGTCCTAGGCAGGCATGCTCTTAAGAGGGTCCTGTGGACGAGTGCATGTGTGAAGCTGAATGTGCATGTTGGCTTACTGCTGAAGCAGAGTTTGTACATCACAGATAGTGCCTGCTCTTATTTTTACCAGGGAGATTGTTATTTTTTAAGTCAACTTCAAACTTTGTTAATTTTATCAGAGAAGCAAAATACAGGATGAGTCCCTGTCTTATAGCAAAGAGTGTGAAATTTAGGCCCATATTTCATTTATAACTTTCACAGGTAGAACATCGATGCATTTAAAACTATAAGCTTAAAGTTTGATGTTTGGTCTGCTGTGAATTGAGACTTGAATAAAGTCTGATGCACTCCTATGGGCCCTTTTGTGGAATCTGGGTTGTACAGATGTGGTTCGTGAGTCTCATATCTTGTAATTATACTTCTTTAGCCTTTGCAAGGAATAGTATTGCTCACTTACAATGAATTTCCCTTTGTTTCCCATCATTCTATCACTTCCAATTTTTGAATTACATTGAAGACCTACTTTAATTGGATCTCTTCTGCAAGTGGCTCATCTTTGTGACCATCAACTACTGGATTCCTCATTTGGCAGTTAATCTTAGGTCTGTTGTTACTTTTCTGCTGCTGTTTTGAGTAGCTTTAATCTTTGTGGTTATCTTCATTCATGCACATGTGCTCACCTTATACTTTTCTGTCCACAGTCTAATGCAGTGTTTGGCACCAAATAGATGCCCACAAATGCATCTTGGTGGATCAGAAAGAATGCCTGCTCTCCGCCATCCTTGTGTTCCCAGAAAGGCATCCCATTTACATTCCTTGACAAGCTGTTTTTCCCAGTGTTTGTTGGTGTGATCTTTGGCTATCATTGGGAAGTTACCTAGACAGCTGCCCCTTCCTGATGATCGAAACAGGTCTGGGCTGTGCAAGAGAAGGCTGTGTGAACTGAGTGAATGCTGGTGTTAGCAAGTCCTCTTTGGAGGTTTGGGAACCATCAGATGTTTGTTACTAAGCTTTGTGGGTTGAACACCTATGGATGTGGCTTGGACCTTGGCCACTTTCTGAGGAGACAGAAGCTCCTCAGAACTTTTGCTAGGGTTCTATACTGGGGATCTACCTTCAAGGGCCTTTAGAAAATATTTGGGTTGCTTTTGAATAGAAAGAAGGTCCTTTGGTGTGGATTGAGAAACCATTTCTTGGCACTGCTTTCTGATTTTACTTTTCTCCACTCCTTCAGGGTTATGAAGGGGTTTTGACCAGTGAATTAAAACATGTGGTTTAGGGGCTGTAGCATCTTTAATTGAGTCAGATAATTATTTTATAGTATTACTATTATTGGCATCTAAAGAAAAATCCACTTGCTTTGGTTTTATGTAGCAAGTGGTTTTATTTTTTCCTAAAAATAGTATATGGATATATATATATATGTGTGTGTGTGTGTGTGTGTGTGTGTGTGTGTGTGTGTGTGTTCATATGTGTGAAGTGAGAGAGTAGAGTTTGATTTTTGTTAGGATTATGATATTAGAAAGAGAGGATGTATATGAGGAGTTTGCTGTGAGTTTGTAAAAGACGAAGAATCCACATGTGGACAAAGATAAGAGTAATAGGAAATTAATGGTGCCTTCTAGTGAATTAATAACACTGAGAAATATCAGATAGCCTAGAGATAAAAGGTCAAGATAGATTGGACACTTGTATACAGTACACCAGTACACTTGTGTTCTGTATTTTCAGTTATCTTCTTTCCATTCTTCTGCCAATTCCTCTGACCTGGAATTCAGACCATTTGTGTGTGTGTGTGTGTGTGTGTGTGTGTGTGTGTGTGTGTGCGCAGTTTTTACTTTTTGCAAAGTCATATGTTTTTAGCTGTGATTGCAGTCAGTACCAAGTGGCTCACCTTGTCTAGAGTAATGAGAATAAACAACTGGTCACTGCACTGACCACAGAAACTAATAAAGATATATAGTGCTGGGCTGGCTCAGGGACTCACAGGCACATTCTTAAACTCTATGTGACATTTATACCAAAGGAACATGATTCCAAACTCACTCACTGCTTACCCATTCTGAGAAAGAACAAACTATTTGACTGATGGTTTGCTAAATTTAATATGCTTAGCAAGTGAAATTATTGCCTACTCTAATGCTGTGTAATTATTAAGATACACTGCTTTTAAAAATACCAAGTGAATAATATTGATTTAGTGAACTGCTATTTAGAAAAATGCCAGCAAAGGAGGAATATTTTATTTTAGCTGCCCTGGAGCTGTAATGGGTCTGGGCTGAGATATGCATGTGGAAATAAATTATGTACAAGGTAAACTATTTTGCTATACAGTACCCATAATATTAATTAAGCCGTAATTTTACCAACAATGCTTTAATTTAACAAATAAACAGGAATCATCTGTACCATTCTTTCAAATATATAACTCTGGGACTGTAATAAACCATGCAAAAGCACCTGCAGTTAATTGTAAGGCAAACAGTGAGACTAGCAACTTTAAAGGGTAATTGTAATTTATAATTTATTTATTTGACTTATGCTGGATATAATTACTGTTATAATGTGTTATTATTTTCTGCTGGGCATTAGATCTATCTGATTTCAATGTACCCAAGCACACTGGGTAGAGCTTTATACATAGGCCCCCTGAAAGTCTTCTCAGCACCCCTCCCTTAACAGAATGGGAGCTTGTAAAGAAGAATGGATGGGCTCTTGTCACACACAATCCTTGTTCCAAGCTGTAAGAATATTTCCATTGCCATTAAAGCTAAGAATGTTTCCTGCCCCGTCTGTCCTTTAGCTAACAGTGGTTTGGAATGACAGTGTGGGGTCTGTGCAGCTAGCTTATCCAGGGGTGTAGGGGACCATGCTGGTTGTTTCCAGAGAAGAAAGGACAAGGTTGGCCCTAGGAGCTTCGCTTACCTTCCATTTCAGTTGGAGAGTTGCTAGCATTTATTATCGTGCTGCTTAGGAGCTATGTTGTTGTTCTTTTTCAAGAGCAGCCTGGAAGGAACAGTACATGAAGAGGAAAAATACCAGCATGGAAGAAAAGAAGCAATTAGAGCAGGCCGTTTGTTTGTGGCTAAAGAATGCTGAAATGGCAGATTTGCAAATTTGTAAGAGGGAAGCTTAGTGTTCATCTTTATCAGCCAAAGTGGTTTCTTGTTAGCTGAGCAGCAGGCTAGAAAGCGACCGATTTTGACAACATAATTTACATCTTTGTATAAAACTATTGCTGGCAGCCGAACTAATTTGTGCTGGATTAGGTTGTTTGTCTCTGCTGCTGACTAACCATGCAATCTATCAGCGGCCGTTTTCAAATATCACTTTTCAACTGTGCCCTTGAGAGGGGGAATTGATCGGGAATATACGGACGCAAAATTACTCCAATAACTTTATAGAAGAAACAATTATGGAATCATACAGATGTGAATAATTCTGAAAAGGAGAAACAAATACAATGAATTTAGCCCAATTCTTATCTTTCATGTGGGCCTGAAATTTACAAATAATACAATAGCCTATTATTGGCCCCGTTTCCTTTCCCTTTTCTGAATCTTGGTGGATGGTTGTATTGAGAATACCAGGAGAGAGGTAAAGACTGCACTGGAAGATTTTAGATGCAGGTTATTTGACTGTCACTTGGGAAGTATCAGAGGTAACAACATGATGTCTTTTTTAAAAAATCCAGTATACATTTTATAAGTTTTAATGTAAAACAGTTTGTGTGAGAGAGAGGAAAAGAGGATTCTACCTAGTTAGGCAAATATATTTGCTTTACCAATATGGGCTATAAATATACATATATGTTTTATTCTGTATTTTTCTATCATTAATAATTTTACCATGGAAAAGATGGATGGAGTTTCTCTTCTACTATTAGAGTATTTTAGACATTTATTCCTGTTCTCAAGGGACATATAGTATGTTAGAATAATATAAAGAGTGGAAATTAAAAGATGGGGAGTAGGGTCTACAACTGATATCTGCTAGAATTTTTTATAAGATACCTCTGATTATGCAGCAAACGAAAAAACCCATTAAGCACCAATTATTTTAAAGCAGTGGGCACATTTTTCATCACTTTGCTCTGGTAAATTTTCACTTGTGCATCCTGCTCTGGGTAATTAATTGCATTCAGTTCGGAGGAGTAATAATGCAATAAATTATGCCAGTATTTCTAGTCAGAGGATCATATTGCAGCTTCCTAACCAAGGCAATAATAACAATCGAGGAGACTTGCTGGCCACAAGAGCCCTGTGATTAAAATTGGTTATGTAGAGTTGAGAGACCAAGTCCTCAAGATTGCTTTTAAGTGATCTCATTCAGGGATAGTTGCACATTGGTAGACTAGGTCAGGACAGTCCTGTGGGAGGATTACCCTCAGCTTTGGGAGGTTTGCACACACCAGTCATTCATTTATGTTGGTGTCCACTGCCATGATGAGAAAGACTTTTATGGGATAGTAAGGATGCTTTTGTGATAAAAGGCACTGATGTGTTGGAAGCTTGCCACCTGTAAGTGCTTCTTTGGACATTACTTGGTATCATCTGTGTTTGCCCCTCATAAAACTGTATGCAAGAGGTGGTTGTATTCTTTATTCTTTAAAAGAATACTGAGGTACAACAGAATAGGTAACTCATATAGCTGGTGGGGAAACAGGATTCAGGTCCAGGCACAAAGCTCCAGAATGTTCTTTCTTGATTTTGCACTGGATTGCAATAGATTAGGATAGGGTGAGGTTGAAGAGTTAGTGAGCTGCCACATAGCCTTCAATGTAACTGTATTAATTGGTAACCAGTGGTTCCCGCCTGTAATCCTAGCTAAACAGAAGGCTGAGATCTGAGGATTGTGATTCAGAACTGGATTGGGTAGGAAAGTACATGAGACTCTTGTTTCCAGTTAACCAGCAAAAAGCTGAGGATG
Organism: Megascapheus bottae; assembly: GCF_031878675.1. NCBI lineage: Eukaryota > Metazoa > Chordata > Mammalia > Rodentia > Geomyidae > Megascapheus > Megascapheus bottae. The sequence continues at coordinate 47,246,746 of NC_143523.1, forward strand.
GAGCTGTGTCTCAAATGGTAGAACACTAACCTTAAGTGAAAAAAACTCTAGGACAATGCCCAGGCCCCTAGTTAAAACTTCAGCCAGTACTTGCACAAAACAATAACTATCTTCTTTAGTTGTTTATTCAGATCTGAAACTCATGTTGCATGTACTTGTAGAGTGTTTCCTGTCACACATTATTTCTCAAAGTTTCTGTTCAACTTGTTTCTGGAAAAGAATTCAGTAGGTACAATTCTCTTATCCTATCTTTTCTTGTTCCCTGGAACTTGAGAAAGCCTCATGGAAAAGGATATTGGGAGACCTTTGTGTATCATGTTATATATCACACAATGTATTTTTAGGTGGATAGGGTACTTGCTCCCTTCTTGTCCCTGAACAGGTATAGCTTTAGCCCCATATGCACTAACCCAACAGGGAAAGATCTAGTTGGAATGGCAACCCATCTCACTATCATCCCTCTCTACCATTCTGCCACAATCTAAAGATGTTCATGTTATTTAGATATTAAGTGAAGTAATAAGCCAGGCCCAAAAGAATTATAGGCTTCCCTCATTTGTAATAATTAGTACACATCTAGGACTTTCCTAGCAGAGGATCACAATAGCTCAAAAGCTATGTATGTAAGGTCATATAGGAGGAGACTAAACAAAGTGAACTCTAGGATATAGAAACAAGAGGTTTATCTTTGTGATTGTTGTTCTTAATGTACTATGTGCAGTTATTTCTTTTCTCTTTTTTTTACCCTTAGGGTTAATCTTATGTGGTCACTGTATCCTGCTTTGTTACCTGATATATTGTATATATGTTTGTTTGAAATAAGGAAGGGAAGGGAGAAAAATAAGATGATTGGGAGGGGGTGGGTACAGGGAAACCAGGACAAAAGCATGAAAAGGGGTAGCAATGTTCAGGAGGTAATGTTCCCACTCTCTGACCAATGTAACTGTAACACCTCTATACAGAACCCCGACAAGAAAATTAAATTTAAAAAAAGATGTTCATGTTAGCTTTTACTCTCAAGTGGTTCATGTTCTAGAGGGACTCAAGAAATGCAGTCAGTCAGAGCAGCTGGGACTGAAGGCTGAGTAGAGTTGGTGATTGGACAGAGGCTGTGAAATGGAGAAAGCGCCATCCTCCTTTGCCCAGAGGTTGGGTGAAGAGTATTTTGGTAAGATACTCTTAAAGTGGAAAGTTTCCCTGAAGAGGGCTTCAAGAATAATAGGCTCCATGGAATTATGGACATTTTGGCCTTCACTCCTTTTTAATGAGTTATTCTATAAAGCATCCTTTGTCAGGCTGCACTGCAAACAGGGAAACAGAGATAAGCAGAGGCAGAGAATATTTCCCTGGAAAGCTGGAGTAAAACCTCTGGTTAATGAGATGGCCAGTTAGCCGCATTCCATCTTTGTGGTCCATAGTTGCTGGGCTGTTGACTGATGAGTAAGTGGACAATCTAAAGTTGAATGGTTCACTCTAATATTGGTGACAACAGCTCTACCTTGAGTAAACACCTTAATTGCTGCTCCAGCCATTAAAATTTGACCTTAATTTATTGCTATTGATGCTCTTCCTTGAACTGCAGTGATGTTTTCTGCTTGGATGCTTCGCTTCCTGATCTCACCTGCTAAGACTTCCTTGGTTTTTGAGGGGAAGATATTTGTTAATTTTTGGTAAATGCATCAAAGCACACACACAAAAATCCCAGTAAGGTGTCATCCAATGTCAAATCGGTCTAAGTTGCCTGCTGCTTCCTTTTCTTTCCCTTTCCCTTTCCCTTTCCTTTCACCTCCCCTCTCCTTTCTCCCCCCTCTCCCCTCACCCCTCTCCCCTTTCCTCTTCTTTTCTTTTCTTTTCTCTTTTCTTTTCTTTCCTTTCTTTTCTTTGTCAATCATGGAGCTTGAAATCTGGCCCTGGGTGCTGTCCCTGAGTTCTTCAGCTCAAGGCTGAAGAGTCACAATGCCACCTCCAGTTTTCTGGTGGTTAATTGGTGACAAGAGTCTCATGGACTTGAATGCCTGGGCTGGCTTTGAACCACAATCCTCAGATCTCAGCCTACTGAGTAGCTAGGATTAGAGGCATGAGCCACTGGTGCCTAGCTGCTACATTTTCTTATATATCTTTCTGGAGCTCTCCCCTCCCCTTCACCTCTTTTTCCTTCGCTCCCCTCTCCTTGCAGTTCTGGGTATTAAATTCAGGGCCTTGTGCTTTGCCACTTGAACTACACCCCTAGGTTTTTGTTTTCCGTTTGTTTTTCAGATAGTGTCTACTGGTATTATCTGAACCAGCTTTATATTGCAGCCCTCATATTTCTGTTATGTGTGTCAATCCACCCAGCCCAGTCTTTTTTCTCATTTGCAGAGTAGGATCATGGTGCATCAATTTAAATTTTTTAACTGACATTGTTATTTAATTTGTAAATTTCCACAGTAATATGAAATGTCTACCGATCTGTGACTTAGACTTTATGCCATGATGAATGCTAAGATGCTGAGCTTGAGGGGAGAAGGTGGGGAAAGGAAAATGAGATTGCATTCTCTTCTTTACATATTGGGTCACAGCAAAACAATTGCACTACATTTTCTATTGGTCTATGTGCTATTCTTTTTTGGCTCTGAACCTGATTGCTCTGAGGATCAAGTGCACTCCAGGGTGAAGATGGGAATATGATTTGAAGAAAAGAAAGTTATTTCCAGGACAAAAGCATACTATGGAAACAGAGCAATCCTTTTTAAACTATACTCAGCTTAATGTGCTTTCCAGATGCCCAGTAAATGTCTGTCAAGCTCTGTGCCTCTTGTTCTGAGCTACACTCTGCAACACTCTGTTGCTGGCTGCTTTATCTTTTAAGGCATTGTCATTGATGTGACTGTCTACTGCTGCCTCTCATCTGAGGTGCTGAAATAGACGTGGCCTCTGGCTTCTGGAAATCTACTCAAGTAATGGGATACTTCCTAGTACCCTATCCAGGAATTTGCAAAGATGGTCACTCCATAATGCTTGTTGACATTACTACTTCAAGTAGGCACCACATTCTCCTGACACCCACAGAGCCCAAGGTAGGTCTGGTCCCTGTGCACATATATCTTCAACGTCATTTGTTCTTCAGGATTTAGCTGCTTTTCTGGATGAGTAACCAAGTTTCCATGTCAAACCTCTTGCTTCATGTCTTGTCTTCTTTGGCTTAGAAACAGAGTACTGGGTTCTTCAGTGTAACTCTAGATCACTGCTATGTACACAGAGGCTTCCTCTTGCCTGAATGGGACCACTGGGAAGGAGAAATGGACATGGAAAAGGCATCATCATCTTCTAGATGGAAGGAAATGGTGGGCAACTTAGTCTGGATTTTCTCTTGATACAAATAGTGAATTTCATGCAAATAAAAACAACTCTAAGATTCCACCTCATTCCAGTTAGAATGGCTATGATCAAGAAATATAATAACAATAGATGCTGGTGGGGATACATCCAGGAGGGATCACTACTACACTGTTGATGGAGTGTAAACTCCACCACTCAACCACTATGGAAAGCAGTATGGCAGTTCCTCAAAAGACTAAACATAGAGCTCCCCTATGACTCAGCAATTCCACTGCTTGGCATTTACGTAACAAGGACATACTAAATCTGCTAGCACAATGATGTTCATTGTAGCACTATTTACCATAGCGAAGATAAGGTACCATCCCAGATGCCCCTTAGTTGATGACTGGATCAACAAGATGTGGTATTTATAATTCTATGCTGCTGTCAGAAAGAACAACATCACCCCATTTGTAAGGAAATGGAAAGACTTAGAAAAAATCTATTAAGTGAAGTAAGCCAGACTCAAAGAAACATAGACTCAATGGTTTCCCTCAGTTGTCATAATCAGGAGAAACCCTGGGCTCTCCTAGCAGAGATTTACAATAAAACAAAACCTAGATACGTAAGGGTATATAGTATGACACTAAATGAAAGGACCTCCAGGATATGGAAATAAGAGCCATATAATGTGTGATTGTTATTCTTAATGTACTATGTTATTGCTCATCTTTTTTGTTGTCCCTTGGTTATTCTCGTGTTGTTACAGCATCTTACCTTGTTATCTAGTATATTGTATATATGATTATTTGTTTATTTGAAATAGGATAGGGAAATGGCGAAAAGAAGATGAGGGGAGGAGGTAGAGGGAGGGAAATGGGGACAAAAATGAGAAGGGGTATCAATGTGTGTGAAATAATGCACCTATCTGGCGAATATAACTGAACCCTTCTATTAATGACAATAAAAATAATAAAAAAAGTAATTTTTAGATTTTCTTACACTCTCCCCTCTCTTTTCTCTCTCTCACTTTTCCCTCCCTCTCTCCTTCTCCCTCTGTCTTTATCTCCTCTCTGTTGTGATTTAAAAGCACATTTTTCTGTCCACGTCATTGTTTTTAATAGGATCTGCTAGAAACATGTTGTACAGAGCCTGGAGTTTTCACATTCTTATCTCATCGTGTATCCTAAGTGTTAGAGCCTACCACAACTTCCTAAGTAATCAGCTCTTTCAACTTTCATTCCATAAGCTTTATGTCTGTGTGAAATTAAATGAACATTAAGTCCTTTTTTTAAACTAGCAAAGCCTGAAAGTTCTGATATTACAGTAATAAGTGTGAAGTGAATTTTGAATGGCATTTATATCTGTTCATGGGCTCTAAATGTTTGATTTGCATAACTAGTTAAAATGATATCAGAGCAGCATATTGATTTAATTCCATCTTAGAAAACTGTTAATTAATAATGATAATAAATGTGTCAGTCTTTTATTATCTGCTTTGAATTGGTGATGATAGCTATATTAAAACCACTTCAGTAATAGACCTCTGCCGGCTATTGTTGGCAAAGCTTTCAAGGCCGGAATCACCTGCAATCAGAATTTAGAAAATTTATTGCACATCATTTTTTTAAAAAAGAACAGCCATTCCATCACATATGTAATTTTATTAACACCTACATTCTAATTTAACATTTTATTTACATAAATCACTATAATCAGAAACTTTCATGAGGATTTTAACAAAGGCGCTTTTTCATTTTTTTATGCCAAATTAAAAAGTTTCTCAATGGAAGGACTGGGCCTAGCGTGACCCCTTTCTGGTATTGGCAGACCTGTGGCCCTTTCTTATGTATTTTCCTCCTGGCAGAGCAGGCTATACTCAGCTGTCAGGCTCTGTGTGTGTGTGTACTTGTGCGGATTGGGGAACTAGTCTATATATTCTCAAAGACTACCATTCTTTGTTTTTTTCTGGAGACCTGTCTTCTGTCTCTGGTGTTTGTGAGCAAAGAAAACACTCAAACAGCTACTCTTTGGGTTTCTGGAAGGAAAGATTGCATGGATAGCTCTTTTTTTAAAAAAATATATTTTTTATTGTAATTAATAAAAGGGTTACATGATATTTGCCAGAGAGAAGGTGCATTAATTCACTTACATTGATATCCTTTCATATGTCTTGGTACCCATTACCTTCCCCCCACCCCCCCAACCCCCACCCCCATCTTGGTTTTCCCCCCTTCCCTATCAAATTTCAAATAACCACATACAAATAAATTCAATGTATCAGATAACAAAGTGAGTAACAATATGAGATACCCAAGGAACAGCAAAGGAGATGAGAGATAACATAGTAGATTAAGGACAACAATCATTCATTATATGGCTTTTGTTTCAATATCCTGGAAGTCCTTTCAATTAGCTTCACAGTATATGGCCTTATGTATCAAGATTTTGCTCTATTGCAGATCTCTGCTAGGAGAGCCCAAGGTTTCTACTGATTATGACAAATGAGGGAAACCATTGAGCCTAAATTCCTTTGAGTCTGGCTTACTTCACTTAATATGATTTTTTCTAAGTCTTTCCATTTTCTAACAAATGGGGCAATGTGTACAAATACCACAACTTGTTGATCCACTCATCAACTGAGGGACATCTAGGTTGGTTCCATATCTTTGCTATGGTGAATAATGCTGCAATGAACATTGTTGTGCTAGTGGATTTAGTATGCCCTAGATTCTGGATGGTTGGATAAATGCCAAGTAGTGGGATTCCGGGGTCATAGGGGAGTTCTATGTTTAGCCTTTTGAGGCACTGCCATACTGCTTTCCATAGTGGTTGAATGAGTTTGCACTCCCACCAACAGTATAGTAGAGATCCCTCCTGTCCACATCCCCTCCAGCATCTGTTATTATTCGTTTTCCTGATCCTGGCCATTCTAACTGGAGTGAGGTGGAATCTTAGGGTTGTTTTGATTTGCATTTCTTTTATGACCAGGGATGTTGAGCATTTCTTCATGTGTCTGTAGGCCATTTTTGTTTCTTCTTCAGAGAAGACTCTCTTTAAGTCTTTGGCCCATCTTTTAATGGGATGGTTGTTACTGGGGAGATTAGTTTTGGAGTGATTCAATTTTTTGAGCTGTTGATATATTTTAGATATGAGGCCTTTGTCCGTTGTTTGATTGGTGAAGATCTTCTCCCACTCTGTAGGCTTCCTAATTAATTGACTCGCTATGTCCTTTGCCATACAAAAGCTCCGCAGTTTAATGCAGTCCCACTTATCCAGCCTTTCTCTGATTTGTTGTGATTCTTGGTCCTTATTAAGAAAGTTTCGACCTGTGCCAAGGAGGCCTAGTGTATCTCCTATTCCTTCTTGTAAAGTTTTCAGTGTGTCAGCTTTTACCTCCAGGTCTTTGATCCATTTGGAGTTAATTCTAGTGCAGGGTGACAAAGAAGGATCCAGCTTTAGTTTTCGGCAGGTGCTTAACCAGTTCTGCCAGCTCCACTTGTTGAAGAGGCTGTCTTTCTTCCATTCTATTTTTTTGGCTCCCTTGTCAAAGATTAGGTGGCCATAGGTCTGTGGTTTAATTTCTGGGTCCTCAGTTCTATTCCATTGGTCTTCAAGGCCTGTTCTTGTGCTAGTACCAAGCTGTTTTGAGAATTATAGCCCTGTAATAGAGTCTAAAGTTTGGAATTGAAATTCCTCCAGCGCTGTTCTTTCTGCTAAGAAGTGTTTTTGCTATACGGGGTCTTTTATTATTCCATATGAAATTTTGAATTGCCTCTTCTATTTCTTTAAAGAATGACATTGAGATATTGATGGGTATTGCATTGAATTTGTAGATAGCCCTTGGCAAGTCATTTTCACAATGTTGATTCTTCCAATCCAGGCGCATGGGAGGTTTTTCCATTTCCTTAGTTCTGCTTTAATTTCCTTTTTTAAGGTTTTAAAGTTTTCATCAAAAAAGTCCTTTACATTCTTAGTTAAGCTAATTCCTAGGTACTTTATTTTCTTTGAGGCTATTGTGAAAGGAGTTGCTTTCCTGATTATTGCCTCGTTCCTCTCACTGTTGGCGTAAAGGAAGGCAGTTGAATTTTGAGGGTTAATTTTATACCCTGCTACCCTTCTAAAGTTTTGAATCAGCTTAAGGAGCTTGGGAGTAGAGTCTATAGGATTCTTTCAATACAGAATCATGTCATTTGCAAAGAGGGATAGTTTTACATCCTCTTTCCCTATTTGGATCCCCTTTATGCTTGCTTCTTGCCTTATTGCACTGGCTAGGAATTCTAATACTATGTTAAAGAGGAGTGGAGAGAGTGGGCATCCTTGTCTCGTTCCTGATTTTAGAGGGAATGGCTTTAGATTTTCTCCATTAAGTGTAATACTAGCAGTGGGTTTCTCATACACAGCCTTTATTACATTGAGGAATGTTCCATGGATTCCTAGTTTCTCCAGAGCTTTTAACATAAAGGGGTGTTGGATCTTGTCAAATGCCTTTTCCGCGTCTATTGAGACAATCATGTGATTTTTGTCTTTGCTCCTGTTGATGTGTTGAATTATATTAATTGATTTGCATATGTTGAACCAGCTTTGCCTCCTTGTGATGAATCCAGTTTGATCATAGTGTATAATTTTTTTGATGAGTTGTTGTAGACGGTTGGCTAGTATTTTGTTGAGAAGTTTTGCATTGATGTTCATCAAAGAAATAGGTCTATAGTTCTCTTTCTTTGATGAATCTCTGGTTTGGGGATGAGGGTTATACTGGCTTCATAGAATGAGTTTGGTAAAGAACCTTCATTTTCAATTTCGTTGAAGAGCTTGAGTATTGGTGTGAGCTCTGCTTTGAAGACCTTATAGAATTCAGCTGTGAATCCATCTGGCCCTGGGCTTTTCTTAGGTGGAAGTTCTCTAATTGCCATTTCTATTTGAGAGCTTGAAATAGGCCTGTTGAGTTGGGTTAGTTCTTCTTGATTCAGTATGGGTATGTTAATATTGGCTAGGAATTTATCCATTTCTTCTAGATTCTCAAATTTGTTGGCGTAAAGGTTTGAGAAGTATTCCCTCATGATATTCTGGATCTTGGTAATTTCTGTCGTGATTTTACCATTTTCGTCTGCAATTTTGTTTATTTCGATATGTTCTCTTCTTTTTTTGGTAAGATTTGCTAAGGGTTTGTCAATTTTGTTAATTCTTTCAAAGAACCAACTCCTTGTTTTGTTGATTCTTTCTATAGTTTTTTTGGATTCCAAATCATTTAATTCTGCTTTGATTTTAATAATTTGCTTTCTTCTGCTGGAATTAGGGTTGGTTTGTTGCTCTTTTTCCAGGAGCTTAAGGTGAGACATTAACTTGTTGGTTTGCGATTTTTCCAACGTGTTGTTGTAGGCACTCAGCGCTATAAATTTTCCTCTGAGTCTGCCTTTGCTGTGTCCGAGAGGAGTTGGTATTTTGTGTGCTCCTTATTGTTAAATTTCATAAACTGTTGGATTTCTGTTCTGATCTATTCGATGACCCATTGGTGATTCAACAACGTGTTGTTTAATCTCTATGAGTTACAGGGTTTTCGTTGGTGGAGATGTGTGTTCAGTTCTAATTTGATGCCTTTGTGGTCTGAGAGCATGCAGGGAATAATTTCAGTGTTTCTGAATCTGACCAGGTTTGTTTTATGGCCTAAGATGTGGTCTATTTTGGAAAATGTTCCATGTGCTGCTGAGAAAAACGTATATTGTGTTGTTGCTGGGTGGAATATTCTGCAGATGTCTGTTAGATCTAGTTGGTCTATATAGTTGTTCAGTTCTAAGGTTTCTCTGTTGAGTTTTTGCCTTGTTGATCTGTCCATAGGTGAGAATGGTGTGTTAAAGTCACCAACAATCACTGTGTTTCGATCTATGTATGGTTTCAGTGTAAGTAAAGTTTGCTTGATGAAGTTTGGAGCTATGGGATTGGGTGTGTAAATATTTAGGATTGTTATGTCTTCCTGGAGGAAAGATCCCTTTAGTAGTATATAGTAACCTTCTTTGTCTTTTTTTTACTAATTTTAGTTTGAAGTCTATTTTATCTGATATGAGGATGGCAACTCCAGCGTGTTTATGGGGGCCGTTAGCTTGATAGAGTTTATTCCAACCTCTCACTTTCAAAAGATGATTGTTTTTTTGGGTAAGATGTGTCTCTTGAAGACAGCAGAATGATGGCTGTTGCTTTTTGATCCAACTAGACAGTCTATGCCGTTTAATTGGAGAGTTAAGTCCATTGATATTGAGAGTTAGGATTGAGATATATTTATTAGTTCCTACCATTTTTAAAAGCTTTTATTAGGGCCTGTGTCTTGACAGTTCTTGTGGTCCTTAGATGGTATGCTGTTTAGGTGCCATTTCTTTCCCTATATTGCATTTATTTTGGTTTTCTATGTATAGAACATCTTTCAGGATTCTCTGTAGTGTTGGTTTTGTTGCTACATATTGTTGCAGCTTTTCCCTGGAATGGAATATTTTTATTGTTCCCTCAGTTATGAATGAGAGCTTAGCTGGGTAGTATTATGGGTTGGTAGTTATTTGACTTCAGGGCATGACATATTTGCTTCCAGTTACTTCTTGCTTGCATGGTCTCTGCTGAGAAACCTGGGGTTATTCTTATTGGTTTGCCTTTATAAGTTACTGATCCTTTTTCCCTGGCTGCCTTTAGGATCCTTTCTTTGGTTTCTATTGATCCAGTTCGGATCACAATGTGGTGGTGGGATGTTCTTTTCTGGTCAGGTCTGTTTGGGGTTCTAAAAGCTTCTTGTATCTAGATGGGCCTGCCTTTCTGGATATTTGGGAAATACTCTGAGATGATTCCCTGAAGCATATTTCCAATACCATTGACCTCTTTCTCCAGACCCTCCTCAATACCAATTAGCCTTAAATTAGGCTTTCTAATTGTATCTTGGACCTCCTGAAGCGCTCTCTCATATTTCCTAGATTTGGGTTGACTCGTTTTCTGTTCTTTCTCTATAATAACTAAATTATCTTCAGCCCCGGAAATTCTCTCCTCTGCATTATCTAACCTGCTATCAAAGCTATCTACTTCATTTTTCATCTCCCTTGCTTCTAATTGCTCATTTTTGATGCCTTGCATCTCTTCTTTTAGATCATGTATGGATTTCTTTAGCTCCTTGATTTCCATTTGAGTGGTTAGCTCAGTAGCTTTATTTTCTTTGGACATTTGCTGGAGTTTGGTCACTTTTTTATTTGTGGATTCTATGAATTCACATGGATAGCTCTTACAGTGACAAGGTATTTCTCTAAACTGGGAGCCACTGGACCCAAGACTGCTGGAATGATAGCATCTCAAGAAGACATCTTTCATGAGGCTTTGAGCCACCTCCCTCCCTCCCCCCTCCTCCTCCCCCTTCCTTCCTGCCTCCTCTCTCTCTCTCTCTCTCTGTCTCTCTCTACCTCTCTGTTTCTTTCTCATTGTGGTACTCGGGATTGAATTTAGAGCCTTGTGCTTACTGGGTTGGTGCTCTACCACTTGAGCCACACCTCTCCAGCTCTTGTTTTACACTGGTTACTTTTGAGGTAGGGTCTTGATTTATGCCTGGGCCATCCTGGGCTGATATTTTCCTATTTGGGCTGCCGTGTGTTGCTGGGAATAACAGGTACATGCCCCTGTACCCAGTCATTGTGCTCTACATCTGGGATAAAAGGAATGTGTTATCACACCCAGCCACAGGCTGAGATGGAGTGCTGTGAACACATAGGCACAGGCTGTCCTGAAGGCACCACTCCTTGTCTCTGCCTCCCAAGTAGCTAGGATTATAGGATTGCAGTGAAGCCATTGTGCCATTGCCAGAGACTTAATTTCTGTTGCATTCAATAAAGATGTTGATGTTGTTGGAATTTTTTTTTTGTTGTTGTTGTTTGTGGGGCTTGGACTCTGGGCGCTGTCCTTGAGCTCATCAACTCAAGGCTACCATCCTACCCCTTGAGCCACAGTGCCACTTCTGACTTTCTAGTGGTTAATTGTAGATAGAGTCTCATGGTCTTTAATTATCCAGGCAGGCTTTGAACCGCAATCTCCAGAATCTCAGCCACCTGAGTAGCTAGGATTACAGGCATGAACCCCACGCCTGCCATTTTTTTATTCTTTTCTGTGCTTTAGTTTTCTTTTACTTTTTCAGGTATTTGAATTCAAGAATCTAAATCTGACCAGGTGAATACTCTACTACTTGAACCATATTTCTAGTGTTTTTGTTGTGGCTTTTATTTTTCAGATAGGACCTGTGTAACTTTGCCCAGGCTGACCTCTTATAGCACTACACCTCTGGAGCAGTTGGGATTATACATGTGTGCCTCTAGACCCAGTTTCTTTATCAACAGAACAGGCCACTCATCTGGCTAAATGACATTTCTTGAATAAACTCATGTGTGTATCACAGTGCTTAGCATTCAGAGAGTGATTGGCAGTATTTTTCCTGTCATTTTAGTTATGAACACATACTTAATCACCCTTTGCCCACACACAGACTTGGAAATCCTTCATCTTTGGAATCAGCAGTTTTAGTTACTACTTTCTGCTCCAAGAATTTGCATGCATATTGACACAATCTGCTACTCTACTTGCTTTCCTCTGGATCCCTTATGTTTAGTTACTATCCATAGATGTCAATGACTGTGACTTCTTTGGAATCTTTTCTTTTGCCCTAGAGCTGGAAGTGAACTTGATTTTCCTGCTGACTTCAGGGATTAAATTCTAGTCATGACCTCATTTCCCAAGAATTTTCACATTGATTATGAGTAAATTATGACCTGGAGAGTTTGTGATTGCATATGATCTCACACCCTTTAGGTTATGTATCTCCTGTATTATCTGTGATTTCATTTAGATAGATTTTGGGGCTTTCATACAACCTGGAGAAAGAATCTAGTTTTCTCTTTGGGTTCCCCCCACCCTTTGAGTTTCTAGTCACAACTTCTCCCCTCTCTCCCTCTTTTCCTTCCTTCCTTCCTTCCTTCCTTCCTTCCTTCCTTCCTTCCTTCCTTCCTTCCTTCCTTCCTTCCTTCCTTCCTTCCTTCCTTCCTTCCTTCCTTCCTGTTGGGAGCCAGAGTGGAATCAAACTGTGCCTTGACTTGCATCAGATGATGGCTTTATTGTCTTATTGTTTTCTGGCCCTATTCTATGTAAATGACCTGAGAATTACCATATGAATGTAACACCTGGAGGTTCCCTGGGTCTGGAGGAGGGAAGAAGGGGGAGTGAAAAATAAACGCGGCATTCTTTACCTGGACTGCGGACATCCCGGACCCGGTGTGTCTGTCTCTCTTCTATTTCTTCCTAGTCCTTGCCCCCGATTTCAGGAACCCCAATCTGCGAACCCTGGTTTGCTGCCGGTTGGCCCCGGCACCTTCCTTCTTTCCTTCCTTCCTTCCTTCCTTCCTTCCTTCCTTCCTTCCTTCCTTCCTTCCTTCCATCTCTTTTCATCTCTCCTTTTGTTTTCTTGTCTTCATTCTCCCTCCATCCTCAGTCTTTGATAGGGTCTCACTATGTTGCCTATGCTGGTCTTAACCTCCTGGACTCAAGAAACCTTCCTGCCTCAGCCTCCAGAGAAACTGGATCAATAGAAACATATCACCATACCTGGTTAGTCTTTCCATTTCCAAATTAAAAAAATGTGTACATCTTTTGTTTGAGCCTATGAAGACAAGCACTGTTATGTCTCCCCAGAATGTTCTCTCTTTGATTTCTCTTCCCGAATGGGGTATAATTCACCTTGGCATTGCCCGTCAGCAGCACCACAGTGAGGTGGGCCTCCTTTGACTCACAGTGACAGCCCTTGGCCTCTGTGACATTGTTTCCATAGATTTGCAATGAAACAGTCTTGTATTTTACAAAATAGAGTGATCTTTTGGGATTGGTATTGATGTGGTTTTTCATCATGGTATTTGGAGGGTAAAGATATTTCCATTGTTCCATCTCAAATTAATTTTTCTTATTCTGGTACAAGAACATCTTACTTTTAGGCTAGCTGGGATGCTAGTCTGTTTTTTTCTTTATTTTTTTTAATCAGCGTTGAGTGCCATGATGTGTTTTCTTCTTGTATTTTATTCTAAGACCTTCGTAGCCTGTAACTAATCTTTACAGTTTTGTGTTCTTTATCAGTAAGTCAGTATCCTAGTGAAGAGTTATCCAGACCTCTTACCTTTCAGGCTTCGTTATTCTAGTGTGTCTTCTCCATAAAGACTGTTGGAGATACAGAAAATGTCATCCTCTGAAGAACCACTGGCAAAGATGTCTTATTTTTGCAGATTATTAGGGTTAAGGGTTAGGGCTTCTGTTATTGGTCCTAGCTTTCAGAAACACTTAAATCATGGTCTGGTTGTTCTCAATGTGTTCTAAAAATATTCAGAGGCAGACAAGTAGAGATGTTTAATCATCCTTGTAAAAGGAAGAGAACAGTCTTACCCCCACCCTCTCCTTTCCTAGATGGCGCTGACCTTTGGACTTTAAGATGTCCTCTTGTCCTAGCCAAAGACTGCTTTCCTAATACACTCCTAGCTTCATTAGAAAATGTATTTAGCAAAATATTTTAATCCTCTATCTGAACCTTGCACCTTTTAGACTCTCACTAGAATTAGATAGGTTGGGACCAGAAGTATTTCTGACTTAGGATTATTTTTCAGGTTTTAGAGTATTCTTTGTATTAATGTAACTCTTGAGAGTGGGACACATTCTGAACATGAATCATATTTTATATAAAGCTTATACATAGTCCTTTGTAAAAATTACACCCCAATAATTTTGTAAAGTGATTTACGTGTCTCTACTTTGATCTAGCACATGAGGACAAGTGTGAAATTTCCCCTTTAACATCATCAATACTTAGATGTTTTGGACTCTGGAGCATTGTGGATTTTTGGATTAGTAGCAGTGAACCTGTATTTCAAAGTATGCTGGAAACTTAAGAAAGATTAAAAATAAATGGTGGAAGAAAATGGAATTTTGAAAATAGAATTGCCAAAGAGAACCCTGCTTTGTCTTGTTGCTTTTGTTTGCCAAAACTCTTTCTCCCTGAGGTTGCAGGGTCAAGCAGTCACTTCCACCCTGACATGTCTGGTTTTGGTTTTGAGATTTTGTTTTGTCACTAACTCTGATGAGAACTTTCTGACAACTCTACACGAGTGTTTTTGGCAGTGACTTCTCCCTGTGCATGGGGTGTGTCCTAGGAGAGCCTGGCAGAAAATGAGAAGACAACTAGACCATGGGTGGAATGTCAGGTTCTGGGAGGCTTTCTGGAGCCTTCTAAGACATTGAGACGATTTCCATATTTTGGAAAAGGAAAGACAAATTAAGACCAAACTTCTCTTTTCTTTCCATGATCTCTGTGTACGCATTCTTGTTTGATCCTAGCCTGATTTTTTCTCCCTGGTGGCCTCAAACTTTATGATCTAGTTTTCTAAATGAGAAGAATTATCAGTTCAGAGCCAGCATTCAGAAACCTGGAAATAGTTGGCTTTTGAATTTGTCGAGGTGGGTGTAGTTGTCAACATCATTACTGCTGCAAAGGATGAATTCAAACATCCTCTTGGTTGGGCTAAGGGTTCTTTTCGTTATTCCTACCCACTCCCTGTGTGGGTTTGTATTTTTCTAACCACAGCTGTTTGCGATATTTCACTGTCAACTATATAATCAACAATTTTGTAAGCCAAGTTTAGTGATGTTTTTGCTTTCATATATTGAATGTCTTTTCTGTCTTAAGCCAGTCTCTTTTTAATTAAATGTCTTTGCAGTCCCTATTTCCAAGAAAAAAATACTATTTCCAGAAATTTGGTCATTGTACCTTTCCCCCCCCCAAGAGAAAACTGCAGCACACTGGACTTGGGAAACTATATCAGAGTGGATTTAGGAATACAGATGTGGATTGTGGTGAGGTATTGTTATGAAACTCAAAACCTGTTGTGTAGACTACATCAATGATGGCTCCAGTTGTGGGTAATATCTTTATTTATTTTTATTTTTCTTGTAATGTATAGAAGGGTTACAGTTATATTTGCCAGATAGTAGGTACATTCATAACTTCTCACACATTGATATCCCCCTCATGTTTTTGTCCCCATGTCCCTCCCCTCACTCCCTCCCAATCATGTTGTTTTCCCCCTTTCCTTTGCCATTTCAAATAAACAAATAAATGTATATACAATATGCCAGGTAACAAAGTCAGATACAGTAACAACATTAGATTAACCAAAAGGGCAACAAAAGAGAAGAGAAATAACAGTACATTAAAAACAACAGTCACACAAGATGAAGCTCTTGTTTTTATATCCTAAAGTTCCTTTCATTTAGTCTCATCCTATAGGACCTTATGTACCTAGGTTTTGAGCTATTGTAATCCTTTGCTAGGAAAGTCCTAGATGTGTACTAATTATTACAAATGAGGGAAACCATTGAGCCTATGTTCCTTTGGGTCTGGCTTACTTAATAAGATTTTTTTCTAAGTCTTTCCATTTCCTTACAAATGGGGCGATGTCATTCTTTCTGATGGCAGCATAGAATTCCATTGTGTATAAATATGTGGCTAATATCTTTGAAGCATATGATGTCAGTGACAGTTTTATTGCTGGGCTTTTCCTAGATGAGGGGATATTGCTGGAATTTGGTGAGAAAGCAAGCCACCAGAGAGTGTTGAATCAATAAATAAAATCAAGGAGTTAAAAAATTTAGGAAAGCTCTGCTAACAGTTTTTCCTTGAAAGTGCAAATTGCAGTGAATTCTCTTACAGTGTTACTGCAAGAATTCTGCTTTAATTTTTCTTTCATTAAAAAAATCTCTTCTTGGTTTCCTGGTATATTGTGTATGCATTTATTTGTTTATTTAAAATAGGAACAGGAAAGAGGAAAAACCAGATGATTGGGAAGGGTGGGGGGAAGGGAATGGGGATAAAAACATGTGAAGGGGGTATCACTGTGTAAGAAGTAGTGCACCTACTACCTGACAAATATAGCTGTAACCCCTGTATACATGATCCTGACAATAAAAAAATATTAAAAAGAAAATATTTAAAAAGAAAAGATACCCTGACACTAAAAAATAAAATTAAAAAAGAAAAAAATTAATTAAAAAAAAGTTTTGACCTGTGCCTAGGGGACCTAGTGTATCTCCTATTTCCTTCTTGCAAAGTTTTCAGGGTATCTGCTTTTACCTCAAGGTGTTTGATCCATTTGGAATGAATTCTGGTGCAGGGTGACATAGAAGGATCCAACTTTAGTTTTCTACAAGTGCGCTTAACCAATTCTGCCAGCACTATTTGTTGAAGAAGCTATCTTCCATCCTATTTTTTTTAACTCCCTTATCAAAGACTAGGTGACCATAGGCCTGTGGGTTGATTTCTGGGTCTTCAGTTCTATTCCATTGGTCCTCAGGCCTATTCTTTCTTGTGCCAGTACCAAGCTGCTTTGTTAGTATTGCTCTTGTAAAGTTTGGTATTGATATTCCTCCAGGGCTGGTTTTTTTTTTTTTTTGCTAAGGTCTTTTATTATTCCATATGAAGTTTTGGATTGCTTCCTTTTTTTCATTAAATAATGACATTGGGATATTGGGATATTGATGGGTATTGCATTGAATTTGTAGATAGCCCTTGGCAGGATTGCCATTTTTATGATGTTAATTCTTCCAATCCAAGAGCATGGGAGGTTTTTCCACTTCCTCAGTTGTGCTTTAATTTCCTTTTTCAGGTTTTAAAATTTTCATCAAAAAGGTCCTTTACATTCTTAGTTACTTCCTATTTTATTTTCTTTGATGTTATTGCAAAAGGAGTTGCTTTCCTGATTTCTGCCTCTCTCTTCTCTTTGTTGGTATACAGGAAAGCAGTTGATTTTTGAGGGTTTATTTTATACACTGCTACTTTGCTAAAGTTTCGAATCAGCTCAAGCAACTTGGGCATGGAGTCAATAGGGTTCTTTAAATACAGAATCATGTCATCTGCAAAGAGGGAAAGTTTCACTTCCTCTTTCCCTATTTGGATACCCTTTATGTTTGCTTCTTTTCATAATGGTCTGGCTAGGAATTCTAGTACTATACTAAAGAGTGGAGAGAGTTGTCTTGTTCCTGATTTTAGAGGAAATGGCTTTAGATTTTCGCCATTAAGTATAATGCTAGCTGAAGGTTTGTCATACACAGCCTTTATTATACTGAGGAATGTTCCATGGATTCCTAGTTTCTCCAGAGCTTTTAGCATAAAGGGGTGTTGGATTTTGTCAAATGATTTTTCTGCATCTATTGAGATAATTATATGATTCTTGTCCTTGCTCCTGTTGATGTGGTGAATTAATTGACTTGTGTATATTGAACCAGCTTTGCATCCTTGTGATAAATCCTGTTTGATCATAGTGTATACTAGTTTTGATGAGTTGTTGAAGATAATTGGCCAGTATTTTGTTGAGAAGTTTTGCATCAGTGTTCATCAAAGAAATGGATCTATAGTTCTCTTTCTTTGATGAGTCCCTGTCTGGTTTTGGGATGAGGGTTATGCTGGCTTCATAGAATGAGTTTGGCAAAGAGCCTCCACTTTCAATTTCATTGAAGAGTTTGAGGAGTATTGGTGTGAGCTCTGCTTTGAAGGCCTTATCGAATTCAGCTGTGCCTCTATCAGGTCATGAACTTTCCTTGGATGGGAGGTCTCTTATTGCCATTTCAGACCTATTTCAGTGCTTGAAATAGGTATGTTTATTTGGTTTAGGTCTTCTTGGTTCACTTTGGGTATGTTAATATTGACTGAAAATTCATCCATCTCTTCTAGATTTTCAAATTTGTTGGCATAAAGGTTTGAAAAGTATTCCCTTATGATGCTCTGGATCTTTGTAATTTCTGTTGTAATATTTCCATTCTCTTCCATGTTTTTGTTTATTTGGTATGCATCCTTCTTTTTTTGATAAGATTTGCTAAGGGTCTATCAATTTTGTAATTTTTTTTCAAAGAACCAACTCCTTGTTTTGTTGATTCTATGTTTTTTTTTGACTTGAATTCATTTAATTCTTCTTAATTTTAATAATTTGTTTCTTTCTCCTGCAACTGGGATTGGTTTGTTGCTCTTTTTCCAAGAGCTTAAGGTGCACCATTAAATTGTTGGTTTGAGATTTTTCCAATTTGTTAATGTAGGTACTCAGAGCTATAAATTTTCCTCTGAGTACTGCCTTTGCTGTGTCCCAAAGGAGCTGGTATTTTGTGTGCTCCTTTTTGTTAAATACCATAAACTGTTGAATTTCTGTTCTGATCTCCTCAATGACCCACTGGTGATTCAACAATGTGTTGTTCAATCTCCATGAGTTACAGGGTTTCCTTGGTGGAGACTGGTGTTCAGTTTAAATTTTATGTCATTATGGTCTGAGAGAATGCAGGGCATAATTTCAGTGTTTTTGAATTTGCACAGGTTCGCTTTATGCCCTAAACTGTGGTCTATTTTGGAAAATGTTCCATGCGCAGAGAAAAAGACATATATTCTGGTTGAACTGGAAGTTTTACAAAAAACTTCTTTTCTTAAAAGATGAAGCAAGGATGAAACTTGTATTCCTGAACATGAGACTGGAGCAGTGGGCAGAAGTCACCTGTGTCATATTTCAGGCTTCTGGTCCTCCAGCCTAATTTGCTCAGTTCTCTTGTCCACCTAGCTCAGTGCATTGAGTTTGAATATACTGCCTATGAATGCAAGCCCCATAAGAAAAGAAATAGAGGCCATCATTATAAGTAATGAAAAGGAGGAGATGAAAGTATTATTAGCTTGATTAATGTATTTTTTAATTGGGAAAACACAACCAAATCAATTACAAAACTATTACATCAATTAAAATGATATAAGATGGATAAATATATATTAAAATCTATATAGGGAAATGGAGATAAAGAAGAGAAGAAGCTTGTTTTCAATAAATGATAACAAATACTTATAGATTAATTTAGGAAAAATGACTGATTGACCAAATATGTCCGTTGAATAAATGATGGAAAAACCCCAGTTCCCAAATAGTTAATATCGGTAAGGTTGGAAACCCACATGAAGCTTGTCTTCTTTTCTCCAAAGAGTTCAGAGACTCCTTGTTACACTTTAATTGGTGGGTTTTTAATGGTCTAGATACTTAAACAATTGAGACCAGTATGAACAGTTACTGGGAAATGGGAGGGAGGGGGAGAGAGAGAGAGAGAGAGAGAGAGAGAGAGAGAGAGAGAGAGAGAGAGAGAGAGAGAGAGAGAGAGAGAGAGAGAGAGAGAGAGAGACACAGAGACAGACAGAGAGAGACAGAGACAGACAGAGAGAGACAGACAGAGACAGAGAGAGAGACAGAGAGAGAGAGACAGAGAGAGAGACAGAGATATTGATGACGTTTGCACTACATTTGTGTATTGAGTTAACAAACTGAGCCATTGATAAATAAATGGTTGCATCTCTGTTGTGTTTAAGGAGTTCTCTATCAGGAATTACTACTATTTACTTTTCTCAGGAACTAGCTTCAGGAAATTGTACCTAGCTGATTGAGAGCAGAATTGGCCGTTTATACTTAGTTTCCTACCAAGCCTATATTTTCCATTTAGTAAGCTTGTTTTCTCTTTGAGTCAAAATATTCTTAGCTTAGATTGGCCTAAAGCTCATGATCCTTCTGCTCCAGCTTCCTAAGTGCTGAATTATAATAGGTACTACCAAGTCAGACTAGTGTGTTTGTGTGTATATATATATATATATATTTAGATATAGATATATGTGTCTTATCTATATGTGAATATATATGTTAATATAGACATATATCTATATATAGACTAGTCTACATAGTTTATAATCTTTCAGTAGTTGTGCAAAGGAGTTATTCAGTAGATCATTTTACAAATACAATATATCTTAATAATTTAGCCCTTTCATCATTCTTCTCTCCCAGCCCAATTCATTCTTTCAGTTTTCTTAATTTTGTAGAATATGCACTGCATATTATGACTATATTCCCCTTGTCTTCATTTCCTAACTTTTGAGGAATTGAGACAATTAGTGTCTGGATAGTTTCTGTTTACCAAGATTTCCAGTTTTCTGAGGGATTTGGTTCTATCTGATCCCCCTGAAACAGATTTCTAGGTTTTATCCTTATAAATGAGTGCCAGGTGGGCTTAATTTCTATCCATGATTAAGGCCACCAGCACCTACAAGGGAATTATAAGGCATGGGTTCAAAATGGAATGTTTCTGGTTGTATTATATACATTGATTGTGGAATTGAAAAAAGATGAATTTGATTGACAGATGAAAAGAACTGGCCATTCTTGACATTTAAAAGAATTCTCCAAACTGCCTGTCCTGATTAAAATATTTATGCGGAAACGCCTACCCCTGAATGTTTCAAATTCTCATTTTTTCCCTTACTCTAATATTTGATCTGCATTGCATTGTATTTTCTGAGAAGGGCATGCATTGTGGTTGTAGGTTTATATTGTGTTGCTTGTGTGGCAAGTATTTGTGCTTGAGATTTCCCAAATTTCCCATCCAGAAATTATCTTATTTAAGAAATTCAAGGTTTGTACGACTTCAAAATTTGTCGCTGAGAGAAATAGTATTTTAAGATTTTTTTTCTGGCAATGAAATGTAAATTAGTGGCCTACTGTCTGCTAAGTAGATAGTACCACTTTTAACATCCCCAGCCTGACGTTTTGGTGGCTAACTGAAGATGAAATTTCACTTTTTTTTTTAAAATCAGGAGCTGATTTTGAACTGCAGTCCTCCAGATCTCAGACTCCTGAATAGCTAGGATTACAAGTGTGATCAGTACTTGTACTGATCACTCTTGTGATCACTTGTACCAGCACTCAGGCTGTATATTTTGTTTGATTAATCTAGTTGGAGAAAAAGGGTAATTTAATGCTTTTTTTTTTTTGCCGTTCTGGGGCTTGAACTCAGGACCTGAGCCATGTTCCTTGGACTTTTTCAATGCTAGAGCTTTACCATTTGAGCCACAGCACTACTTTGTATTTTCTTATATGTGGTACCAAGGAATCGAACCTAGGTCTTGGTGTATGCTGGGCAAACACTCTACTACTAGGCCAAACTCTCTGCCCCTCAATGCTTTTTTTAATTCAGCTACTCACCTACCAATTCATAGGCTTAGAAAAAAATATTGAAGGAAATATGTTAGAAGGTGAACTTTGATTATTTCTAGGAGGCAGTCTTGCATATCACTTTACAAGTAAATTTTGAATTTAGACCAAGGTTCAAATCTTGATGTCATTAAGGAGTGGTGTGATGATTTGATTTATCTAACCATTTAAACCTTTGTTTTCCACATGGAGTGACAAAAAATCAATTAGATAGCATAGTAAAGCTCTCAGCACAGTGCTATGGTATAAGGAGCTAATACTAAAATGCTTCTTATATTACTAGGACATGTGCTGCAGGATTACACGTGATTTTCATTGCCTTTACTATTAACTAATTAGTACTGGGATTTAAACTTAGAGATTGTACTTGGTAGATCAGAGCTCTACCACTGAGCCATGCTTCTGGTACAAAATGTATTATTTACATTTGAAACAAGATCTGGGTACTAAAGGCTCATGCCTATAATTCTAGCTACTCTGGAGGCTGAGATCTGAGGATTGTAGTTGAAAGCCAACCTGGGGAGCAAGGTTGGAGAGACACTTATTTCCAATTAACCAATAGAAAACCAGAAGTGGCACTGTGGCCCAAAGTGGTAGAGTGATAGCCTTGAGCAAAAGAGCTCAAGGACAGCCCCCAGGCCCTGAGTTCAAGCACCAGACTGAGAAATTATTAAAAAAAGAGACTCAAAAGCGATGTACATATGGTCATAAAGAATAAGATTAATGAATTGAACTCTAGGTTATGGAAACAAGAGGTTTACCTTAATGATTGTTGTTCTTAATGTACTATGTGAAGTTATTTCTTTTCTCTTTGTTTTTCCTCTTATGGCTTATCTCATGTGTTTACTGTATCTGACTTTGTTACCTGATATACTGTATATATACACTTATTTGTTTATTTGAAATAGGGAAGGAAAGGGGGAAAACAAGATGACTGGGATGGGAAGGGGGGAGGGAAAGGGGGACAAAAACATGAGAAGAGGTATCAAGATTTGATGGAGGTAACTGTAACCCCTCTATACATTATCCTGACAATGCAATACAATTAAAAAAGAGAAATAAGAAATTAATAAAAGTTTAGTGAAGTTGGCCTTATAAAAATTGTATAACTTCCTATATTGATGACAGTATTTTTTTTGCGGGGGAGGGGCAGTCCTGGCTTGAACTCAGGGCCTGGGTTCATTGTCATTGGTCTTTCTCAAGGCTAGAGCTCTACCATAGCACCACTTCCAGCTTTTTCTTTTTCTTTATTATTGTTGGGGTACTGTATAGAGGGGTTACAGTTACATTCACCAGATAGTAGGTGCATTACTTCTCACATAATAATACTCCTCATGTTATTGTCCCCATTTCCCCCCACTCCCCCTCCCAATCATCTTGTTTTCCCACCCTTCCCTTTCCTATTTCAAATAAACAAATAAATGTATACAATATACCAAGTAATAAAGTCAGATACAGTAACAATATGAGATTGACAAAAGGGCATCAAAAGAGAAGAGAAATAACATAGTACATTAAAAACAACAATCACACAAGATAAAGCTCTTGTTCCTGTATCCTAGAGATCCTTTCATTTAGTCTCATCCTGTATGACCTTATGAATCTAGGTTTTATGCTATTGTAATCCTCTGCTAGGAGAGTCCTAGGTGTGTACTAATTATTATAAATGAGGGAAACCATTGAGCCTATGATCCTTTGGGTCTGGCTTACTTCACTTAATATGATTTTTTACAAGCCTTATCATTTCCTTGCCAATGGGGCAATGTCATTCTTTCTGATGGCAGCATAGATTTCCAGCTTTTTCTATGTATGTGGTACCGAGGAATTGAACCCCAGTTTTCATGCATGCTAGGCAAGCACTCTACTACTAGGCCAAACTTTCAGCCCTGACAGTAAAAAAAAAAGTATATATATATATATATATATATATATATTATTGTTGGGATAATGTATAGAGAGTTACAGTTACATTCATCAGGTAGTAGGTACATTACTTCTCGCACATTGATACTCCTCATGTTTTTGTCACCGTTTCCCTCTCCCCACCCCCTCTCTATCATCTTGGTTTCCCCTTTCCCTTCCCTATATCTACAATATACCAGGTAGCAAAGTCAGATACAGTAACAACATGAGATTAACCATATGGGAAAAAAAGAGAAGAGAAATACCATACTACATTAAGAACAACAATCATACAAAATAAAGATCTTATTTGCACACCCTGTAGCTCATTTCCTTTAGTTCATCCTGTATGACCTTATATACATAAGTTTTTGAGCTACTGTAATCCTCTGCCAGGAGAGTACTAGTTGTGTACTAATTATTAAAAGTGAGTGAACCATTGAGCCTATGTTCCTCTGTTTTACAAAGAATGACATCGCCATTCATAAGAAAATGGAAAGATTTGGAAAAAATCATATTAAATGACAGTAAAGTGAATAAGTGACAGTAAAGTGAAATTTTAAATGAGTAAGTGATAAAAATCCAGTCAGGGACATCCACCCTGCTTCATCCCTGAATGACAACCAAGCAACCAACTTCATTGCCATTCCAGTGTAGCAACATCCAGAGTTCACTTCGTGAAGTCTCCACTCAGGTACTAGAATCTTCTTTCTCTCTTTCTTTCTTTTTCTGTCTTTCTTTCTTTCTTTCTTTCTTTCTTTCTTTCTTTCTTTCTTTCTTTCTTTCTCTCTCTCTCTCTCTCTCTCTCTCTCTCTTTCTCTTTCCCTCCTTCTCTCCCTCCCCTCTTCTCTTCTCTTCTCTTCTCTTCTCTTCTCTTCTCTTCTCTTCTCTTCTCTTCTCTTCTCTTCTCTTCTCTCCCTCCCTCCCTCCCTCCCTCCTCTCTCTCTCTCTCTCTCTCTCTCTCTCTCTCTCTCTCTCTCGCTCTCTCTCTCTCGCTCTCGCTCTCGCTCTCTCTTTCTTTCTTTCTTTCTTTCTCCAGAACTAACCAGCATTTCCTATTTGCTCACTTGTTTGGAACTTATAATCCTAAAGAACTTAAACTACCAACACACAACAACAACAACAAAACAGAACCAGCCAACCAACCAAAACCATAAATGTATCTCATTTACATAATGTGCACTTCCAATATGCTCTGTTTTAATTTTACTTGTATCCACTCATTTGTTCTTCCAAGGTAATAATTATTTTGTCTACAGTATTGGAAGTGACAGTTCTGAATTTAGCAATTTGAGTTTCTATAGAAATAGAGTGGTAGAGTGGGGATTTGAACTTGTTTCTCTCAGACTTCAAAGCTCACAATGAGCTTTTTAATTCTACTTTACTTTGACCTTCTAGACAGTACCCACATCGATTCAGTCTACCTTTGTGTGTGACTATAAATGGTTTTACCCAACTTTACTACTGATTAGTCATTGCTCCTCATTCCTTGGTAACTGTGGGGTATTGATACCCAAATCCCCCAATTCATTATAGTCAAGTCCTTTACACAAAGTGGTAGTGTACTGGCACATAGCATGTACACACCTCAGAATACTTTAAATTATCTCTGATTATAATACTTGATAAAATAAATGAATTGTTTAGGGAATCATGACAAGAAAAGTGCACATGGTTAGTATAGAAATAATTGTGTGTGTGTGTGTGTGTGTGTGTGTGTGTGTGTGTGTGTTTGATGTGTGTTTGGTGTGTTTGGGGAGTGATGTAGAGCTTGAACTCAAGGCCTGGGTGCTGTTCTTGAACATTTTTTGCTCAAAGCTGGTACTGTATCACTTGAGCCACAGCTCTCCTTCTAGCCTTTTACTAGTTAATTGCAGATAAAAATTTCATGGACTTTCCTACCCTGGTTGTCTTCAAACTCTGATCCTCATATTTCAGCTTCCTGAGTAACTAGGATTTAAGCATGAGCCACTGGCACCTGTCTAGAAATTTAAAAAAAAATTGATTCATGCTTCATTGAGTTGAAGAATGTTGAGTCTGACTGTAGAGCATCACCTGTATTGTGAATATCATAGCTGGTCAGAGGAGGTTTTCATATTGGGGAAGGCAAATATGCTTTATTTGGGCACAGAAACAGTCCATAAGTAGGAAAATGGAGGCCAAAATGGAGGCAGTAGCACATTTAAACAGCAGCAGACATGAGAAGAGAGAAGGGGTACAAAATGCAGAGGCCTAGGACCTGACCTGCTTCCAGAGACCAATCTCATAATGGTTCTTCTTCTAGAAACCAGGTACTACATACACAAATAGCTGAGCTTTTCTTGGAAAGCTGCACCAGGACCCTCAACTGCAGAGATGCAGAGCTTTATTTGAAAACATTGAAAATGTTTCAAATAAAACACGTGTTTTATTAGGCTGATTTTCCATTGAGCAAAGCAGTGTCTGTCACAGGCTTATTTCTCCCTCCCCTCTGGATTTCAGCTGTCTTTCTAATAGGCAGCTGCCCAGAGTGGAGTGTGGCATTGTTATCCATAAGAGGTGACCATCCTGTCAACCCGTCTGGCTGTAGCCTGGATGCTAGAGGTGCCTGACAGCAATTTCATTTGCACTGTGTGTGAAGGGCACCTGGATCTCCCCTCATTAAGAGGAGAGTTACCTCCAAACACCAGAAGCACTGACAGCCAATCACTGCCTTCCTTTAGATCCCATGCTTCATGTTGACAACATCAGGAAGTGGGGTATCCAAATCTTTTACTTTTTTCAACCTTTATAACTGTTTCTTCAAGTTAGATTTTTTCCCCCAACAGAAGAAACATCAAAGAGAAATGGGTTAGCTTAAAGAATGGGCTAAAGTCTAAAAGCTTCCTGTTATGCCACCTCTTTCACCTTGGGGACGAGGTAATTCTGCCAGTGGTCAGCTTTTAGGCACTTAGTTTCCTTATTTTTTAACTTACATTATAATTGAGTGACTTCTGGATTGCTTCTTCAAATGGCTTCCAAAGTAACAGGCAAAAGAATAAGAACATCATCAGAATTCGCACCAAGCCCTATTACAGGACAATTTGTCAAAAACGGTGTTTCATATAGCTTTGGGGAGGGGACTGTGACATTGTCTAATGACTTCTTAGAAAATTTGTTACTCTTTTCCCTTTGTCTCTTTTCACTCCTTCTCATCTCTTCTCTCTCCCAACTCCATACCAGATTTGATGAAACTGTTTGTGATGTCCAGCATATATTTTCCTGCTCACACTGTGTTGTTGTACTTTAGCAATTTATAACTATGATCAATGTTGTGACCTTAGGGAAATTGCTTATATAATTATAGAAAGTTTACAGTCGTAAGACAAGGAATGGGGAAAATATATCACTGTAAAATATAAATATGTTTAAATTACATTTAGGATTTGGAATAGTTCCTTGCTTGTGTTTTACAGAGTAATCTGTGATTTAAATCAGGTTTGGTTGTGTTTTTTCCCCCCTAAATTGGGTATTATAAATCAAGAGTAGATGCTGGATATAGCACACAGAGGATTTCTTATACATTTTAATGTTGCATAAGTAAGAAATACCAGTAGTTCAGCAGTAAAATTGCAAATGTAAGCAAAAGTGAAGATTTTTTCCAAATTTAACTAGGTTGCATTTGTTTAGTAAACTCCAGCAATAATTTACTGTTTTATTACATTTGCCTTTGAGATCTGAGCTGACTTTTTCATTCCTTTTCTTAAGGAATAAGGAAGTATTTTTGTTTAATTACTTGGAGCTAAAGAGTACTGTTTTGTCTTCCCACTCGTGATATGCAGTGTTTAAACAGGAGACAGGAAAACAAGAAGATTCTTTAGGATTGCATGTTTGTGATGTGTTGTCAAAGAAGCAAGGTATTAGGTCAGGTTGGGATTGCCATCTGTGCTTTTCCCATGTTTTTATACAAGAATAAATAGAATCATCTTATTGCTCAGGAGGTTAAGAATCAAGGTTCAAAGACAGCCCCAGCAGGAAAGTCCTTGAGACTCTTTATCTCCAGTTAAGCACCAAAACAGCCAGAGTGGACTATGGAATGGTGGAAAGCCAGCCATGAGCAAAAAAGCTCAGGGAGAGCAACCTGCTCCAAATGCAAGCCCCAGAACGGGCTAAAAAAGAAAATAATACAGTCTTTTAGGCCTAGCTTTGTAAAAAGAGGGAACAGAAACATGTGACCTGATTGGGGTGAGATGGGAAAAAGCTCACTCAGTTTGTCTGCAAATGGTTCCATGGCTTCCTTGGGATTCTGCTAGAGTATCTGAAAGGCAGGTAGATTCTGTTTGAGATCATCTCTATGGCTAACTTCAGTATATGATGAGATGTCAAACGCTCCAGAACCAAAGTTGGTGTAGGAAGGGAGCTGAGCAGAAGAAAGACTGTGTTACTTAGTGACATGCCTTGGTATACTGTCACAGCTGATTGTTGCCTACCACCTCCACACGTTTCTTCCACCCCCGCCCCCCACCGCCCTCATGCCTTCTGCTTCAGATGGCAAACATGGACCCAGCTTGGTTTAACTGTGGTTGGAGAGAAGTGAACTCTGGGATTGGGTTGGATGATGTTGATTAATAGGAGTGAGTGGGTGAGAGACTCCAGGGCCAAGCAGTAGGTCCATCTTGGTGGCATCTGATGTTGATTGGCTTTGTCCTGCGCGGCTGCGCTCGGAGAGCGGACATTAAGATTAAGTGATGCTGTCGTGTTGAGGAGCATGGCACTGCATCATTCTGGGAAGAGACAGCTGGGGTGGTTAATCCTTCATCACCAAGGGAGCTCTGCCAGCAGAAAGATATACAGCCAAAGATAACCCTCCATAACTTGTGCTAAAGATCAGAAAACTTTGAATTCACATCCATCTGCTTAGCCTGGGGTGAAGATGAAAGATAGGCAGAATAGGAAATAAAAAACTCCTGAGGGATTAATCTTAGACTCTGTATGGAGCCCACAGAGTGAGCAGGGAGGAGAAAAACTTACATGGTGTTTGAAAGGGAATTAAATGCACTTGAGTTCATAGCAGAATCTTAAAGTAGAATTAAATGGTACATACGCTCTGGTTTTTCTGTTGCATTGCTATTGTTGAACCCCTAAATGCTATCCTCATCCTCCTCATGAGACCTGTGGATATGTTCCTTTTTAAGACAGTACTCTTACCTGGGGCCAAAGCGTGCATATAGGAATGCTGGAAAGGCTAAGTGGCAGCAAGAATAGCTTTTTGTTTTCTCTTTTCCTTTTGTGATTTTCACAGGATATTCCCCCATATCCAACCTTATATCTACGTTTGACTGTGGTTCTGAAATTCTAGGCCTGTGAATATTTCTGAACAGCTGCAGCTATTTTACATCACACATGTAATAGAATTATGTATTGTTGTCAGAAACAAAGTGATGTGCAAGGGAGGGCAAGGGGATAAATCGGGAAGGGAAATAAATCTGAGGCTGCTCTCATGTCTGCAGCTTCTCTATTTCCACAGTGCAAGCTGGGAAAAGTTGGGGGCAAGGTGTGAATGTTGGAGACAGCAGAGCCCAGTGTTCTGTCCTCAGGAGACTGAGTTCAAAGGAAAACTTTGGTGTGCATATGTTTTTGTCTCCCCTTTATTCTATTTTTTTTTTAGATTAAATTAATAAGGGATATTTTAGTACTTTTCCCTTGCTAGTTTAGCATGTGGACCTCTGCATGTAGGATTCTGTTTGGGTCATGGGCCATTTGTATTGGTGTGTGGAGGTGGTTGCTTCCTCTGTCAGGCACTATATCTCGTGGGCTGTTTGGAACTGCGGTTGTCACAATGCTGGTGCCAGGAGCCACAGAACATCACCATTAAGCTGAACAATTCATGGAATCAGAGACCTGGTTTATGTTCTCACCCAAATGCTGTGAACTTGAGTTCTGTATCACTTTTATCTCCCCGAGTGTGTTACAAATGAAAAGCTAGGAGTAAAAGAGATAAACCAACGAGCCTAAAGTGGGAGAAAGGGGCCAATGGCCCCTTGAGATGTTAAAAGAGTATAGGGAATGCAGTTCTGTATATTTGTTTGGATGAGGGGAAGAAAGAAAAGCTATCCATCTATTTATTGTTCTTTGATCTTCCATGATGCTCTGACCTAACATTGTCCAAGAAGGTCTTGACTATGAAAAGCAGGTGATATGAATATATGACTTTATAATCTATGTGTACTATTAAAGTTCATAGTTTTTATTCTTATTTTGAAGAAAGAAGTTCATTAAATGAATGGTTAGGTGTGATTTAATTCTTATGACTTTTTAAGATTTCATTTAAATCTATAAATACAAGTATTACTGGTCAGGATGTAAGAGTTAATTATGGATCTGGAAAAACTTTATGACAAATTGCAGGAAAAAGTTTAGTGTACTCATTATTTGTTATATGGCCAGCATAGAGGGAGGTGGCAGATGCTCATAAAAAATAATCACTGAAGGACCATTTTGTCCAATAATGTCTCTGATGAGGAGCCAGTGAATTGGGCTAACTTGACTGAAAAGGTAGTGAGGACACTGAGATTCTTAGTAAATTCATGAAGGGGGTTGATCTGAAAGTTTATTATAGTGCAGGGATCACATAGGAGGAGTACAGAAAGAAGAATAATGTTAACTGTCTTCCTTTGATTGAACCTCATTTCCAAATCCTAGATTTCCTAAGAGTAGACATTTTTCTTGTTCCAAGCTGAGTATGTGGACCTGAGTCACTGTCCTAGATGTCCAAGAGATAAGGTTGGGGGACATAGTTGATACTCTCTTAGCTTGAAGGAGATGAGATTTGTGAGGTATGTGAAATAAGGGTCAGTAATTGCTTTTCAGGGAATTTTATACTTGGGAACAAATTGGCTAATGGATATCAGTGATTGCTGAGTGATCGTGCTCTCTCTCTCTCTCTCTCTCTCTCTCTCTCTCTCTCTCTCTCTCTCTCTCTCTCTCTCTCTCTCTCTCTCTCTTCCTCTCCCTTTCTCCCTCACTATATATATATATATCAAGCAGAACTAGGCTCTAGCTCTTGTCTGACCTTTACACTTGCAGAGACCCTGGCATTATCTGTATTACTTCAGGACCTAGGGAATGGAAATAGCTATTTTTGTGCTAATGAATTGTGTGGGATTTGGAGTTCAGATTACTCCTAATTGTTAAGACCACAAGCCTAGAACATGGGCTTCAGAGATTCAAACGACTGGGCGACTCCTTGCTCAGGGTTGGAGTCATCTGAAAGTTGGTCTGAACATGTCTGGCATCTGGAGTGGAGAACTTGAAGATTTTACTGTCAGTTGGAGCCTTGATATATGGTCTTTGTGTGGCTTGGCCTTTTCACAGTACAGCCACCTCAGAGCACTAGGGCTTTTCCCAGGTGACTCATGGTTCTCAAGTGCAAGAGTTCCAACAGATCAAGACAAAAGTTGTATCATGCTTATGACTGAATCTCTAAAATCACACAGTGTAACTTTTGAGTGACAGTAACACACACTTCCCAAGTTAATGGGAGGAGAATTATCCTACCGTGGGATGAGAAAGCAGCAAGGTGGCAATACAAAGGCATATTAGGGGGGAATTCCCTATTGTGGCATGTTTGAAACATATTGCCCAGTCTACTTTCTTTGCTGCAAAAATGAACAAAAATGAGTTAGGGCTGAAGTTACTTCTTCAACACAACAATTCTTCCAACATAATTATATGATTCTTTAAAATTAAAATTTAATTTTCTGTAAAAATGATAACTTAAAATGATCATATGCCTTATTAGGGAGTCTACTTCAGGATGTATTTATTATTAAAGGATCCTAGAACAATGAAAAATAATCTCTTAAGCAAAATAAAAGACAATGATATGGGCCAAGCAAGTCCTGTTCCTCCCCTTGAAGTTATTTCAACAGAATTTTATGTTGAAGTGATCCTAGCTTTATTTTTTTGGCTGAAGACAGTCTATTTATTTATTTTATCCTAATTATTAGTGCATATTAATTGTACACAGCGATGGATTTCACTGCAACACTTCCATACATGTTTTGGTGGAATCTACCTTCCCAACTACCTTCTTTTGCTCTGTCTTCTCTTCCCCTCCCTCCCCTCAGTCCTTACACTCTTCTCTAGTAAGTTCTACTACTTTCAGCTTTATTTTTAGTAGCTTATGAGTAATTAGATAGGATGTTGGCATCTTACCATGATTGCCAAAGATATTAATGTGGGCATGAATGAAACACTTGATATGTAGAGTTGAGGGCTGGAATATAAGATGGAGATCTGGGAAGTGATCAAGCTTTGCCTTATGGCTGGTGAGCACTTGTGGCTTGTCTTCTTGTTCTGGTATAGATATTAGCACAGAAGGAATGATGTCCATTCTGGGGAAAGCTTCTGTCTTGCTGGGGAGAAAGTAATACCAACGTTGGCAATGGCAAAGCACAGATTCCAAATAATGAAAGCTGAAAAAGGATGACCAGGGGCAAATGTCCCCTAGGGGCATTGCCATTCTGGAGTGAAAGGGTTAATCCATTGACTCGTGTTTGAGTTTACAGGCATTGGACCTTCTCTTTGTCCTGTTTTATCATACACATTCATCATGTTCAACCTGGCAACCCAACCAAATAGCTATTTAAGTTGTAAAAATGAATCATAGCACAATTTCATGAACTGTGAGATATAACTGAATCTAATCACATTATACAATGGGGCCATTGCCAGCCTGGTATACCTAGTTCTGGGACTTCCTTGGAATAAGTAAATCAATAAACAAGCTTCATTAAATGCAATAACAGTAGGATGACTGAGTAGTTGGGTTGTGGGTCCAGGAAGAATGTATTAAGATATAGCACACTGGATCATGCATGGTGTCTTTGTAAGCTACCTCATCCTGGAGAGGCCTATAAATTATACTGCCCATCCCCTGTCCTGTGCATGCAGCTGACCAGTTCTCTAAGTATATGATGAAAGAGGTCTTGGGAAGGACAGGAGGCTCACAAATGAAACCTACAAAGAAAGCCTCTATCCTAGTTTACCTCCACAGAATTGAAAATGATGAATAAACACTAAGTCTCTACTTGATGGGCCATTTTTGAAGCTGGGCCTACTCAGAGGTCAAATATCTTTCCAGGTGTTTCTTTTTTTTTTTTTTTGCCAGTCCTGGGCTTGAGCGCAGGGCTTGAGCACTGTCCTTGGACTTTCTCAAGGCTAGCACTCTACCACTTGAGCCTCAGCACCATTTCCGGCTTTTTGCTGTGTATGTGAGGTACCGAGGAATCGAACCTGGGTCTTCGTGCATGCTAGGCAAGCACTCTACCACTAGGCCAAACTCCCAGCCCACTCCAGGTGTTTCTTATGTATTGATTTTATTTTATTTTATTTTTGCCAGTCCTGGGACTTGAACTCAGGGCTTGAGCAGTATCCTTAGATGCTTGTTGCTCAAGGCTAGCACTCTACCATTTGAGCCACAGCACCACTTCTGGCTTTTTCTGAGTATGTGGTACCGAGGAATCAAACTTAGGGCTTTGTGCATGTTGGGCGAGCACTCAACCACTAGGCTATGCTCCCAGCCCCTTATGTATTGATTTTTGCTGTTTTATTTTATTTTTTGTCGGTCTTGAACTCTGGGCTTGGGTGCTGTCCTTAAGCTCTTTATTTCAAGCCTAACACTTTACTGCTTGAGCCACATCACCATTTCTGATTTTCTGTTAATTGTAGATAAGAGTCTCATAGACTTTTGTGCCTGGGCTGGCTATGAACCATGATCCTCAGATCTCAGCCTCCTGAGTTGCTGCGATTATAGGCATGAGCCATTGGTGCCCAACTTGTTTTTTACTCTTAATGATAACTATTATCCTCTAAGTAACTTATTGCTATAAGTGAGGCAGTGGAAATTCTGAGAGGTCAAATAACTTACCCTAGGTCATCTAGGGCAAAAATTAGACCTTCCTTGTGAGCAAAGACACCAGAGAAAGAAAGTGTGTTGGGGTAGAGAAGGTGATATGTGTGTTGAGCCATCTGCCTTTGGAGGTGCCCAAGTGTCCTAGTTAAATTGAGGCTGGGTCATAACGACCATGGATTGGGGATGGGGAGAATGATGGTGGTAGAACAATCAGTTAGAAACAAAAACACTTGACTCATGGAGTAGAAGTTAGAAGAGACCTGTGTGAGACCCAGTATCTTTTGGCAGTGTATAAGAAAACTTTGGGCCAAAGCACAGGCTGGTGATTATAGAGCTAAAGCCAAATTAATGAGCTCTTGCTTGTGGTAGAATGAGACTTTTGTAAGAGCCTTTACTTTTCTTCTCAAGATTGCCAGTGACTTGTAAGTCATTCCTTGCTAGCTTTCTTTCCACTCTGATCTGCCTCCTCCCTGCTCCTTTTGCCATTAGCCACTTTCTGTCTCCCTTTCTCCTGTTTCTTTTCTGTCTTCCCTATTTCCTTTCTCTCTGTCCCCCTTTCTCTCTTTTCCTTTATTTTCCTCAGTTTTCTTCCTTTTCATTGCTGCTCTGGACTTTTCCTTGTGCTCTCTCTCTTTGTTTCTCTGTTTCTCTCTCTCTTTCTTACCCCCCTGCCCTCCTCCTAATTATTTTTTTTTCTCTCTCTCTTTCTTACCCCCCTGCCCTCCTCCTAATTATTTTTTTTTGTTATTATGCTTACTCTCCACCATCAACCCTCCTTTGCATCCTTTCCCTATGGAATCTATAAACATATAAATATATTTTAAATCTGTTTTTCTGTTGGTGTGTCAGCATATTTTAGACTGCTGGGCTTTGCATGTTTTGCAGCTGGTTTTGATGCAGTTGTCAGATGGTGATGGATGACTATCATCATTTAAAGTGTAAAAGAAAATGCCTTGGCACAGAGAGACACAATCAGCTGCCGTCTGCCAGCCTGGATAGGGGAGGCCACCGTTTTCTTCTCCCCTCTTCCACCTCCCCCACCCTCGACTTGCACTGCCCTTGCCAGAATCTACAAAAGTCATCGTGAGCTGTGTAGCACCGGCTCTTGCCTTCTTATAATATCACATTGGTAGTTGTCAGATCATATGAAACGTCAAAATTCATGTGGCCTCCACGAAGAGATATATTTAGTACAGCTGCTGTATACCTACATGCTACTCCTGACACTGACATATTAGTTATGCTGTCTTTTGCAATCTGATATCTTTAAATTTGCCACCTTGTTAAGTTTTGATTAATGTGATTCCATTTCACTAAAGTAATTGGCTTGGCCTGTTGTAAAAAATAATCAGCCCCCTCTACGGAACAAATGCTAGAACATGCTAATGAGGGAGTGAGTTCGTTACATTGATGGCGTGGACTGACAGTTATTAATGATTGTTATGATAAACAGACGAGTGTGAATTGGGATGAGTTGGGCAAAAGTGACAGTTTAAAAATAACGTATATTGGAAAGTACTAACGAAGTAATATACTGTTAGGCAAACAATCATGCAAGTTGTCAAGGGAAGAAGTGTAATTATACAGCCGCATGGGCTCTTAGGAGGACAGGGACCTGCCTGATAATGGACACATTTTTTTGTTGGCAAGAGGGAAATATGTTATGGCAGAAAGAGGTGCAGATTGATAAATTAATTGGTCCTCACAGCTTGGAGAGCAAACTTGGCCGCCAGTCATCATGCCGATTAGGGAGATGGAATTTGCCCAATGCCTCTGTTCCCTAGGACCTCCCCATCCTGGCTCCCAGACTTTTTTTTTTTTTTTTTTTAATTTGAGGCTTTGCTCATCCCCTCTCCTCACCCTTCTTCACCAGCTGCAACAAGTCTGCAAGAAATGTATCTGGAGGCAGTTTGTACACAGTACATACTTTGAGCCAGAAGCCTTGTAGCCATGCCCTGTTTTGTTTTGAAGATCCTATAGACTTAAATGCTTCATTGTTACCAAAGTATTTGGCTGTGATGAAAGTAATTAGAGGTGAATAAGACCAAGGGGATATCCCAGGATGGAGATCCTACAGGAAGGGGGTGCCAAGTTAGTTTCTAATGCCAGGATTTTGCTATTGGTTGTTTATATAATTAGCCAAGGCAAAAAGTGGTGTGTGTGTGTGTGTGTGTGTGTGTGTGTTTGTATATGTGTATATATGTATGCATATGTGTATTTGGGTTTTCGTAGGGGGTGAAGGCTTATCTAAAGAACACTCTAGGAGGACTATGAAATGTTTGATGTTGAAAGAAGGATGGACAGACAAGTGTTGTTTATGGCCATTCATTGTGCTTTGCTTGACAAAAAAAAAGAAGGTAGGTGGCAGGGGAAGATGGTGATTCTTACATAGCCATAGATTCTGGACTTCTGTCTTGGTAAGACTGTATATTTGGTAATATTGAGATTTGAAACTCAGGACCATGATCATGCTTTCTAGGCTAGTATTCGCTATCACTTGAGCCACACCCTCAGTCCTGTTCAACTTTTAGTTGTTTTTCAAATATGGTTGCACTTTGGACTGTGATCTGCCCACCTATGCTTCCTGAATTTATGCATAAACCACAACTTCTGGCCCTTCATAAGATTTGATTTAATTAAAGCAGCAACCAGTCTGAGGTAGTTTGAATGAAAAGGAAGAATTTATGAAGATATTTGACTATTTGTTGCATGCAGCATGGTCACAGATATGGTGGTTCTTCTGGTAAGTAGGCTATTAGATTTAGAGGACCATTTGGGCTAGTGTGTTAGTTGTTAGGTTTCTCTTTGCTTCCAAATCCTCCTTTTCCTACACATCCAGTCATCAAGCCACAAGAAAGTAAAGGTAAGTCCTGAGGCTCCCAGTTGGTGTTTGTCTGAAGATGGGACATTGAAAGGAATATTAGACTACTTAGAAAGGAGCTTCCCCTTGGATGCTTCAACTACTGTGACTTGGGGAACTTGCTGATGTTTAGACTGGGTGAATTTGTTGTTCTAGCAATCAAACCAGGATATTGATTAACTCTGTTAAGATTCATTAGTATGGTATTGGACAGGGCTTGTTTTCCTCTTAAAATTAGAAAAAAATGAGTAAGGACTTTGAGAACTTAGCCTAAATCCTAATAAGTGTCAGAGCTCTGGTCATAGTCAAAATTATCTGTCTTCAGGATGGACACTTCCCACATGACCAAATTGCTTCTCACTAGAATGCTCTGTAACAGCCCACAGCTCAGGATAATCGATGAATGGAGCTAGGATTAACGAAAATGAAGAAAATCCAGGAGAAATATTCCTATTTCCTATTTGGTGTGTTAAAGTAGAGATATTCTACAGGTATGTGTGTGTGTGTGGGGGGGCTTATATGAAATCTGTTATTCACACTCAGGTTTTCTGTTGTTTGATGTATGCAAATATTGTGCCCATGTGGGCTTCGGTCCTGGTCTGTGTGGGGATGTGAGCAGAAATACAGTCTCATTATCTGGCCATCAGGCCCTACAAAGGCTCTCGAGCTTCCCTGTACAAAAACTTCTAGAGCAATCCTAAAATCAAAGAAACTGCCAATTACCTCCCAGCAAACCTGACAATTAAGAAATAAAGAAACTTCACTTTTTTTTAACTTGGAAAGAGAAAGTATTTGCTTTGGTGAAGGAGAAAGTAACTAAGATGTATGGAGTGTCTCACATGTGTAAGGGGGTGAAACCAGAGATTACTGATGCTCCATTTCATCTGGTTGATGGGTCTGCCCTCATTTTACAAGTGAAGAAATAAAGTAGTTAACAGCTGAACTTTTTAGAAGATGGCTATGCTGTAGAATTGATTGTTGTTTTCTTGTATGGTCCAATTAAAAATAATTTGACCATTCTGAAGTTCATTGGCATTAAGTACTTTCACACTGTGCAACTATCACCATATTTGATTCCAGATTATTTTTTTTTGTGAAACTGAAATTCAGTGCTTGTTAAATAATAACTCTCTTTTCCTTTCTCCCCTTGGCCCTGTGACTACCATTCTATACTCTGAATTCAGTATTCAGGTACCACCAAGTACTTCCCACTGCTGAATCACAGTGTTTGTGTTTTGTATCTGTCTTCTTTCACTTAGTAAAATGTGATTTAGTTCCATGCATCCTGTAGCATATGTCATGATTTCTTTCTTTCTTTGGGGTGGATATTCCATTGCCCATTAAACACTCTTTTCCTGTGTCCCTGGATACATAGGTTGCTTCATTTGGCTATTGTAGATAGCCAAATTGTTTGACATTGGCATATAAGTATCTCTTCAGCCCTTAGTTCTGTTAATACACTTGTGTTAGTTTTCCTTTTAGAGGATTTTTGGGTTATCTCTACTTTTTGACTTACAAATAATGCCATTGTTTGTGGACATCCCATCTTGTTTATCTGGTCATCTGCCAACAGACACTTAGATTACTTAGACTCTTTGGCTGGTGTAAAAAAATGCTGCTACAAATCTGTGTGCATCAATGTCTGCTTCCAGTTCTTTTGAGTATTTTACCTGTAAGGGGAGGGGTGACTGAATTTTTGTGTGATATATTTTTAATTTTTTTGAGGACATGTTATACTATTTTTCATAGCATTTGGACCATTTTAAAAAACACATCTCATCAACAGTGTGAAAAAATTCTCTTTTGTCGACCCTATTTTCATTTTGTAAAAATAATTGCTAGCTTAGGGTACTGTATTTGCATTTTCCCAATGAATAGTGATGTTGAGCACCTTTTCATGAACTCATTGGCCATTGGCATATTTTCAGTTTTGAATTTTTGTTGTTGCTATTAGGTCATTGCCCTAAGAATTCTTCATATATTCTCAGTATTAATCTCTTAATCAGATAGGTGTTTTACAAATGCTTTCTCACAAGGTATAGGTTTCCATTTTACTCCCTTGACAATGTCCTTTGATACACAGAATGTTAATTTTAGTGAAAGCCCAACTTTCTAATTTTATTACCTGTGCTTTTGGTGTCACCAAAGAAATCAATACCAAACCTAATGTCAGGGAGTTTTTCTTCTGTGTATTTCTATAAAAGTTTTAGGACTTCGGTGTTTAAATTGTTGACCTATTTTGTATGTGGAATCAGCAAAGGATCCCCCTCACTCTTGACATGGCAGTGTCTAGTATCCTCAGCACCATTTGTTGGAAAGGCTGTTGTTCTCTCCTCCTCAGTGATCTCTACCATCATTAAATCATTCTGTATATATCTAGGAGCTTGCTTCTGGGCTCTCTATTTTATTCCATTGGTAACTCATTTATTTTTATCTTCCCCATTAAAATTAATGGCTTTTTATTATAAGGTTAGGAGTAGTCTCTCAAGCAGAGACTAAGTCCTTGTCTTAGTCCTAATTATGGTCCTAGAACAGGTCACAGCACTTCTTCCTGCCAGTCTTGCCAATATCCGAAGACAAAAATGATATTGATGGTTTCAAAAACTTGGAATAGACTTCCAGATCTTAAGAATAAGTGAGAAGGAGGACTATCTTCTGGTGGTATGCAGCCACCATCTTTATGGCCCTTGTGTGGTCTTCCTCCTGCAATCCAAACTAAACTAGGCAGAGGATGAGGCCTCATGGTGGGCAAACAGTGCCTAGGAGAATTGCCCTCTGCATTATAGGTAGCTGACCCGTATCAAAGGATAATCCAATTGTCAGGGCAGGAAACTTCATTGGGAAACAAAGAAAAATTGCCACTCAGCCCCCAAAGTTCTCTTTATCATTTTCTTTTCTTTATTTCTCTCTTTCTCTCTTGTGTCTTTTTCACTTTTACTGTCTCCTTCCATCTTTCCCTTTCTACCTTCTTTCCTTGCTTCCTTTTTTGGTATGCCAGCATTGCAGCTTGAACCTAGAGTCTGAGTGCTCTCCCTTAAGTTTTTGTGCTCGTCTGGTGCTCTACCATCTGAAAAACCCTTTTACTTCCAGCTTTTTGGTGGTTAATTTGAGATAAGAGTCTTGAGGAATTGTTTGCTTGGGCTGATTTCAAACCGAGATCCTCAGATCTCAGCCTCCTGAATAGCTAGAATTACCACCCATGGATGCCTGGCTCTTCATCATTTCTCTACCTGATCTTCTCTGTCCCTTTTCTAAAAGTCTTTCCTCTCAACTTTGCAAAGTTGCAGATCTTCCCTTGTGAATATTTTCATGGTGGGTTTTCTGCATTTTATGTACCCTTGCTTCAAAATGTTGTAATGGCAAGAGACAGAACATATCTTTAAGTACAAAATGTGTATTTGCCAAGTATGTGATATGACTGGTAGTCTAAAAAATATGAGTAACTTCATGTACTTGTATTTTGTAGACAATTGTAAATTTGGGCTCAAGAACAAATATGCTTTCTTGCTACATATTCTAGGAAGAAAATATGGTCCTAAGGATTTCAGGTGAGGCAGTCACTCACCCTGATGTTTATATACAGTGTCCAAAGCCTCTGGCTACTCTTCCATCTATGACTTCCTTTCTTTTTCATCTAATTGGAATTTAGATTATTGGAATTCCTGTGGCCTTACATAGTAAACTGGTTCCTTCATTCTTTGGCAACTCAAAGAAAAATATTAACTCATCTTAAAATTTGGGAAAGCTAGAAAGGTACTTGGTTGGCTGAGCTGTGGATAAGAAAACTCTATCAAGCTGTATCAGGAAGGGAGCATGTGAAGGACCCGCCAGTTGAAAGTCCTGCTGCTGTGAACAAAAGGTGACCCCAAAAAGAAGATTATCTGGATCCCAGATAATCTTGCTTAGCTTCCACGGGGACAGTCTTCCTTGGCAAGAGCCTTGGCAGTGGCAGATTCTGAATTGTATGATAGTGAAGTTTTATGTCCTATAAGGATTTGATGAAAGATTCGGCATGTACTCCCAAAGTACTAAAGGGTATCGATATGCTTGGCCCTTACTCACCTTCATCATACAGCTTGGCTATGAAAATGCAATTTATCCAGTTCCTGACATCTTCCTCCCCCCATTGACAAGAGCATCTACTGTATCCACATGACATTTTTTAATCTTGGCTTGTTTTCCAGGCCATGAATTTAATTTCCCATTGCTCCACCATCCAGCTTTTATGTTCTCGGACTGGAATGTTGTCCACAATATTTCTCTCTATTTTGTTAGCCACGTCGGCTTTCCTGGGTATCCTAAAAGTAGATAATTTGTAAAAATATAAAATAAAATTCATTGCAACTCTGTTCACTCAGCCTTGGGCTAATAACCACTGAATTCTGACAAAGCAAGTACGACATACCTCGGTAAGTAAAATCCAGACCTTCTGAAAGTTTGTAGCAGGAAGCAGATTGGCATGTCTCCGGATTAGTGGAGGCGCTGGAGCAATGCTCAATCCTTTGTGACCTTTGGCAAATGGTTGAAGATGTGCAGCCATTGTGGGTTATCTTTATTTTCACTGGGTGGACATTCAACCTCTTCCAGGCCAAGACAGAAGCTGTCAGGGCAGATAAACTTAGCTGGGAAGTAGCTATTTTCCTTGCTGCATCCAAGTGCTTAAAGAAATATTTTGTCTGATAACCTGCTTCATCTTTAAACTTCTCTATGGTTAGTTCTCTGCAACACTAAGCCTTTCCTTTGGGGTTTGAGCTTCTTGTATTTTGCTTTAGTCCTTGGGACTAGGACTTGCCTTCTAGTAGAATGTGTATTCAACTGTCTTACATTCCAGAGTCTTCTGGCAAGTTCCTTTTAGGGAATCTGTAAGTGGTACCTCATCTGCTTCTTATAAGTACATTGTGTGTGTGTGTGTGTGTGTGTGTGTGTGTTTACATATACCTTCTATTTAGGAAGCATTCAGTTGAGGTAGGGCCTCTTTCTGGGCCTGTTTGTGATTATCTTTAGTTGAAACAATTTACATATTGATTTAGAAATTTCCAAGCACCCAGAGAAGAATTTGGGGCATGCTTTTTCATCAGTTGGAGTAAAAACTGCATTTTTTCTTTCTTCTGGTGATGTGATCTCTGAAGTCTTGTCTTCATCACTTTGGACGTGTTTCTTCCATGTCTGGGTAGAGGTGTCTCCCTGTTAATATTAGGTGGTAGTATCAGGTGATTTCTCATATCCATTCCAGTTTAAATGGACTTCTAGAGTCTCTCGGTCAACAATTGGATGGAAGGAGAGAATATTTTGGGGGAAGTGGCTGAACTGTTGGGCTCTTCTCCTTTCATTCCTCTTCCAGGTGAAGATAAAAGGCTTAGCTCTCTATTGAGCTGACATAAATTCAGAATTCATTAATGTTGAGGCTTTCTTTTAAGCTTCAGACAGGATGGTGAAGGGAAAAGCCTGGCCTCAATTCCTTTACCTTATTAGTTCATCTCATGTAATGTTCTGCAGACACTGCTAATTGTCACTTGAGGTGATGGGTTAGGGTCTGCTTTCTTGAAGGAAAAGTCACATTTTTCGGTTCCTAATCCTCTTTTGCTGAACTAGAAATGTATATTAGGATCCAAGAGATGAGGAAAATAAGGTAAATCTGAATTAAAATTAATTAAAGTTACTCTTTTGCCAAGTGGGGAGTAGAGGGAATTGTAGGGCAATGATGTAAATGGGGGCGTATATGTGCTCAGTAAGGAATGTTGTCCTTGTTCATGGGGGTTCTGGGTGAGATGTAAATGGCCATACAAACCCACCCTTTGCTTAAGGGGCTCTCTCAGGGTGATTTAAGTTCACTATAAGCTTGTTCATTGATAATCTTTCGGATGAAGTTTAGTTTATGCCTGTAACGCAAAGCATTTATTTGTATGTGAAAATGTAGTACTTGAATCTCAATTTTAGAAACCTGTTTTTGTACCAGCTACTAACAAATAGCAAGCTCGATTTGTAAATATTTTTAAGATGTAGCCTTTCTGTCTGAACCCTTGGCACATGTTGAGAGACCCCATTTATCTAACACTCTGTGACTTGAAATGTCTCTAAATCTGGATCTGAGAAGTCCAGCATTTTTCCTAACAAAGCTCCATGGGACTTCCCAAAGGATGTTTTCTCTCCATTGCTGGGCATCACACCAGTGGTCAGTATGCTTCCCTTTTTGTAGAAGTCCTCCCAATGTTCTGTTGTTCCTTTGCCTGAGGGATAAGACTAATGTGTAGCTGGAAAACAGAGCTTTGATTAAAAGATTTCTCCCCCAGCTATGTAGTAATTATAGCCTGAGATTAGATTGTTTCAAAAGATGTGGCTAAAGGATTCAGTCAGTTCTTGCTGTGTCACTGTGTGTGCAACTGGCAGGTGTCTGAGTTTCTCTGTGCTTTATTTATATATTGTAGATGACACAGCTTTATATATATGACCTTGAGTGTGACTCAGATAATATTAGTTTAGTCTACTCATTTTTTTTTTTTTTGGTGGCTCATGGGGCTTGAACTCTGGGCCTGGGCACTGTCCCTGAGCTCTTCAGCTCAGGGCTACCTACCACCCTACCCCTGGAGCCACAGCCCCACTTCCTGTTTTCTCATGATTAATTGGAGATAAGAGTCTCACACTCTTTAGTGCCTGGGCTGGCTTTGAACTTTGATCCTAAGATCTCAGCTCTTGAATAGCTAGGATTACAATCATGAACCACTGTGCCCAACTTAATCATTTTTTACAAGTCAAATCCAAGCCACAAACAGTTTACAGCCAGTACTATTAAAATTTACTTTTTAATGTTGTTCACAGACCTTTAGAAATGGAGATACTTGATTTAGCTTTCAGCTACACAACTGGGAAGTTTGAGTTTATTTCAGTTTTCCTTACTATTTAGAATATTTCCTTGTTAGGCATTTGTCCCCTTCTTTCCCCTTTCTTCTCTCTCCTTTCTACTTTTAAAAGGTTTACCTGGGTAAAGATTTTCTTACTTACATGTCTTGGGATAAGTTTAGCCCAAGCTATAAGCTTGTACCTAAAATGAGATGTGTACCTGAAATTCCAGTGAAGTTCTTCCCTATGGTAGTGCAGCTTGAGAGAAAGGTGACACCATATGAAATCAGACAAATTTTATACAAGATTTCAGAGAGGATAGTTTCTTATAGTTGAAGCAATTTAAAGCAAGAATGGAAAAGGCATGTGTCTTAGAACAGAGGGGAAAGGCATGTGTCTTAGAAGAGAAGGGAAGGAAAAGAAAAATCCTTTCAGCTCCAATTCTAAGTCATGTGACAGTTCTTTTTGCTTTGGAGGCTACACAGTGAAATTAACTTTGCTCTAGTTCTTAAGGACTTCTTTGGAATTACTGCATCTGAGTAATGGAACTTTCTGGCAAGTTTACTGGATTTCCCAAACCTTTCTCCCATAGCAGCCATACAAAGTCTCTGAAGAGTTGTGTGTATTTGTCATCATGAAGACAGTAGTAGAACTTTGGCTAGAAGCATTTTTTTTGAAAACCTCAACATTTTAACAGGAACATGTAACTGAGAAATCTTTTATTTCTGGAGGTTGTCAAAACAAGTAAAGCTAACTTTGTACATTTCCTAGTATTACTAAAAGCACTTTGACAGTCTGAAATCAGGTATATCAATATGGAAAGCAAACAGCCTATTCATTTTATCAGCCCACTTGTTAAAGAAATTAGATGTTTTTGAAAGAGCGAAGCCCAAACTTGTTATAGGTATTGGTGGATGTGCTTGATAAAGACTGACCATTCCCTTGGGATTGCTCATTACCTACTAGGTCCCTTGCTAGACAAGCACACTGTATACCTAAACATGGGAATTCCATCTACTAGTTTCCTTAAAGGCCACCTTGTTTCCTTAAAGGCCACCTTGTTTTTTCTGTTAGTTTTTGATGGGGTTATTGGGGCTTGAACTTGGGGCCTCAGCTCTCCTTTGGCATTTTCAGTAAAGGCTATCACTCTACCATTTGAGCCATACCTCCACCTACAGCTTTTTACCATATCTCTATCTATCTATCTATCTATCTATCTATCTATCTATCTATCTATCTATCTATCAATCAGAGATAAGCATCTCATGGATTTTTCTGCCCTGGCTGGCTTTGATCTATGATCTTCCAATCTCAGTCTCCTGAGTATCTAGGATTATAGGTGTGAGCTACCAGTTTTGCGTTACCATGTCCTTTGGATAGTGAAGCATGGAAAGCCTACTTGTGTCTAGGCAGGGAGTATTTGATATATGTGGCCTGATGTTAGAGTCAGTCACGGTGAGTCTGGACCAGAGCTCCAGGCAGGCTCAGGGACTGTGGAGACTAGAGCTTATTTTGGGAGGAGGGGGAAATTCCTGTCAACTCAAACAGGGAAAACAAGATTGGGGCTATTACTGGGATGGTATGGACTTCATGTCATCACTGTAGGCTGGATGTGTCAGTTGTTAATGAGCAACGTATTTAAGTAGACTGCAAGCCAACTCTTCAATAAGATTTGGATTTAGGGTGCTTGATCTTGGTGTGCTATGGGGTTTGGAACCCTTACCTCCACTTTCCTCTACTGTCTCTTTCCAGGCTGCCCCTAACTCATGATGGCAGTTCTTAGGGTCCCTTCTTGCAACACCCCTCAAGTAATCTTTTATTGGCATTTT
This sequence comes from Megascapheus bottae, assembly GCF_031878675.1. Taxonomy (NCBI): domain Eukaryota; kingdom Metazoa; phylum Chordata; class Mammalia; order Rodentia; family Geomyidae; genus Megascapheus; species Megascapheus bottae. Next base: position 47,291,443 of record NC_143523.1, read on the forward strand.
AATGAATTTCTTTAATCCATTATTTGCTTCATTTCTTCTATTAATGCCAAACATTTTGAGGATAATTTGTTGCATGTTTTTAGTGTTTGCTGTCATTGTCCACTACAGTTCTCTACTTTGTTCCTGAAGTATTTATTAAATAGGTTTTTTTTTGGTTGTGGGGTTTGAACTCTGGATCTGGGCACTGATCCCGAGCTCTTCAGCTCAAGGATACTGCCCTACCACCTGAGCCACAGTGTCACTTTGGGTTTTTAGTGGTTAATTGGAGATAAGAGTCTCATGGATTTTAGTGCCTGGGATGGCTTTGAACCATGATCCTCAGATCTCAGCCTTCAGAGTAGCTAGGATTATAGTCATGAGCTACTTCACCCTGCTTAAATAGTTATTTTATACCAAGGAGGTTCTAAAGGTCTTGCAGTCTGAGGACTAATGTTTTCCATGCAGATGAGGCAGAGGCTCAGAGTCCAGGATTGGGAGGCAGACTGCTGGTGTGACAGTGCCACTTACTGGCTGTATGACTTGGAGTGAGTTAAAATCGCTCTCTGGGCCTTAGCTTCTTCATCTGTATAATGGGGATAATAGAAGCATGAACCTCATCAAATTACATGTTGTATACTAGCTAAGCTACTACTTACACTGTTGTCTTACTTTACGGTTATGGAGGAAGACTGTAGAAGCAGCGGTGCTTTGAATTTGTGAGGCCTCAGCTATTTTGTGAGCCTGACTTAGTGAGGGAATATCAGCTTGGGGACAGAAGGTGTCTTCTGTTGGGCACTGGTGACTTACACCAGTAGTCCTAGCTATTCAGAAGGGTGAGATCTGAGGATCACAATTTGAAGCCAGCCTGGGTAGACAAGTCCATGAGACTTTTTCTTTTCTTTAGCCAGTCATGGGACATGAACTCAAGACATGAGCACTGTCCCTGGTCTTTCTCAAGGCTAGTGCTCTACCACTTGGGCCACAGCCCCACTCTGGCTTTTTCTCTGTATGTGGTACCAAGGAATCAAACTGGGTCTTTGTGTATGCTAGGCAAACAATCTCACCACTAAGCCAAACTTCTGGCCCACGAGACTCATTTCTAATTAAGCAGGGAAAAGCAAAAAGAAGAGATATAGATCAACCTTGAATGAAAAAGCCAAGGAAGAATGAAAAAGCCAAGGAAGAATGTAAGGCTCTGAGTTCTAGTCCCAGTGCTAGTGTACACACACACACAGTTTTGTTCATTGCCTTCTACATACCCCAACCTTATTCCCTGTTTCAGGAGACAATAACACTGCCTTTTATATACACTACTTAGATATAACTGTTGTGAGCAGGACTAGATTAAGATTTCAATCTCTAAATAATAAATGATATTTCATGGCCTAAGACCTAAGTTTATACATCACCATCCCAAATAATGTATTATATTGCACTAAACAGATTATAAATTAATATGCAACTATAAAACAAATCATCAATGTGTTGTTGACAATTCTTAAGTGCAAGTTCATATATTTAACTACATTGGGTGGATATTGAAGTATGAAAGCAGCTTAACAGGTTGATGTAAAATTAATCACTATGTTCTATTTCAATTTGTGAAGAGACGGTAAAATGGAAACTTGGGATTCAGAAGCAGGAGTGTGGAGGAGAATTCAGAGTCAGCGTTGGCATTGGGAATGGATGACACTTCAAGACATTGGGTAGCCATGCAAGGAAGCCACTCATTCTTTCAGACTGGTGCAGCTATTTCTTGATTTGAGTCTTTTTAGATTGTTATGTTGTTTAATTTTTTTATTAGCACATATTATGTATACAAAATTGCCATTGGCTATTAAAAAATGTCAAAGAGTTTGTGGTATAGTTGAGAAGACCAAGCATCTTGAAGACAGTGAAGAGAAATAAAACACATGGATGGTACTAGAGGATATTACATTGAGTGAATTAAGCCAATCAAAAAGCCAAACATTGCATGCTTTTGTTTATATGTGGAACGTAGACTGAAGATAACATGATGATTCATGGACATAAATGGATAAATGGAGGCTATTTGGGGGAAATCAGTAGGAAGAAGTGAAGGAGTAGGCAAGCAGGGATGAGGGGAGAAGGATAAGAAGAAGGGTGAGCAGGATTGGAGTATGTTGCATATATATATGGAGGCAGTGTAACAAAATTCTCTAAAATATTCTTTGAAAAAAGGAGAGGGTTGGTTGCCAGTGACTCACATCTGTAATCCTAGCTAATTAGGAGGCTGAGATCTGAGGATCTAGGTTTGAAGATAGCTCCATCAGGCAAAAAAGAAAAAAGTAAAAGGAATGAGGGATGAACTTGTCCAAAGTGTAGTCTGCAAGTCTGTGGAAATATGTAAACGAAACACTCATGTACCATCAATATACACACTAATAAAAATAAGAGGTCTGGTGTTTTATGGATGGTGAGCTAGGAGTGGCTGGCTTCCGCCTATGAGAGGACACAGAAGACAGTGGGACTGGGAATAGTGAGAAAGGTCTGGTGATTCTTGAGCTGTTCCTTGGAAGAGGAGGGGAAAGGAAGATGGAAGATGGGTTTGGGAAGTAGCAGGTCAGAAATCCAGAGCTGGGACAGGTACTGGTGTGGCCAGGCCACAGGCAAGTACTGATTTTGAAACTGGGAACCAGGCTGCCCAGAGGTACAAGTGCAAATCCTCTTCCTTCTAGCTCAATGACCAGGGGCAGGTTTCATCTAGGCTATGTTTCTCAGTTTTCTCTTCTGTAAAATGTGGAGAATGACAGTCTGCTTTTGTAGGATTGCTGTGCAGATTAAATGTACGGTCGGAGAGAGGAGGGATGTAGTGCAAATGGAACTCCACTGGTCATGGTGTTGCAGTTTGTAGGGTAAGGAACTATAGTTAAATAGGAGATGGGGAGATACAGGGAAATGAAACAGGATGGATTATAATAAAAGTGTCTATTTTAAATTTTTTGTCATGTGGCTTGAACTTTGGGCCTGGGCACTGTCCCTGAGCTCTTCAGCTCAAGGCTACGACCCTACCCCTTGAGCCACAGCGCCACTTCCTGTTTTCTAGTGGTTAATTGGTGATAAGAGTCTCACTGACTTCAGTTCCCCTGCTTGCCTTGAACTGCGATTCTCAGATCTTAGACTCTTGAGTAGCTAGGATTACAGGTGTGAGCCACTGTGCCCGACTTTAGTGATGTATTATTTGAGCCACAGCTTCACTCAGGCTTTTTTTTGTGGTTAATTGAAGATAAAAATCCCATGGACTTTTCTGCCTGGTTGGCTTTGAATCTCAGTCTTCAGATCTCAACCTTCTGAGTAGCTAGGATTACAGGCATGAGCCACCAGTACCAGATGTTTTCTGAGACGATGTTATGCTAATCTTATTCCATGCTGACCATAAACCAAAATTGAAGAGTAGCTGAGACTTTAGATGTGAGCCACTGTGTCTGGCTCTGTTTCATAGTTCTTCCAACAGTATAATTTGAGATACACTAGGTATGGGAATGGAACTGTTGACTTACCAGATATGGGTTCTTCTTTCTCATTTCTTCTTATTGTTTAGACTTTTTTATACCCATTCTAAAGACTGTTCCTAATTGTTTGAACTAGGTGAAAGAGAGAATAATTTATAGAGAGACCACAGGTTATACTTGCTGATACTGAGTGAGTAGAAGTCCCCATGTTATCTGGAAGTATATTAAAAAAATGAGTGTGTAAAACCTTTTCCCTTTGTGCTGTGTATATAAGGTTCTTGTTGGAATTCTAAAGTTACTTAGAGTTCAGAGAGAATATGAAAACATAGTAGGCGAGGAATACTGGTAAAAATGATTCAGAATATAGGAAGTAGATATCTGAAAGACCATTTCCAAGACTAGTGTGCTTGGGCTAAGGAAGGGGAAACAGAGGTGAATTAATGACTAATTTAAAATGGCAAGGAGTTTTTAAATATAATTTATTTTTTCAAAGAATGTTCGGAGGAACCCAGACTCTGAGAAGTGGAGACTTCGAGAGTCAAATAAGTTTGGGAAATGAAGTGCTGTACTGTATGGATGATCCATGAAAGAGACTAAGAATTTTCATATTTATGAAGTATTTTCATTGCGCTTTGATTGGCCTGATGTATTTTAAGCATTTATTATCTCTGGAAACTAAATTTCCCAACATCTTTGGAAAATGGCTGATTTCAGAATTACTAAGGGTGGTATTCAGTATTAGAAAATGAGAAGCTTGAATGTGAGGCCAAACACTGTAACTGTATGTTACAATCAAATATGTATTGGGAGGGGTAGAAAATTTAAGGTTCTCTGGCAGTGAAAGGAATATAGGATCAGATCCCTGTTTCCAAAGCCGATTACTTGCCAGAGTACATCCACCTTGGGCCTGGTTCCTTGCCAGTTCTGAAACTCAGATTATTATCTGCCAAGGATGGAGAAACTTGCTGTCCCTCACTGGGCAGGAGGGGAGAGGTCTGGCCCTTGATTCTAGAAGGCAGGCCCTGGGCTGGCTGCTCTGTTGAGCTGGCCTGGAGAGGCAGATGGTACCTTGCTGGTACAGAGTGCACATCTCGTCCTACCAAACAGGAATGGCAGAGAGACCATTGATTCTTTGAATATTTAGTTCATGAACTAGAAGAGAGGTGGAAGGTTGATGAACTTTCTTAAGGTTAGAAATTCAGCAGTTTGTGCTGAAGACCCAACTTTCTTCTCTTCCCTTTGGAATCTTCTCTTTTCTTCTCTCTTATTCTGTGTCCCTTCCTTCTTTTCCATCCTCCATCTCTCTTTTTCCTTTCAGCATAGAGGGAGAAAAGTAGAATTTCCTACTCTTGTTGCTTTATTATTTTCTTTTTCTTTGCTAAGTGAGATATATACTTTTCTATTGATCCTGGGTAATGTTTTTGTTTTCTGAAGTCATAAATGACCCATCCTTCTTCCTCCCCTTAAGAATTTGTATGTTGAATGTCTTTCTCTGACTTTTTCTCTTTACCTCTGTATGTGTGAATGCACACACACATACACACACACACATATACACACATACTTGAAGGTACAGGATACACCTTTTTGTGTTCCATTTATTATAAAATATTGCACACATCTGTAATTATATTCCTCTTAAAATAAAGCCTTCATCTACTCTTAACATCTTTTGATGTCCCTTCCCTGCTGACTCTATTTTTTTCTTGTTCCCACTTTACATTAATGTGAAGAGACAGTTGAGTAAATGCACAATGAACTTCAAAACCTAGTAATTGTTTTTCAGAAAGAATGAAACTTGCGAATTAGATATGGATTGTAAAAGAACACTAGGGCTGATTAGTGTTGCAAAGGGGCGCCTGCTGGACAGCTCTGACACCTGCCTGCCAGCACTCTTCCAAAATACCACCCCTGGTGCTTCTGTTCTGCTCATCATGGACAAGGGGGGAGAAGCGGTAGGTGGGAGTTAAAAGCTTCCCAGCGAACCACCTTGTCATACTCGCCAATTCACAGGATGCCTGACATAAAAGGCAACGAGAAACAAAGATGAGTTGCATCCATTTTACAAGCAAACTCTAGTTCTGTAAAAAAATAAAATAAAACAAGATACTAAGGATTTGGAAAAAGAAAGACTGAGCAAGCATTAGAAGGTGTTCAATGCAGTTATTATTATTTATTTTTCTTTTAAAGTTGCAGAGATAATGAGGTTTATGGTTTGGGGTTTTTTTTTTTTTTTGAGACTTGGGGGGAGGAAAAGAATTCAGAAGCCAAGTTTCAAGCTGCTGAAAAATTGCTTTTAGGAAAGAAAAAAAAAAGCAAAGCCTTTTCCATGCTAACCATCTGCTTACATGTTGTTTACTGCTGAGAATGGCCGTGTGTGCGTATTAATCATGCTTACACAAGTATCTTAATTACTCCCTGTGTAGCTGCTCTGTCTTGAACTCAGAAGTTGACCTTTCTCTTTTTATTCCTTTAAATCATTAATCATACACAATCAACGCCAGTGGGGCAGAGCCACAGAGAAGACTACCCAGATTCTCACACCTCACACCAGTCCCTGGCAGACAGGGAAGGCCACTGAAGTGACTGCTTTGCCAGCAGTCAGGCAGATCTTAATTAATGGCTCTGCTGTGTTGAAACACTTGTGCTAGGGGAGATGGCTCCCATCATGGCCCCATGGTGCTCCCTCCACTTTCTGTCTGGCCTGCTTGGTGACAGCAGGATTCTGTTGCAAATCCTCTGGGCTCTGCCAGCTTTCTGCACACTGACTGTAAACCTAGGCTTTAGAAGGATACTAACAAAAGCTGAGTGACTTTCTGAGGGAAGGCACTGTTTTTCAGCATAAGTTGATATGAAACCTGAGCTCTACATACTTGGCCATGCACGTTAATCTGTTGGGGATCCTTGTTAAATTGTAAATCTCCAATTCAGGAAAGCCTGAATTGTATAGCACTAACAAATTTCTGGTGATGCCAAACCTGGGCATTAGCTAGCAAAACACTTTGAGTAGCAAAGGGCTAGATGATAGATAGCAGCTAAGATCCTACCTCTAAGCCTGCAGAGATGAGTCTTTTGCTTGAGGAATGTGAGGTGGATAGTTTTCTCTTAGATCAAGGTTTTGTGAGTGGTGACAAGAAGAATTTTTACATAGGTGACATATACATGTCAAATGTGGCAGAGGGAACACATGACACAAAGACTGGCATTTATGGAGGGAATAGTGAAGTTGAGATTTGCCTTTTAATGTTTTTATACATACTGGTGAGCACTTGGCATCCTAGCCAAGCATGAATAGGAGGATCACAGTTCTGAGTATATATGGGAGGACTAGGACCATAGCCCTGAGTATAAATGAGAGATCCTGTCCCAATAATAACTAGCGGCATGGCTTAAGGAAAAGGCCCTCACCAAAAGGAAAAAGAGGAAAGTAGAAAAAGAATCTATTTCTTTTGAACATTCTACCTTTAAAGTGGAGGGATCATGATAAAACTATCTAGATTCTTCTAGACATTTGTGGTTAATTTTAACTTTTAAAGTACAGATTACAATGTATGAAATTGCATGACGTTAATATACACAGTAGAACTTTGATTGACATGTCTAGCTGTGATAATCTAAGAGTAAATTATGTAGGTCTTGGGATTCACATCCTGTGACACCCAAAGGGTGCATCATATATGTGAGGCTGTGGGCATTGTCACTGGTAATCACTTGGGAAGAATTTTACACAGAAACTCATTAGCCTATGCACTTCTATCACTTCCTGTTCCATTTGAATAGTGGAGTAAAGGTTAGCCTGGGAAGGGATTTTATTAAAAACAAAATTTTAAGTAAAAGCCAATTTGTATTAGTGAAAAATCACCTAATTAATTTAGAGAAAAACTTTGTCTTTCTACATGCAGTAAGAACACATAGTTTAGTGGGTTTATTGTTTACATTAAAAATGGCTTGCTCATGAAGTTAAAAAGAAATCAATTACTCTGAATGAGGTGAATTAAGAAAATATTTCATCAGTGGGGCCTGCTTTTCAGCTGGCTGCCTTTCTGAAGTTTCTTGTTGATTTATGAAGTGAAATTTCTGTCTTGTCTTCGGTGAGGACATCCTGAAGCCTTCCTACATAGTTTTGGTATTTGGTATGCATGCTTTTGGCAGCCTGGAGAGTATCTTGGCTGAAGTGACAGAGACACATAACTCACTTTCCATTTGGTAAAATAATAACTGTTGTGAAGTTGTGCGTTTAGCCTTGGAGCTGGTGCTTGCATCATCATGGTCTTGAACTCTTTCTAGAAGACTTGTTCTTGGAACTTTGAGAAGATTTCAAGTCAGGCTTGTTTAAGTGTGGAGAGCTTGGTTTTTGGCAAAGCGTTGTGTTTGTGCTTATTTCTCTGAAGGCCATGACTCTGACCCCTCTAAGGAAGCCAAGCTATTTTTAGGGAAAAGCTATAGTGGCAATTTCTGGGGAAATCTGGGGGTGTTTCTCACTAAGAACTTAGGGCAGGACTGAGTTCTCAAGCTTAGTGGGCCTGAAGTTTCCTTGGAACCCTGTATCTATCAGCAAATTCACATCCTTCTCATATTGGGCCAGAGCTGGCTTTCCATTGGTGGATTCCAGGGTTGCTGTGATGAGTATAAGCCAATGGAATTCTCTATAGGAAGTTTATAAAAGTCCTGTTTAGGTCCCAGAGTAGCAATTGAATTGGTCACAGATGAGAGCCCCAGAAGCTGTAGCTTCTAAGCCTCCCCTTCCCTTAAGTAATTATAATGTTGTCTGGGATTGTGAACCATTTGGTAAGGCCAGAATCTATCCTGATTTGCTTGGTTTATTTCATTCTTAAGCTGCTTCCAGTCCTTGGGTCTGTGTCAATTCAGATGATTAGGATCAAGCCATGGAGATACAGAGGGAGCTCAGATTGGGCATCTACCTATAGTTTATAGAAAAGGATAGTAGTTAACTGGATGGTCTTGAATATGCCTTTCCTGTACTATCTTGTCTAATGCTTGTCCTGTCATTTGATGATTACTTGGTCCCTGTTATCTATGTTGCCCATATAGACCTATGGTGTGGGGTGTTGACCCCCATGCCCTATGACATAATGTTACAAGATGGGTAGGTTCTATGGTGAGGAATATTAGTGAGGCCAATATTCCCACCTTTCTCCTATTCTGAACTCTTTCAATCAGGGCTCCTTCTGTGGGCCTAATAGTTCATGAAGTATACTTTGCCAACACTATTTGAATCTCTGGGACGTTGTCCAGCCTCCACTCTCCATAATGTGACTGTATTATACTTGGTCTAGACCTCTGACGCATGTGTTCTGTCTCTGGGATGTCTGGCTCCTCTGTGTCTCCTCTTTTTCTACCCCACTTGGTCCTCTCTTGTTAGAATCTACAACTCTGCCCTCTTTCTCATAGCAATAATGACACATCTCAAGTAACTGAAACCTCTCAATTTCCTTTATCTCTGGTCATGTATTAATATCTTATTTCTGTGTTCAGTGTGCAATCCCTGTATGAGGACATTAGGGAGAAATTGAATTCAGTTCTTCATGAATGAATATTGAGCATCATTTATATACCAGCCACTGGGCTCTACCAACTTTACTGTTGGACTGCCCTTAACTTAAACATTGAAACTATATACCCTGGATTTCAGATTTTTCAGCTATGAGATTCGAACCTGTAGTACCATTTTATTTCAGTTTGTCCTCCAGTGTTAAACCATGAAGACAAGACCTTTATTTATTCCAGTCTTCCAGAGCAATGTCTCATATAATACAGGTGGTCAGTAATATATATAAATTTGTGAACCGAGTAGGAGTCTTTGTACTAAACTTTCTTTCTTTCTTTCTTTCTTTCTTTCTTTCTTTCTTTCTTTCTTTCTTCCTTTCTTCCTTTCTTCCTTTCTTCCTTTCTTCCTTTCTTCCTTTCTTCCTTTCTTCCTTTCTTCCTTTCTTTCTCTTTCTTTTTTTTGACAGTCTGGGCTTAAGCTCAGGGCCTAAGCACTGTCCTTGGACTTTCTCAAGGCTAGAGCTCTACCACTTGAGCCTCAGCACCACTTTTGGCTTTTTTCTATGTATGTGGTACCGAGGAATCAAACCCGGGTCTTTGTGCATGCTAAGCAAGCACTCTATCAGTAGGCTAAACTCCCGGCCCTGTACTAAACTTTCTTTACATGTAAATACGACATACAACTAGTAACGGGGCACTCAATAGTCAATCAAGCAGACCCCCTCAACTTCCCTAAGGTATTCTAACATAATGGTTATGATAATAAGGCATGTGGAAACCTCAAAGACTAAAGTAATTGGAAATTGCTGCTTTGCTAATTTTGTCAACACATGTAGTAAATCTACCAAAAGCCAGGTTCCTGCGCCTTGCAGTCATGACATAAGACCTGGTAGATTCCTTTTACCTTTTATATGGTTGAAACTAAACTGTGGCTCAAATCTAGAAATACCTCTTCAAACAACTAAGCACTTTAATAATGTATTGAATTCTAAGGAATTCTATTTTGGTACATGATGCTGCTGACAAGTAGCTTTCTCCTGCCTACCCTGATTAGCCCTTCTATGGCATTTGGGATCCTTAAAAACTCTCCAGCTTGTTGAGTATTTTTATCCATTTGCCAGCACCAGCCATTTTCATGGCTGGGAATTTGTTCTGTGTGTGCTGTTGGCATTGGCATCTGAACTTGGAAATGGGTAGAGTAGTACTTTTCCAAAAGATAATTGTTTTTTTTCCCCCCAGGAGATTCTTTGGGAAGAGAATCATGAGAATCGCCTTGATGAAGCCTTTTCTGACCCTTTAACCTGAGTCAAATAGAAAACAGAATCTGGGAAGGCTGGGGGAATCTCTCTCTCTCTCTCTCTCTCTCCTCTCTCTCTCCACTCTCTCTCAACTCTCCCTCCCACCCCTTTTTTTCTGTCTCTCACCAGATGTTCATAACTGATGTTGGCAATCCTAGCTACTCAGGTGTCTGAGAACTGAGGATCGATGTTTGAAGCCAGTGCAAGCATAAAAGTCTGAGACTCTTATCTCTAAAGTTCAAATGGTTGAAATGGTAGAGCACCAGCTGAGAGTGAAAAAGCCAACTGAGTGTCGGAGGTGTTCACAAACTCCAAGTATTGGCATAGAAATAAAAACAAAGACTAAATAACAAAATAAACAACACTAAAAAATCCCACACTGTCTCTACCCATCTGTGTAGACAGAAAGGGTTACTTTCTAAGTCACAGAACGTTATACCTATTATGTAAAGCCAAATTATTTTGTGAATTATCACAAACATTGATCTGCCCTTGACAGTACTTGGGAGTTTCTGCAGCAAATCTGCTGGCTGATAGCTTTATCAGGGTGTCAGTTTTTGTCACTTGTAAGCTTCCCTAAGTCAGCTGCAGTTGGAAAGGAGTCCAGAGTAACAAAAGGCATTGCTATCTCTTAAACTTGGCTTTAACCTTCAAACACTAATAATTTATTATTCAGTGTTATGCTTCAGTACTTTTTGGTGACACTATATCATCTTTAATGTTGGTAACTTGAGTTTTGTAATATAAAGACATATAAATAGGAGAAAAAGAAAACGTTGGCTAAGTGCTTTTATGGGTAGCAATTTGAATAGTGTTCTTGATGCAATTGATCCGACATTTATCTGCATAAATTATGGTAGTTCAAGAAGAGGAAAAGATGAGGAATATCTTAAGGTCTCCTTTTTATAGCAATATAAAATAGAGCAAAAACTACATTACTTCTTAAAATATTGCACCTCTTTATTATATTCATTCATTGAAAGCAAATGGCTTATTAGCTAACGAGACAGGGTTTAATGTTAAGTAGATGTGGTATGATGGTAGAAAAGCAACACCGGCTTCTTTAAAAAGCTTTTGTCAATAAAGTTCCTACTTGGTCACTGGCTATTTGTTCTTAGAATATTAATATAAATGACCTTTAGGCAGGAAAACTAATCTCCTTCATAAGCAAAATAGATACCTTGCATGTGCATTTACTTTGTAAACTCTAAAGTGACTTTGAAAGGTGTGTTATCTTACCAAAAAGAGAATCTAAGGTATAACTGAGGGAAGAAAGCTGTAAAATCTTCTGTGGTCAACTCCCTTTCCCAGAGTATATCATCTTTCTTTAAAAAAAAATACTCTACATGTAAAATTAGCTAGAATCATATAGGATGAGACTAAATGAAAGGAATTCTAGGATATAGAAACAAAGCTTTATCTTGTATGTTGTTGTTCTTAATGTACTATGATATTTCTCTTCTCTTTTTTTTGCCTTTTGGTTAATCTCATATTTTACTGTATCTTACCTGGTATACTGTATATATGTTTATTTGAAATAGGAAAGGGAAGGGGGAAAACAGGATGATTGGAGGGTGGGGGAAGAAAATGGGGACAAAAACATGAGAAGTGGTATCAGTGTGTGAGAAGTAATGCACCTGCTACCTGATGAATATAACTGTAACCCCTCTGTACTTTACCCCCAGAATAAAAATAACAAAAAGTAAAATTAACTAGAAAGACATGATTAGCATTTGTCTACCATTTTCTTCACACTTTTCTAGATATTGCAGAAAAAAGTTCATGAAAGAAAGTATAAAGGACCAATTAGATAATCTCTTTGCAGTTTGTCTTTTCATCCTGACTCCAAGGAGATGTGGGGGAGGAGTGCTAGGGGACAGGTCGGGAGAAATAAGCATCCTTTCTTTAAGTGCTGATTTCTGCAGCTAGGTGCAACTGGATCACTTGGTGAATCCTCCCTCCTTTCTCTTTGGGCTTATTTTGATTTTGCTAAAATAAGGTTAATCAAGAGGAAGAAGGAAGATGACCTAAATAAATGATGTCATATCTTACAATTCTCATAAGGGGATGGGACAGACTAGATTTCCAGACTTGAAATCTGGTAAACCTAACATCTCTCTTCCTCTTTGTCCCTCTGTCTTTTTCTTACTTTGCTTCAGAGCATCAAATTTCTAGTCTACCCTTGCCTGACTTTTCTTCTGTAGATACTACCTAGAGCTGAAATATTGTTCAGAATACTTTGGAGACCAAATTTGCAAGTCCTTTTAGGGACCATTTTATCCCCAACCCTCAGGTATTCTTACTGTGGCCATTATTGTGGTTGAGGGATAACAACGTTTTATAGGGATTCTAGATCCAAGACTATCAGCTGCATATTCCTTAATAAGAGGGAAGAGAGGAAATGTTCACCTCAGTGTTTACAAAGTTGTCAATTCAAATGTATGACGACCACAAGGTAGAGTGGATTGTAGAGTAAAAAAATCCATGCAAAAGCCATGCTTCTTCACCTGGCTTTAGTACATGTAGATGCCAATCTTTCAGTCCTTCAACTTTCATGACTTTCTTTTTTGTTAAGTAGAAGGAATAATGTCTGATGTCTAGGGATCCTTAGCTGTAACTCCAGATGGTTCCATGGATTCGTGGCTCATGTCTTCTCTTTCTTTTTCTGTAGATTTCTTTAATTAGCACAGCTGTCAGCAGCCCACAGATCTATGCATCTCTCCATTTCCCCATGTTCCCACCTCACTGTCCTTTCAAAGGGACACAGGAGCCAGCAACCTGCATTACTTGTGAAACAAAGAGAAGATTTAAGAAGTAAATCATTTTTATAAAAAGACTTTCCATCGTACAGTACAGTTAGCCATTTGATTCTCCAGTTGACTTTGTTTTATAAGAGAAGATATCCTAACTTATTCCTATTTCTTTAAGTCCTTAGGAGACAGACACCTTATTTCATGCCAGGGGCTCCATTTCCATATAACAAAAATCTGAAAGAAAAATAAAAATTATCTGTCTTAAGACATGCTTCAACAAGCATAAAGGGGATCCAAATAGGGAAAGAGGAAGTAAAACTATCCCTCTTTGCAGATGACATGATTCTGTATTTAAAGAATCCTACAGACTCTACTCCTAAGCTCCTTGAGCTGATTCAAAACTTTGGAAGGGTAGCAGGCTATAAAATTAACCCTCAAAAATCAACTGCCTTCCTCTACGCCAACAGTGAGAGGAATGAGGCAACAATCAGGAAAGCAACTCCTTTTGCAATAGTCTCAAAGAAAATAAAGTACCTAGGAATTAGCTTAACTAAGAATGTAAAGGACCTTTTTGATCAAAACTTTAAAACCCTGAAAAAGGAAATTAAAGCAGAACTAAGGAAATGGAAAAACCTCCCATGCTCCTGAATTGGAAGATTGTGAAAATGACAATCTTGCCAAGGGCTATCTACAAATTCAATGCAATACCCATCAATATCCCAATGGCATTCTTTAAAGAAATAGAAGAGGCAATTCAAAATTTCATATGGAATAATAAAAGACCCCGTATAGCAAAAACACTTCTTAGCAGAAAGAACAGCGCTGGAGGAATTTCAATACCAAACTTTAGACTCTATTACAGAGCAATAATTCTCAAAACAGCTTGGTACTAGCACAAGAACGGGCCTGAAGACCAATGGAATAGAACTGAGGACCCAGAAATTAAACCACAGACCTATGGCCACCTAATCTTTGACAAGGGAGCCAAAAAAATAGAATGGAAGAAAGATAGCCTCTTCAACAAGTTGTGCTGGCGGAACTGGTTAAGCACCTGCAGAAAACTAAAGTTGGATCCTTCTTTGTCACCTGTATTAGAATTAACTTGAAATGGATCAAAGACCTGGAGGTAAAAGCTGACACACTGAAAACTTTCCAAGAAGGAGTAGGAGATGCACTAGGCCTCCTTGGCACAGGTCGAAACTTTCTTAATAAAGACCAAGAATCACAACAAATCAGAGAAAGTCTGGATAAGTGGGATTGCATTAAACTGCAGAGCTTTTGTATGGCAAAGGACATAGCTAGTAAACTAATCAGGAAGCCTACAGAGTGGGAGAAGATCTTCACCAACTGAACAACGGACAAAGGCCTCATATCTAAAATATATCAACAGCTCAAAAAATTGAATCACTCCAAAACTAATCTCCAAAGTAACAACCATCCCATTAAAAAATGGGCCAAAGACTTAAAGAGAGTCTTCTCTGAAGAAGAAACAAAAATGGCCTATAGACACATGAAGAAATGCTCAACATCTCTGGTCATAAAAGAAATGCAAATCAAAACAAGCCTAAGATTCTACCTCACTCCAGTTAGAATGGCCAGGATCAGGAAAACGAATAACAACAGATGCTGGAGGGGATGTGGCCAGGAGGGATCGCTACTACACTGTTGGTGGGAGTGCAAACTTGTTCAACCACTATGGAAAGCAGTATGGCAGTGCCTCAAAAGGCTAAACATAGAGCTTCCCTATGACCCAGCAATTCCACTACTTGGCATTTACCCAACCATCCAGAAAGTAAGGCATACTAAATCCACTAGCACATCAATGTTCATTGCAGCATTATTCATCATAGCAAAGATATGGAACCAACCTAGATGTCCCTCAGTTGATGAGTGGATCAACAAGTTGTGGTATTTGTACACAATGGAATTCTATGCTGCTGTCAGAAAGAATGACATTGCCCCATTTGTTAGGAAATGGAAAGACTTAGAAAAAATCATATTAAGTGAAGTAAGCCAGACTCAAGGGAACTTAGGCTCAATGGTTTCCCTCATTCGTCATAATCAGTAGAAACCTTGGGCTCTACTAGCAGAGATCTGCAATAGAGCAAAATCTTGATACATAAGGCCATATAATGTGAAGCTAATTGAAAGGACCTCCAGGATATTGAAACAAAAGCCATATAATGAATGATTGTTGTCCTTAATGTACTATGTTGTCTCTCATCTCCTTTGCTGTCCCTTGGTTATCTCATATTGTTATAGTATCTCACTTTGTTATCTGATATATTGAATTTATTTGTATTTGGATATTTGAAATTTGATAGGGAAGGGGGGAAAACCAAGACGGGTGGGGGTGTGGGGGGGAGGGAAATGGGTACCAAGACATGTGAAAGGGTATCAATGTATGTGAATTAATGCACCTTCTATCTGGCAAATATCATGTAACCCTTTTACTAATTACAATAAAAAAATAAAAAAAATCATATTAAGTGAAGTAAGCCAGACTCAAAGGAACTTAGGCTCAATGGTTTCCCTCATTCATCATAACCAGTAGAAACCTTGGGCTCTAATAGCAAAGATTTGCAATAGAGCAAAAACTTGATACATAAGGCCATATAGTATGAAGCTAATTGAATGGACCTCTAGGATATTGAAACAAAAGCCATATAGTGAATGATTGCTGTCCTTAAGGTGCTATATTATCTCTTATCTCTTTTGCTGTTCCTTTGTTATCTCATATTGTTACAATATCTCACTTTGTTATCTGATATATTGGATATATTAGTATTTGATTACTTGAAATTGGACAGGGAAGGGGGGAAAACCAAGAGGGGAGTGGGGGGGGGAGGGTAATGGGGACCAAGACATGTGGAAGGGTATCAATGTATGTGGATTAATGCACCTTCTATCTGGCAAACATCATGTAACCCTTTTATTAAATACAATAAAATATATTAAAAAAAGACATGCTTCAAATGAATGGCTTCTAACATTACTAGTGTTAAGATAGATTTTTTTTTATTTGCTTGTGTGCCTATCAAGGAAGAATGTTTTTATTCTGAAATGAGTGGTCTTGTGATAGCTCTCTGGTTTAACCAGATGAACTGAACAAGGAAAGGTAATATCTTCGAAAATTGCAGATGGCCCTTTGAGATTTTATAGAAGAGTGATAATGGTAACTTAAAGATTACTTTGTACTGGTGCTTCTTGGCAAGTCCTGGTGGAAGACTGGCTTTCTCTAAACTGTAGGTGGATGCTTTCTCTTCAGATATATCAACTTCAGCCACCTGGGCCTGCAGTTTCCTTCTCTGTTCTGAAACTTAATTACAATGTGTTGTTCATTCTGACTGCTGGCTTTTAATTGGTTCTCTTCCTCTCATGGGCTTCCTTATATACCCAGATGTTTGACGGTCTTTTCCTGTTGTAAAGGCAATAATTGCTTTTGAAACATTAAATGATATTACATGAGTGATACAGAAATAAAATTCAGCCTATTACATCCTTTGCTTCCTGATCTATGAATAAGGTTCTAGGGTTCTAGGTAGGATTTGATAAGAGCCATGTGCTTTCTTAGTGTGTTTTTAATAATAGAATGTATATGTTTGCTGGATTACCAATTTCATGGGAAGAAATGTTCTACGAAACCTACAGTGCTGCAGGGTTATGGATAAAATGAACTGGAAGCATGAACTGTCATTGAAGCCACTTTACCAATCTGAAAGGTAGATGAAGTAGAAATGTAAAAATGGCTTAGGTTTCACTGGGTGGCAGGTCAGGGAATGTGAGTACCAGAAGAGATCTTCATACTTAGATTAATGAATACCTTCAATTTTTAGGTCAGAAAACAACATAATATTTGGTATTACAGGTCTTGATGTTATTATCTATCTAATAATACCAAATTACTGAATGATGAGACTTGTGGTCAATGCTCATGCAGAGAGGGTCAGTACTGAGAATATAAGACATGTGCTTGCCCTCTAGAAGGCCCTAGCCTGAGGGACAAACATCAATGTAAGCCCATATACTTTCTGTGGAACGTTTGATTCTCAGTTTTTTGTTCAAGTGATGAATTGCTAAGCAAAAATGTGAAGCCAGCCCACCCGTGGACAACAAATTGGGTGTAGAATATATTTTGTTTGTACCGTGACCTTTATGACCAGAGATGGGATGAGGGGCTTGCCCTTCGGGGATAGACAAGTCAATATTCTTTCATATTCTCATTCCTTACCCTTTAAACAACTCTTCTTTACAAATTTTCATCTTTTATATCTCAGATCTATTTATTTGTATCCTTGACTTTATCTTTGTCTGTTTTCCTAGTGTACTGCTTTGACACATAGCAGGGTTGAGGTAAATGTTTGAGTCATGGATGAATGGAAGATGTAAACTGATGAGAAGGCCATGAAAAGACTGGTGATTAGAAAACAAAATTATAATATTCAATATACATATGTAAAAGTGCCATCACGTAACTTGGGATGGGCAAAGTTGGGAGCAATGGGGTAGAATGATGGAAGGGATGACACTGAACAAGATGGATTCTACTCACAAATTGACATGCTGACTTGAAGCTCCTTTGTACAACTTCTTAAAGATAATACAATTAAAAATTAGAAAAGAGAAGAAAGCAAAGACAAGCACTCTGTTAAAATCTTCAGTGACTTGTTTTGCAACTTAATGTGTTTGGCAAACTATGTCTTTAATGTTTTAAAGCAGGAACTAACCTTAACTTGGGCATATATTGAAAAATATTCCTGTTTTTATGTAAGTGTGTATATATGTGCACAGCTAGTACTAAAAGTTTTAAAGAAGATGTTTTAGCAAGCCATTTATTTCACTTGATTAAGCCATTAGAAAAGATTAAAGGTGTCTTTAGTTCTGGGGAGATAACTTTAACAGGGAGTGCATTTTAGATATATCTAGGCAACATACACAGCACCTTTTTGTTTGCTTATCTTTCGACACAGATGTTCATATATATACATGTGTATATATTTTGTAACAGATGGAGTGATAAGGTGGAAGGCACACTCTTAAAACCTGTAGTTTCTTTTATCTTGTGTGGGTTTCTTCATGTGGCTTCCTTCTGATACATAAACATAGAAAGAATTCCAAGTTCCATTTTTCTTTTATCCTTAAAGAATATTATCTTTATCTTAAAAAAAGTGTCATTACCTAGTAACTGAATACTACAGTTGGAGCCTTCTATCATGAATGAAGGTATCTTTAAAAGGCCCCATACTTTAGATAATTGCTCCATTCTGTTCATTTGGAAAAGCTCTCAGTATTGAGGCTACCATCCAAATAAGGGCACTTTCCTGGTAAGTGAGGAGGGCAGCTTGTGAGGTAAGACTTCCTGCCTTCTTTATTTTGCTTTTATTAACTCTGTAAAGTAGTTCAACTCCTGGGTATTTGGCATGTGTAGACTAAAATCTGAGAGCAAAGACTTCTAGTTTCTGTATGGGGTTGTTTAGTTGGGACCATGGTGATTAAGAGCAATATTTAACCCATGTCTCTTTTATCGTGGTATCTAGCAAAGGGCTACCATAATCATGACACTAGAAATTCATTTTTGAGGGAAGAATAGCAAAGTCAGACTACTATCTTTTCATTTCCCAGTGATTATGAAGTACAGCTCAAGGATGGTTTAGTTATGAGCCTGGGTCTTAATCATAGTTTCTTATCCTTGAAATTGTTGGTAGGGCTGGGCAAGGTTGACTTACACCTGTAACCCTACCTATTCAGGAGGCTAAAATCTGAGGATTGAGGTTCAAAGCCAGCCCACTTAGGAAAGTTTAGGAGACTGTCCAGTTAACCATGAAAATAAATGGGGCTACAGCTCAAGTGATAAGAGTGTTTGTTATTCTTGAGTGAAAAACCTAAGAGATAGTACTTCAGTCCTGAGTTCAAGCCCCAGTACTGACTGGTACAAAAATGCATAAACAAAGATGTTGGTGGGTAAGTCCTGGAATCTTCTTATTAAATTCAGTAGAGTAGAATAAAGTGCATTGTTTATGGATATGCTTGAAACAACTGAAAACAAAGCATTTTACTTAAAGCTGCTTGATACCTGATGCCAGAAGTGGCAGCAGGAACTCAATGACACGTTTGCTAATTGCTGGCAGATCCTAAAGAATCTTATTGAATGGAATTTCAAAAATAATCTCCTGAGAGAAACAGAGACCCTCATCTGTTACATCCTGTGTTCATGCAAATCACACCTGCAAGTTGGAAGAATAAGCAGTAACTGACATTTAGTGTGATTTTGGAAGGCAATATTAAGCTGTATAAAGTGGTCCTTTGAATAGGATGCAATTAGAGAAGCTTATATGACTTTTATACAGAGATGATTTCACAGGCGTAGCATGGGATGATTGGAAGAGGCTGGGTCTTTTCTTACTAGTTTATTCAGTCCTGTACTACCTACCTGTACTAGACAAGTCAAATCTATGTGGGTTGTAGTGGGCTCATTTATAAAACAAGAATGAACCTGATGTTCACCTTTTTATTTTGGGATAATTTGCATGTGTGTGTATTTGTATGTATTTGGGCTTAAGATAGGCAGTATTTTCCATTATATTTCAATCTAGCTTTTACCATTAATGTTCACAACCCATTAAATTTCCTCCTTCCATACTATGCTGTGTCTCTGAATGGAAACCACACTGGTTCCTTGGTCTGACCTCACTTCTTATTGTTTGACTGAAGAAAGGTTCTTTCTTTTCAGATTCCCAAAAGCAAGTTGCTTGAACTTCTGGACACCCTTTCTTATGTGTGACTAGAACCATGTTTGAACTGAATTGAAATGGAATGTTTCAGGAACAATTTCTTATCAATAGCTTTGGTGAAATGATCTCTGTGATTTTGTTCCAGTTCTAATGTACTTGACATTGCTATCATCTCTAGGCCTTATGTTTTCTTGAACCATTTCTCTGTACCCGGCTGGATCAAATCAGCTTCTAGCAATGTGAAGACAGATGCCACTGTCACTTTCTACCTCAGAGAAGGACTGCTTGTAGGATTTTTATTTCCTTTGTAGGATGTCATGTTCATTTGGCTCATGAGGGCATTTGGCTTAGTTTGGGAAAAAAAGCCTCTGCTTGCTCTGGTTATCCATGTTAGCCTCTTTCCCCATCCCTTAGGTCAATTCTATATTCTTATTATAGTTTGCCAGTCAAAAACTGGCTTCAAAAGCACATACAATGTATGTGTTGGGGGAAGGGTGAGACTCATTGTATTCAGTTTTGTGACCTTTGATCCCCTCTAGTGTTTACACGAATATCCGAATATCCGTTGTTTCCTAAAGGCCAAGCTGAGAGCCTTCAGAGATTTCCCTCCTAGCTCTAACTTTACTAATATTTGAATATTTATTGCATCAGAGCCCTTAGTCAAAATACCATGCCATATTAACTTTTAATTTTCTTAGATTTATGAGGAACACTGAAAAGCATATGCTGCCTCTGGAATGCATTGGAGAAAAGAAGTTGGTTTGTCACAGAATTTATTTATTTCCATGGGAATAGTGCCAGTACCCTGAGTTACATGGTGTTTGATTTGTTGCAGAACATTTCTTTTTTCCCCCAAACTGTGTATATTTGTTAAATGACTTAATTTATAGATCAAGAAGCCGCTTAGATATTCTTAGTTTGCAGATATCTTAAAAGAGTGATGTTGGCCAGCTGTCAGAATTCCCGTCTGATTTAATTTCCTGGATCTGGAAGAGGTTTGGGAGAAATTTTATGAATGTTTTAAAAAAATATATAGTTTCAGATATTTCAGGTGAAAAGGCCCTATCTAGAGATGAATCAAGAATTAAAAATATAAGACCCATCCTTTAAAACTTTTCTGCACTGGTACTGGAGCTTTAACTCAGGGCCTCAAACTCTCAGTTGATCTGTTTGCTCAAAGCAGGTGCTCTACCACTTGAGTGACACCTCCCTTAGGGCTTTTTTTTTTGTCTTTCACTGAGGGAAAGTAAAAGTGTCACAGACTTTTCTTCCTGGGTTGGCTTCCAACCTCAATCCTCAGATTTCATTCTCTTGAGTAGTTAGGAGTACAGGCATGAGCTACCAATGCCAAGCCAGAGCCATCCATCTCTTAATGGTTGGACTCTGCCGTTTTCCAATCATTTCCCTTATACAGTCCACACAGAAGGTACATACTATCCTTTGCATAGAATAGATACATAAAAAACAGACACGAGGAATAAGGATGACAATGGTGATCTTTTTTCTATAAATGCAAAAAATGACCACTTATCTCCACCAAAGAAACTTTCACATTTGTGGTTTTTGCAAAAACTGTAGAAAGCAGATACCACTTAGTGATTAATAGTGTGGATTTTGGCTGAGTTTTATTTTGAGGCCAGCTACCCACTGAGTTAAATCCTTCTTCTAAACTAAAAGTCTGACCACCCATCTCAGTTCCAAGAAGAATTGTTTTGTTGATGACATTCAGTTTATATGTGATTAAGGTAGTCAAATAAAAATGTGAATGAAATATAAGGTTCTTTTTGCCTCCCATATTTATTTGGGTTTAATAGGATAGGAAAAATTGAGTATCATGTAACTTTGGAAATTGTTGTAAAATGAGTGTTTATCTCCCCAAACTAAACTATATTACAGATGAGATCCATTTAGAAATGGAAAAAGATACACATAAACACTCAGAAATACAGATATTCGTATATACCTGTATATAAAGTATACATAGAACCGTGTATATCTAGAGGCCATTTGTACGTGCATATACATATGTGTGCTTGAATACATATATATAAACATATACATGCCACAACAATTTATTCTCCAAACTAGTAAAGTTTATTAACAATTATGCCAAGATAATGGACATAAACTGAGATTCTAGATGAACTGGAATGCATAGTCACTTATTTCTATAATAAGTTGTTTGTTCTTAATTTTTATTTTATTTTTAGAGACAGAATCTCCAGGCTGGCTGAGAACTCATTATGTAACCCAGGTTCCTCTTGAACTCACCATGTTTATTATGAGTAGTGGGATTACAAGTGAGCAGTAGCACTCCCAACGTAAGTTGTCATTTAATATTAGACAAAAGATCTTAAAAGGACTGGCTACTCAGTGCTGGGGACTTCACACATTTATTCTTAGGGAGGGAGAGTTTAGTACAGACTTCTTGTAATTGAGTTAATCATTTTCCTTGGAGCTGTTGAAGCTAATTCAGATGGTCTCATCTATGGAAAGGATTGTGAACAGACTCACCTATAGTGGCTTTCTCTATGGTACATGCATTTTTATGGAAGTAATTTGATTTTTATTAATAGAAGTAATAGAGAAGTTTGGCAACTAGGTACTTCACTGACATGCCATTTCCTCTTCTTCGTTTACTTTTCTCTTGTTAAAGTCATCAAAATGTTGACAGCTGCATAACTCTTTTTAAAGCATTCATAACCTGACAGATATTACAGATATTTGTCATTTTACTTCCAGTAAGTGACAGCTGAAATTAGCTTTTTGCAGTATTGGAAGATAGCACAGGTGTAGTGAGTCCAGTCAAATTTGTCTTGTAATTCTTTAATAGACAAGTAAGTGATCTCTAGTCTTGTTAAGGACTGGGGACTGGAAGTAAGTACATAAAGAAGCTAGTAAGCATTGGATTTGTTGGAAATAAAACTAGCAGGATAGAGAATCTCAGAAGGCTAGTAAGTCTCATTGGTTCCAGGAGTCTCTGAGGACCATACTATGTTCTCTGCACCGAATTCTGTTGTGCCATACCAGGCAGGAACCTTTTTCCTTGAGCACAATCTCCAGGGTTAGACATTCAATCCTTTCAGACAAAAGATTCAATTCCTAAGAGCCCTGAATGTTTGAAACCTATTGTTTACATTTTGCCCAATCTGGAAGGTCCCAAACCCAGTTTTTCTCAAACAGTAACAAAGACAATGACTTCTGCTTACAGATGATATACATTGTGGCAAACAGTTTTAATGCATTACCTCATTTCAGTCTCCTCACTTAGAGAGTACATGCTCACCTGACTAGGTTTAGTTATCATCTGTCTTTTTTTGCCACAAGAGATCCCTTAGTGGAAGCTCTGGAAGCCACTGCAGGGTGGCTTCACACATTTCTTAAGACTATGTATGTCATGACTGAACTCCAGCAAGAGAAAAGGAAGTCAGTTTCTTTAAGATTTAAACAGAAGCCAGTAGTTTATTCCTATAATCCTAGCTACGGCAATAGAGATCTGATCTGAAATCTCATGGAAGTTCAAAGCCAATCTGGGGAGGAAAGTTTGTAAGACTCTTCTTATTTCCAATTAACCACCAAAAAGCTGTGGCATAACTAAGTGGTAATCTTGAATGAAAAAGCTAAGGAACAGCACCCAGTCCTTAAGTTGAAGCTCCAGTTCAAGCCCCAGTTCTGGTGTGTGTGGAATTGGCTTGATATGTCCTAAACCTAGTTTCTGTGAGCAAGAGGAGTGGTCTATGTTTGTACAGTTTAGCTAGTTAGACCCCAGTGTTGGGACCCAAGAAGAGTGAACCAGATATGGGGAACTCCAAAGGCTAGGAAGAAGGAGGGGAGGACTTATAAGAGGGATGAGGCCAACCAAATTCCAGAAAATATGGCTTTAGATTGCTTACTTTGTATTACTATCAATCAATTTACATGTCCCAGTGGACTGAATTTCCTTGAGGATCAAGGTTTTATAGTCCTCCTGTCCTCTGCCCTCCCCTCCTCTGTCATAGTCTGGTACATCTCACATCTCTTTTATGTATAGTATATGTTCAGTAAGATTGTTAAATATGTGTTTCAGTTCAAGATGATAGTGCTGTCTAGAATGATATAAACTATAAAAGAAAATTCCACTAGTTCCATAGGAACTTCCCCCTGAGGAAGGAGAAGTAGGCAGATTAATCTAGTAAAGATTAATCTTGACTAGTGGGTATAGCCCCTTTTATTCAGTCAGATATGACTTAATTAAGATATGCTCTTAATTTTCAGTTCACTTGGCATGGAAAAAACATTTTATATGGAGAAAGTTCTTGTCTTTTAGCATGTTAAATGCCTTGTTGATGGCATGGGAACTTTGAGACCACTATAGATCTATCATAGACCGTGGTGTATGAAGGAAAGCTGTATTAACCTTTTGTTGATTTGAAGTCATTTTATCTTATGCTCTGGAGCCCAATTAACATTATTGATTTGAATCATAGTCACCAAGATCAACGTATTGTGTGTTAATTTCCTGCAGCACAGAGAGAGCTGGAATCAAACACAGAGGAATTGAGACAGAATGATTGATTTGACTATGAAAAGCATGTTTTGTACCATAATCTTGTTTTAATGCTTCAGTAGTTGAGTTGTGCCAAATTGCCTTTGATGAGGCAATTGCTTTCTGATTGGGATTCTGCTTAAGGCTTAGGTTGGTCACTTAGTCTTACTTATAATAATGTTTCCTAAGGTCTACCTCTATTATTCTCTTGCTCAGGCATCTGCTGGTTGACTGTGATTTGGCTGATCTAGGCTGAATGGCTGGCTCTTATCATATAAGGTGGCAGCAAGCCTTGACTCTAGGTTCCCTGTGATGTCAGGTTTGCTCCATGTATGTGTGTTGTAGAGCAGAGGATGCTTGGAGAACACCTTTCTCAGAGTGGCCCAGTGGAGCACACAAACCAGATAAGTATCACAAACACACAGGCTTCTGCTCACATTATGCTGCTGAATCTGGTTGATTTGAACAAGCCTCATGTCTAGGACCATTATGAATGGGGCAGGTAAATAAACTCTGCCCTCAGTGACTACTACTCTAAGCAGTCATTCAAATTATTTCAATCCCTGGTAGTGTAACTCTCAGGTCAGAGTGCTTAGGTGATTTAACCATGATCATAGCATTAAGTACATTAGGATAAATAGCTTGTAAATTTCATGTTGGTGTACATTGGTAACGACTACATCATTTCTATTATGAAAAATGGGAATGTTATGAGCTTTATGAGCTCATAATAAATGGTATTTGTTGAATATAATAATAACAATTATAATTGCTTTTGTTGACATTTAATATGTGTTTGTCCTATCCTCTAATAGCCTGATGAAATAGTCACCTATGTCCATTGTTTTTTATTTTTATTTTTTGTCAGTCATGGGGTATGGACCCTGAGCCTGGGTAAGGTCCCTGAGCTACCTCCCTACCCCTGAGCCTTGACACTGTCCCTGAGCTTTTCAGCTCAAGGCTACCGCTCTACTCCTTGAGCCACAGAGCCACTTCTGGTTTTCTAGTAGTTAGCTGGAGATAAGAGTCTCATGGTCTTCAGTGCCCAGGCTAGCTTTGAAGGGGCAATCCTCAGATCTCAGCCCCCTGAGTAGCTAGGATTACAGGAATGAGCCACCCTCACCTGGCCCTATGTCCATTCTTATATAATAAAACCAGAACTTAGAAATGTTATACGAGTATGGTCATATAAAATGATGTTTATTGAACCTAAAAAATGAAAATGAGTATTTTTTTTCTGTTGGTCATGGGGCTTGAACTCTGGGCCTGGATGCTATCCCTGAGCTCTTCAGTTCAAGGCTAGTGCCCTACCATTTGAGCCACACCCACTACTCCAGGTTTTCTAGTGGTTAATTGGAGTCTCAGGGCTTTCATGGCCAGGCCGCCTCTGAACTGAGTATGTAGAATTACAGGTGTGAGCCACTGATGCCTGGCTTGACATTTTTGTTTTACCCTTTGTTGCTGTTTTTATCTGTGGCGAGGGTAAGAAGGAGCACAGAATTGGTAAACTAATTCAGCAGTGATACTAGACACTTTATTGGAAATGAACCATACAGTTTGCTAGGGAGAGGGGTCAAGAGGGAGAAATAGGGAGAAAATGAGGGAAGAGGTGATACTGTTCAAAAAGAAATGTATTCAGGGGCTAGAAGTTTGGTCTAGTGGTAAAGTGCTTACCTAGCATGCACAAAGACCGAGGTTCAATTCCTTGGTACTGCATAAATATGAAAAAGCTGGAAGTGGGAGGTTCAAGTGGTATAGAGCTCTAGCCTTGAGAAAGTCCAAGGACAGTACTCAGGCCCTGAGCTCAAGCACAGGACTGGCGCGTGTGCGTACACACATACAAAAGAAATGTATTCGTAACCTGACTTATGTAACTGTAACCCCTCTGTACATCACCTTTACAATAAAAATAAATTAAAAAAATGGAGAATAGAAATAATTCATGTTGGAATTAACTTACAGAAACACCTATTCCTGTATAGAATATGAACTCCTAGAAGGCAAAGAGAACATCTTTTTTTTTTTCTTGCGTCTTAAAGAACCAAGCATACAATAGATACTCAGTGTGCACTGATTGAAGGAGTGGATGAAACTATCTTGTTTCTTTGTACAGCAATTCAATAAAAACCAGTGAAGGAAAAGCTGTGAAGGAGTTAAAGCAACAACTTCAAATATACACCTTTGATCCCATGTTACATTAAACATCCATGTGCGTATATTTGTGTGTATGTATATATAGATGTTATTTACCACACAGTTTATCTACTAGCGTGTGTATGCACAAATGTATATCATATATTACCTACTGTATGCTAATACTGTAATTTTTTTCTGATAAACCTATGAAGAAGGAAACTGATGACCAAATTAACTAGGATTTCCAAGATCATTTACCTAGAAAGAGGTAAACACAGGATTTGGAATCTGCATCTTAGAACTGCTTCTTGGAACAGGTTGGTGAATTTTTACTTTTATCCTTCCAAGGACTTTTCCATTTACATTGAGCCTGTCGGACTCAGCATAGCATCAATTCCCTCGAAACTGGTCTGTGAAAAGTGGACATGTGGAACTTTAGAAAAAAAATGGAGCAAATAGTTGGAGATAGAGGGCTGCGTTTCCTTTCGATTTGAAATTAATGTTCACGTATAAAAAACATAAAGCATATCCATCCCCAGGGACTTGCCTGACATTTTAAAACTTTCATCTGCTTTAATTCACGGTGTTTGAGGTGGGGATTTACACATTGCTGAGCTCCAGTGGCTAGCTGGCTGCCGTGTACATTTCCTCTCCTGTTGGGCTCGGCTGAGCTTTCTGCAGGCCCAGAACAAATTATATAGCTTATTTAGCTCTCTCTAAAAACAATAATGGGCCTATTCAGATTTTATCTGTAATTTTACTTTGTTGTTGAGCAGTATTAATAATGCTGTTGCTAACCAAGCCAAGTCAGCCTTCACTGAATTTTCTAGGCTTTAGTGATAGGATAAATAGCTGCTTGCATCCCACAAAGGGAAACATGTAGATCGTCTCAACGTAAGTCAGACCGCTTGCCTGGATGGGAGCCATGTTAATATCACATCTTGCAGATTTGGCAGGGACTTTAAGAGTCCTGTATTTCAAGTTGGTTTTTATAGAAACTTGCTGCAGAACTGGGCAGGATTAATCATGGCTGAGATATATCACACTTAGTGCTGTATTAAATTCTCACAGTGGAATGATGCAAAATCAGTTCATAACCTTATAAGAACATCATGCACTACTACAGTAATCATAGAGAAATACTATATTCCAAATTCATGGAGAATAAAATGTCTTGCACTGCTTTTTTCTGTTTGTTTGTTTTGGTGTCAGGCAATGCCCCTACATTGTGTTCATTTCTTCTCCTTTACCTTACATGAGAGCTGGTCAAGTCAAGCCTTATGTCTTCCTGTTGTTTTTTTTTATTACTGGATTTGTTACTTGAAGGTACACTGGATTTGTGTACTAAATGCTGTGCTGAGCTTGTGAGTTAGAAAGTGGTTATATCTCCTTATGAAACAGTCTCTCTGGATCTATAATATGCAGGGTGTTCATTGTTTTTCTGGAGTCTTCACTCAGTTCACTCCATCTTCCTCCAGAGAAGCCAAAGTTATTAAGTTTTTATGTATCTGAGAGTAGACCCTGTCTGTCTGTCTCTCTGTCTCTCTGTCTGTCTTTCTATCAGCATTGGAAACTTAGGGTCTAGCATGCAAATATTCTGTCACTTGAGGCTTGCTCCCAGCTCTTGCTTTTAATTTGTTTCCACATAGGAAAATATGCTAACTTTGCCCCAGCTGGCCTCAGACCATGATCTCTTACCTACATCGTATAAGGAACTAGGATTACAGAAATCAGGCCCAGAGTTAAGCCCCATAACTGACCAAAAAAAATTCCCTACCAGTGAGAGAAATTATAAAATAGATCTCCATAATTCAGGGGCACCACATAGGCCCAGGGGTAGGATGGTTGCCTTGTGCTGAAGAGCTCAGTGATAGCATCCAGGCCTCGAGTTCAAGCCCCATGAACCACCAAAAAAAATTCTCAACCAATGACAGAAGTTATAAAATATATCTTCATAAGGATCCATGACTTTTCTTGAGAAATTGTTAAATTCAAGAGACTAGGCTCAATTTAAAGGACTTTCTATGGCTAATGATCCAAGCATGCCATGGGTAGAATTGTTAAATTTTTTACCTCTCTTTTTTTCAGTAATAGTCATCAAAATAAATTTTATGACCATTTTAGAGTGTGCCCTACAGAATTCACCATGAAACACTCCCCCCGCCCCATGGTACTTTGTTTGCACTCAGGGCCTTGCATGTGCTAGGAAAGTGCTTTGTCACTTGCCCCATGCCCCAAGTCTATACTATAAAAAATGACTAATAAGATGATAAGGTTCTTAGCTAGATACTCAAAGTCTTAGCAGTGGCTTGAGGTATTCTGTGGCTATCTGACTCTATATCATGCTCCTGAAATAGCATGAGGTTACCATAGCTTATCAAAGGCTCACTCCAAACCTGACTTTTAACTCTTTTTCAGACTGTTCTATTTTTAACTTCCTTGTGACATATTAAACTTGCTTAATTTGAACTGGGAATATTTTTTGAGGAATTTAGAACTTGGTATGTTGAGATGCAAGAGTAAATGTGTCAAAGAGATATTATTTGGGGGATAATGGCCCTGTAAAGCACTGCCTCTGAATATACATACCTAGGTTTAGATTTGTAGCTCCAGGCTTCCCTTCTCAGCAAGGATGCTCACTGCGGGGCAGAGACTCAAACAGAAATGCTGTCTCTGGTCCTACTAGAAGACAAACTGTTTTCCTGTTTTCTTCCCATTCACAGCTCATTACTGTGTAAATGTGGTCGGGCATCTGTATTCCTTAACTGCCCTGTACTTATGTGTGTAATAAACTCCTACCAAAACAGTACCAATTATTTCTTTTTCTCTTTTCAGTTTTCAAATTGGATCTTTTCTCCTTCTGGTAGTTAAGTGAGTCACTTAAATTTAATTTGATAGTGTTTTTGAGTTCACATAATACAGATGCTGATTTTGCCAGACATAAACCTAGCACAGTCATGCCCTGCTTCTGAGATTATTGCGATACATATAGCAATACCAGTAAATAGATGCTTTCATGCATTTTCTCTACAGGCTTAAAAGAAGTATCCTTACTATGTTTGCTAGTATTTCAGGGGAGAGAGCTTTGTTCTTCCTTAGGGTTTTGAAACTTTAGAATGTTCCTCTGACTTGGGAAGCAGAGTTTTCTTCACCAAGTCTCTTTAGTTGGTGACCAACATGGACATTACAGGTCAAGCCATTAGAAATGTGCCTGGGAGAGTACCATCCCACTTATTCAGGTACATAGAGGGACACCTTCCCAACAAAAGAGGCCCAGGAGAGATTGTCAGATAGACCCATCTGGTTATCCACCTAATATCAACTCATCTATTCATCTGTAGTATGTTCATTGAGAGCTTATTGATGTCCAGACTCTGAGGAAGCAAGATAAATTAGTGGTCTCTGGTTGTGGGGACATTGGCATCCAGTGTACAAATAGCTATGTATTTTCATTTCTAGGACATAAAGACTAAGATAGGCATGTGTTGTGCATTTGCAATGGGTATATTGGTCAGAGGAACTCCAGATGGTTGTGCTAGAGAAGGATGGTTGTGTGAGAATGTAGGAAGCACACAAAGAATAAGTAAATAGGAAACATCAGAGTAAATAAAACAAAGTAATGGCAGTGAACCCTCGTTGATTATGTACTGTGTACAAGGCCTGGTGCTTAGTATTTATGTGTATCTCATTTGATCCTTGCTGGTACCAAACAGATGGGAAAGATCCATTGTCTTTTTGCCAGATGAGGCCTTATAAATACATATAAATGAAGAATTGCTCATAGTCTCATAGCTAAATAGTGATAGAATTGGGGTTTAAATTTTTAAACAAGTTAGATAGCTGCAAAGGAACATGGATGTGGAAGGAACCCAGGGTAGAGAGGTACAAAAGAGATGGGGTTCATCAGGGTCTATGGGAGTAAAGGGAATGATATGATTGCTCTTTTGTGAATGGGAGAATTGCAGCTGCACCAATAGATAATGGGAGTAGAAAGGCAGGGAATGCCTGGCGTGGAGAATGTTTGGCAGAAGAACTTGGTACTAGATCTACCCACAGTCTCTCATACTCTTTATTTTCAGGCTTTCTCCTATTTACCCTTCAGGTCTCTACTTAAATTTGATAGATACTTTTTCCGGGAGGTCTTCTTTGGGCTTGTATGTCTGAAAGACTTATTTATCAGCTTTCTACCTAACTATACTTAAAGCTTCTGAGCAACAGAACTGGGTCTTGTCTTTCTACCTGTGTTGATGGATGTCTAGTGCCTGGCACATACATGTACTTGATATGTGTTGACTGATAAACTGAAGAGCTTCTATACCCTTTTATTCACTTTTCTCAACTATAGCTAAGCAGTTGTTTATTTTTTTAAAAATATTCTCCACAGCTTCTACAAGACAAATTACATAAACCATCAGCTATCTTCATATAGGAGGTATTCAACTAACAGAAAATCTTTGAGTTAAATATTTTCCTTTCAAAAGTTGATTCAATCTACATGTTTATAATATGAAATCACTTCTTACTTTTAGATTTTCCCTTCCACATAGCACTCCTAACAAGGTGCAGTGAAAACAATTGTTGATCAATGAGCTTTGTGTAAGTGGAATAGTAAGGGGGTCCTAGTGGGTTTGTGTGTGTGGTGTGTGTGTGTGTGTGTGTGTGTGTGTGTGTGTGGGCATGCACACACCCTTGCTGTAATGAACTTGAACTCAGGGCCTCATTCTTTTGTTTGGCTTATTATTATTATTATTATTATTATTGGCTCAAAGATGGCTCTATACCATTGGAGCATACAGAAATATTATTGGCTAATTGGAGATAAGAATCTCTGAGTTTCTTGTCCAAGTTGGCTTTGAACTGTGATCTTCCAATCTCAGTCAGATTCCTGAATAGCTAGGATTGCAGGTGCAGGCCACTGGCATCTGGCGCCAGCGGGTTCTTGAGATGAAACTAGTAGGTCCTTTTAAGTCAACATTATTATTCCTCAGCTTGCCCTGTTTTAGATCCTCTGTAGGGAACAAATCCTTGCTATTGAAACTGTGAACATGTGAATCATAGGCAGATATCTATGGTTTTGTCTTGCAGGTGATGGAAGAGCTAGTCTTTATCTTCCCCTCAGTAGATGTGAATGCCGTCCCTTGGGCTGGAGCTCTGTACATTTTTGAGGTGCCTGTGCCCAGGTCCTGTGTGGGAGGCACCTGTGGGACCAGTTCTATAATAAGTCAGCTTATTATCTGCACATAGATGAGTGTTTCTCCCAAGAGAAAGTGGTTTCTCTCTCTGTCATTTTCATCAGAAGTGACCACATGAGTGAGTCACTGTTGTGAAGGAACTCTCAGCCCCTTCTCCCAGGACTTGGAAGCAGCTCTGTTCCTGAAAATGTGGTGATAGGACCAGACACCAGACATATTCTGTCCCTGGTTTAGGCTTTCTTGTTGGTTCAAGATTTTAGGAATTTTTTTGATAATGATCAACATAAAATGTTTATATTTGTTTACCATCACGAAGATCGATAACCAAGAAATGTCACATTGCAATATATAACTTTACTATCTGCAGAGTACTTGGATATATTATCTTCTGTGTTCTATTTAAAAGAACCACCCTGGAAGCAGTCCTAGAAATGGATTTTTTATGCTACTGGAGTTTAAGAATAGTTATATCCTTCATTAGATCTAATTTTGGGATCGTTTTCCATCTCCTCCTTTTAAGGACAAGGGAGATTATTCCATGTGATATTGGGTTGTACAACTAGTTAGTAATAAGGCTGGGGTTATTCTGGTTACCTGTTTGGATCTGGAATTTGCACATAAATGTATTTTGCTCAGAAACACACTTCATTTTTTTTCTTGTACTGTTGTGTGTATGTTTGTTTATTCTTTCTAGTAAAGAATAGAGCAGCAAATTACTGAGGTGGTGGAACTGACAGCTGATACTCCCTAGTTAAAAGGAATCAACTTTATTAAAGAAGTTTGAAGCTGTGATCACAAGAGGAGGGAAGTATAGAGATGCCAGACTTTTGAATGGCTGATCCTGGCATACTGTCAGATTCTGTTATCCTGGTGGATCCTGGTATCTTGGTGGATCCTGGTATCTTGGCCAGTCCTGTAATCTTGGTTGATGTTGCAATCATGGCCATGATTGACTTCAAATATCTATGGACCCCATTGTTTTACCTTCTTGCCTGTGGGCTCCTTTAGCATTTCTGAAACTGAATCAGTTCCCTATTAACATGTGTCCATACTGGACACAACTGTATTTTACAAGTTTCCTTTCAAAATATTCTTCTGAAATATATGAGCACAATGGAAAGATCTGAAAAATAAACTTCCTGTTTGCAGAACATTTCCTCTAGCTTTTACCCATGTTCCCCTGTGTTTAGCCAGTTAAAGTTGCTGTGCGTGTTGTCACACTGTAGTCCTGGGATAGTCAAATAGGGGATGATGAGAAAGCATCACCAAGCCTTTGCTGGCGCTGTCACTCAGCTTTACCTCTGTCATACTGAGCCCACCAGATAAAGACTTCCAAATGACACATTCCTGTGTGAATGATAAGCTGCTAACATCCTTGTTTTTACATCTTCTATACACAAATTAATTGTACATATTTAGGGGAAAGGGTGTTGTATTTTATCATGTGCATACAGCATGTACCCACTGGAAACAGGTAATTATTCTATGACTTTGTTTGCCTGCTTTGCTTCTAGCATCTTGCCTGTGGTTACTTACGTATTTGAACTTACAAGATGGGGAGGAGCTTGCTTTGGTTGCATTCATCCTAGAGTTTAGAGCCATACCTACCTTTAAAATGCTCTAGACAAGCTGTTCTTATTTTGTCTCAGTGCTTCTGTTGACTGAGCAGTGTGGAGGGACTCCTTGTTTTATAATTCTTTGGTTTCTGTAATTCTGATTGAGAAAAACAGCTTCTCTTGGAGAGGAACATTAATTAGATGCACAGAGTAAGTTATTTTATCATTCGCGTGGGGGCAGTAGGGAGTGAAGGAGTGAAAAAGTCCCACACATAAATTATCTCCTATTTGTGCAATGGTTTTATGCTTGTCAGCTGTCTGTTGCTAGAGAGCCACACTGTAGCTAAATACTTCTGACACCTTGCCCAATCAAGGTAGAGCAAAAGGATGTTGAGGCAGCCTTTTTGTGACAACCTGTGCTAGTTTACATTAGCTTAACCAATCGCTCTTTCCTCTGTGTGCGGAGAAATTTGTTAAATTAATTCAGTTGCAATTAGCAGATTTATGGGAAAGTACCCTGTTATCCTTTAATTGGAGAGCATAAAACTACAAACTGAATCCGCTAGTTCTATTTGTGTAATAGGCAATCTATCTACGACAAGATTTGATCGATGGAGTCGTATGATGCCCTTGCCTTGTTTTATATTGGCTGTC
Source organism: Megascapheus bottae (assembly GCF_031878675.1). Lineage (NCBI taxonomy): Eukaryota > Metazoa > Chordata > Mammalia > Rodentia > Geomyidae > Megascapheus > Megascapheus bottae. The sequence continues at coordinate 47,325,248 of NC_143523.1, forward strand.
AGCGCTTAACTGGGACTGAAGTATCTGGGTAACAAAAATTGATATAATGACTTAATGCGCCTTATTCTCTTTGAGCTACATCAGTTTAGAGCACTTCTGAGAGAAAAATGTCTGGAAAATATCAGGGAGTCATTTATCAACCTGTTTTCATTAGCATACTGCCTGGCTCTGGCAAGGATTTGAATAAAAAAAAAGCAGGATGGTACAATTTATTTCAGGTCCCATATTTCTTGGATGAAAGGAGACCTCTAATAAAAGGAAATACAGAAAGATGCTTTTTTGAGCTGTTTTTTTTTTCCCTAAAGAAGAAACTCTACCCCAAAAGCCTTTTTCATTTTGAATTTTGGCTGTTAATAATATCTTCCTGGGAAGAAAATTAGAAGAGTAATGTAAAATGCATGATGGTCATTACATGGAGAAAGAAAAAATAAACAACAACAAAAAAATGAACCCCCAATCCCTAGGCATGCCGTGGGTCTGTGCATGCCTGTGCATTTGCTTTGCTTTGTACACATTTGTATGTTTGCACGTTTATATAGTAAACAAGGAGAGATGCTCTCTGTAAAAGTGGGGGTTTTGTAGAATTAAAGAATTTCAGAAAGTTCAGATTCAGTGTTTTTAGCTCTCAAGAGTTGGAGCCAAAGGGAAATGGAAACAGATCAAAATGTTTGTATAGTGGGCAAAAAGCATTTCGTATATGGAGTCATTTGTCCCACACGCAGTAGGATGTGAACCACAAGAGGTAATAATAACTGAAAGGCAGTTGTATGGGAGTGAGTCCTTTTTTGCATGAAATTTTTATGCATCAGTCAGCCTGCATACAGTGTGCCTAATGCATAAAATAAATTGGTGCATAAATCAGATTAAGAACAGCATGTTGCCAACATTCACATTTGCACACAGGAATTCAATTCAGAGATGGAGGAATTCCCATTTTTAATCTCTACTACAGTGTGGGGGAATCTTTCAGGTAGACCTGGCACACACAGGGACATTTTATGCTCTTAGCTCATCTGCCTGACTCCCCACCCCAAATAAAGACAGAAGTAGTGTTGTGAATGGTCAGAACAGCAGTGGGTGAGTTTTCTTCTAGAATGCAAGGTGTATACAGAAGGAAGTGACATAGTATTTAAGATAATATTGCTATCCTGTCTATAGCTCCTAATTATGTTGAAGAATTGGTGTGGCGATCAATAGTGATTTATGGTGGGGATAAGCAAGAGCCCATCGCTCACATTGATCTGCATGTAAATTCCTTGACATAATAAGAAGTTATTGCCTGTGACAGTCGCTGTCTGGTTGCTAATTCATCAGCAAATCTTACCATCAGTGAGAGCCATACTGTGTACACACTGGGGTGGATTTGCCAAACCAATTGTCTCTATATCCAGGACTCGAGGAGGGGTTATTGAGCAGGGGGGAATCGATGTCACCTTGATTGTGTCCTGTCAAACAACAGCTCTGTGAAAAACCAGGAGGAGTGTTTTACTTATGATTTAAGCATAAAATAGTCTATATAAGTTTGACGCTGGGGTTTTGAAATGAAATGTCATGAAACATTGTGCTATACACATGCACACACATATGTATATGAAACAGTTCTTTTTTTTTGACAGTACTAAAACTTGAATTCAAGGCCTGAGCATTCTCCCTTAGCTTTTTCATTTAATGCTGGCACTCTTTTACTTAATCACCCACTTCCAGCTTTGTTCCTGTGTAATTGGTCTCATGGACTTTCTGATCTTGGCTGGCTTTGAACTATAATTCTAAGATCTCAGCTTCCTGAGTAACTTTGATTATAGGCATTGAACCATTAATACTCAGCGAGAAGTTCTTTTTATTTCCCTAAAAGCCTCAGATAGAATATCAGTTGATTGCTTAATTTTATCCTTTGCTTTCTCCTATTGATGCCGTGCTTGTCATATCTCATGCGTTTGTGTAGTTCCTTATTTTTTGCTGCCCCAGAACTTCTTAGGAAATGTAATCTTTAAGCTCACATCTCTTGAAGTCTTCCATCTTTCCTTCTCTTATATAACAAGGCCTTATAACCACATACCTCATAGGTATGTCTCTTTTCTGTCCTTTTAGTAATTTTTGTCAGCTGTCCTGAACAGTGTGTGTGTGTGTGTGTGTACGTATACTAGGACTTTAACTCATGCCTCTCATTCTTGCTTAGCTTTTTTACTCATTGCTTATATTCTAATATTTGAGCCATACTTCCAGTTCTTTTTTTGCTGGTTAATGGAAAGTAAGAATCTCTCATATTGTCTGCTAGTTCTCAGACTTCAGCCTTTTGAGTAGCTAGGATTATAGGGATAACCTACTGGTAGTTGGTCCTGAAAAGTTTTTAACTATTTATATTTGGAGTCTGGATAGGAGGTGTATCCCCTTAATTTCCGTTCCCTGGGTAAAATCTCTCTGCCCTAATCTGTAATGTTGTGTTACTATAGTAGCAGCTGTTTCTTTAAAACATTCTATCATATTCCTTGATGGCTTGATTTTTTTTCCCCTTAAGGATATCTCCATCTGGAAGTTATTCTTTAAACTGCCTGCAGCTGAAGTGTATACTCTGTATTTCTCTTCTCCATTCTTACTGGTAGTTGTCAGTAAGGTTTTTTGCAGGACAGCCTTTGAAAACATGGTGGAATCATAGTCATATTCTTGAACAATGAGGGCTTAGCTCTGATGAATATTACCTATATTACCTTGAGAAATACAAAAGGTTATAAAAATGAAAGAGTATTTAACTGTTAGGAGTAGTAGTTATGGTAGTTATAGTAGGGTGAAGAATTGTAATAACAATTTTAATTTCAGGTTTCCTGTTCTTGGTTGTATCAGTTAGGTTTGGCTAAGTTATGCTGTAGTAACAAATAAGTATCTAAAATCTCAAGGAGGTAAAACAGCAGAGTTGAGGTTCTTAATTGTGTTTTATGTACATTGTGGATTATCAGAGGGACTCTGATCATTTCAGTTATCTGTGTAGTCAAGCTGGCAGAGCAGTAATCAGTAGGATATTACTGGACACCAAAGGAGAATGCTTTAGGACCTTGCATTCGCAGTTAGTGCTGCTGTACATCATAAATGGTGGGCAAAAGTTACCATAAGTCCTCATTCTTACCCTCTGGTTCAAAAAGAAAAGAACTATTAGTGTCTCATAAACAGCTCTAGTGGCTGTTGGTTAGTTATTCACAAACCTCTGAACATAAAAACAATGGTAATAACTTCAACAGGGCACAGACTGGTGGAGATGGAGAAGCCCTGGCATAATTGAGTGGAAAATCTCTAAAATGATGAGCTGATTCAACTTACCTTTATGAATTAGAAAATAAAGATCTAGAAAGGGTATAGCTTTTCTCAGGTTATGACACAGGGAAGGAGTAAAATGAAGCCGTAAATCTAGGTTTTTGGACTTAAGTGCAATGTAGTTTCTTCCATGTGCCTTCCTCCACTGCAATCTTGGGAGCCCAAATTTCTTGTATATATTTAATATTAAACCCAAGTATGCTGATGATACATGTATCTATCATTATATATCACCTCAGACCTTCATGGAACCTCTTGGTTTGTCCAGCTTCTCTAGGCAAGAATAATACAAAATAACAACAACTTTCATTTCAAATTGCCTGTTACTGGTTAGGATTGGCCAAGTTATGCTGCAATAAGTTCCAAATCTCTATAACGAAGTAAAAGAACATAGATGTATTTCTTTAACTTCTCATCTTTACTTCTCCTGACTCATGGGCCATTGTTTTATCATTTTTTCTGCAAATTCACTTGAGTTTTGCTTCAAGTACTAGAATCAAAATGCTTGTAAACATTTTTTGCAAGTACAGCACAGTGTAAAGGAGGTGATGAGGGAAGGACAGGATGTTCAGTAGAGTTGCTTTCAGGAGGTAAAATCAACAGAATCTTGGTAGAATGAAAAGCTTATTGACTAAGTGTTCAAAGATTATAGCCACGCTACCCTGAGAGCATGGGAGAAGTATGATTGGTTTAGACATGATTGGACAGTCTGTTTTGACTTTTCCAGTCAAAGTTGGAGATTGTTTTGGTTGGTATTTCTGCTGTAATACTTTATTTTTTAAAGTTGCTTCAAGTTTTTGTGTCAAACACTAGGGAAGGTGAGTGGGATCCCAGTTTAGGCAGGGGCCAATAAACTTACTGTAGCACCCACTGTTAATAGACACCTGTTTATACTTTCCTTGTATACTAGGATGGTCATTAAAGAGTATTAATTTCATTTTTAATGGCTGGAATTGTAGACAGAATCATTGATCAGCAGGGCCTATGTGACAATCCAAATCCTGAGACTTGAGTATTTGACTCTCAAGTGTCTAATGTCCATAGAGAGTAGACAGATGGAGTAAGAGACATATTGTCCCACTCTTACCAGCCCTGTGACAGGTTTTTTTGAGCTGCACTAGGGATAGGGCCTCCAGCATGCTAGGATAGAATACCTCCTTACCAACAGCCCTACGGTTTACATTTTGTTTTTTAGGTAGGGTCTCACTGACTTTGTTTAGGCTGACCTCAAATTTGAGTCTTTTTGTGACCTTCATATTCTATTTGAAATTAAAAAGAAAATCTAATCCTCAAGGTGTGCTATATATGCCAGAAACATATATGTAGTTTTTTAATATATTCTGTACATGTGTGAATATAAGTATGTATATACTTCCTGTTACCAAACAAGCACTCTGTCACTGGGGTTATGCCCCAGCTCTTACTGATTTTTTTTTAGGTAATGCCTCAAACTTTATTTCCACTGCTGGTCTCTGATCTCTGTCTTCACATCTCTTCTTCCCATCTCTGCATTTGGGATTACATTTGTTTGTCACCATACTGGGTTTTCTCTTTTTTTTTGTAAAGCTACCAGGTTTGTGGTAATTCATTATAGGTGTCATATAAAATGAGCACATATGTTTAACTTACTTTTAAAGGCTATTATTTATTAAAATTAAAAATAGAGCTAAACCTTTAGTTTACTTTTTAAAGCAGTGTTGATTCTTTACAAAATAGTAAGCCATCATTATCTGGCATGTCTCTTGTAAAAATTATTAAAATAGATAATATAAAATATTATCTAGTGAGCCCAGACTTTGACATCCTTAATGAATGACATATAACATCTTTATCTTATGAATTCATTAATACAGCGGAAGTGTATAATTTATAAGTAAATTAGCATTTGTTGGAATGCCTCAGAAAGATAAAACGTTGAAGAGCTCACTGTGGATTATTGTTAAGATAAAATGAGATAAACATGACCTGTGCCAAGGAGGCCTAGTGTATCTCCTATTCCTTCTTGTAAAGTTTTCAGTGTGTCAGCTTTTGGCTCCAGGTCTTTGATCCATTTGGAGTTAATTCTAGTGCAGGGTGACAAAGAAGGATCCAACTTCAGTTTTCTGCAGGTGCTTAACCAGTTCTGCCAGCACAACTTGTTGAAGAGGCTATCTTTCTTCCATTCTATTTTTTTGGCTCCCTTGTCAAAGATTAGGTGGCCATAGGTCTGTGGTTTAATATCTGGGTCCTCAGTTCTATTCCATTGGTCTTCAGGCCTGTTCTTGCGCCAGTACCAAGCTGTTTTGATAATTACAGCCCTGTAATAGAGTCTAAAGTTTGGAATTGAAATTCCTCCAGCGCTGTTCTTTCTGCTAAGAAGTGTTTTTGCTATACGGGGTCTTTTATTATTCCATATGAAATTTTGAATTGCCTCTTCTATTTCTTTAAAGAATGCCATTGGGATATTGATGGGTATTGCATTGAATTTGTAGATAGTCCTTGGCAAGATTGCGAAACTTTCTTAATAAGGACCAAGAATCACAACAAATCAGAGAAAGGCTAGATAAGTGGGACTGCATTAAACTGCAGAGCTTTTGTATGGCAAAGGACATAGCTAGTAAATTAATTAGAAAGCCTACAGAGTAGGAGAAGATCTTCACCAACCATACAACGGACAAAGGCCTCATATCTAAAATATATCAACAACTCAAAACATTGAATCACTCCAAAACTAATCTCCAAAGTAACAACCATCCCATTAAAAAAAGGGCCAAAGACTTAAAGAGAGTCTTCTCTGAAGAAGAAACAAAAATAGCCTATAGACACATGAAGAAATACTCAACATCTCTAGTCATAAAAGAAATGCAAATCAAAACAACCCTAAGATTCCACCTCACTCCAGTTAGAATGGCCAGGATCAGGAAAACAAATAACAACAGATGCTGGAGGGGATGTGGCCAGGAGGGATCACTACTACACTGTTGGTGGGAGTGCAAACTTGTTCAACCACTATGGAAAGCAGTATGGCAGTGCCTCAAAAGGCTAAACCTAGAACTCCCCTATGACCCCGGAATCCCATTTACCCAACCATCCAGAATCTAGGGCATACTAAATCCACTAGCACAACAATGTTCATTGCAGCATTATTCACCATGGCAAAGATATGGAACCGACCTAGATGTCCCTCAGTTGATGAGTGGATCAACAAGTTGTGGTATTTGTACACAATGGAATTCTATGCTGCTGTCAGAAAAAATGACATCGCCCCATTTGTTAGGAAATGGAAAGACTTAGAAAAAAATCCTATTAAGTGAAGTAAGCCAGACTCAAAGGAACTTAGGCTCAATGGTTTCCCTCATTCGTCATAATCAGTAGAAAACTTGTGCTCTACTAGCAGAGATCTGCAATAGAGTAAAACCTTGATACATAAGGCCATATAGTATGAAGCTAATTGAAAGGACCTCCAGGATATTGAAACAAAAGCCATATAATGAATGATTGTTGTCCTCAATGTACTATGTTATCTCTCATCTCCTTTGCTGTTCCTTGGGTATCTCATATTGTTACAGTATCTCACTTTGTTATCTGATATATTGAATTTATTTGTATTTGGTTACTTGAAATTTGATAGGGAAGGGGGGAAAACCAAGACGGGGGTAGGAGGTTGACGGGGGGGAGGGTAATGGGTACCAAGACATGTGAAAGGGTATCAATGTATGTGAATTAATGCACCTTCTGTCTGGCAAATATCATATAACCCTTTTATTAATTACAATAAAAATATTAAAATGAGATAAACATGAAAATGCAAGGAACACGGCTGGAATTTGTTGGGCAGCTGGATAGATGAGTGGATGAATGGATATAGATGGATGGATGGATATGAATGAATATAGATTGGTGACTGATACAGATGAATCGATAGATGACTATGGATGATAGATGATGGATAATATAGATGGATGGATATAACCGGATGGATATAGATAAAAGGATAGACAGATGGATAAATGGATGGATGGATGGATGGATGATGGAGAAGAAATAGAATATCTTAGGTCAGCGGTAGGCCTCTGGGAAGCCTGGGTAGTGTAAGTTTCTCTGAAGGCTCAGGTAAATACTTGGTTCCACAGCCTGTAATCCTTTTGCTATAAATGCTTCTTATATGAAGAACTATCTTATTAATAATACTATTTCACAATTTCCTAAAGAGTAGTGAGAATCTTGAGTGGTGAGCATGGACATCTGACTCCTTTCCTCTATTGGTTGTGAGTGGGTTGGCCTGGCATAGTTAGGGAATGGTATTGAAGGGATAGCATTGGGACAAGGAGCTGGGCTGTGCCTTCCCCTGTTACAGGTGTCCAAAGCATCCTGAATGTCAATTTCTGTGCTAGTCACTTCACTTACAATTGTACATTCAGTGTCTTGCCTGTCCTGTAAACCATCATCACCGAGAAGTCACTGCAGAGCACCAAGCACATAGTAAACACTGTCTGTGTTTGTTCAATGGATAACTGATGGTTTTCCTGAGAGGTACTACTTATTTTTTTTTTTTACGTATTTTGTTGTTGTTGTTGGTCGGGATAATGTATAGAGCAGTTACAGTTACATTCATCAGGTAGTAGGTGCATTACTTCTCGCACAGTGATACCACTTCTTATGTTTTTGTCCACTCCCCCCCCCACAATCATCTTGTTTTCCCCCTTCCCTTCCCTATTTCAAATAAATAAATAAATTAATATATATATAGTATGCCAGGTAACAAAGTCAGATATAGTAACAGCATGAGATCAACCATATGGGCAAAAAAATAGAAGTGAAATAACATAGTACATTAAGAACAACAATCACCCAAGGTAAACCTTTTATTTCCATAGAATTTTCACTTAATTTCATTGTTTATTTTCACTGTTTATTTTTGTTTTAAACCTATGACTTTGAAGTTGTTAGGCAAATACTTTATTTGTATGACACCCCAGTCCTTTTAATGTTTTTAGTGTATTTATTCAGATACAGTTTTGGTGGGCCTAGTCTTAAACCGTGTCTTCTGCCTCCTGAATTGCTAGGATTGTGGGTGTGAACTACCTGGCCTGGTCCTGAGAAGGTACTATATCTTTACATCCTAGCATAGACCTTGGTACCCTGGAAGTACTGATTGCATACAGCATAGGCAAGAGGCAGTGGGCCAAGGATTTGCAGAGTATGACCTAGATATGGGGCATTCAGTCTCACTCTCTTATGCTTTCCCCTAATTCCAATGTGGCCCAGATGTGATTCATGAAGCAGCCAAGCAGGATAAGGGTATTGGAAGTCATGGGAGTTTATGTACCAATTGTCCTCTATAAAAGCAAGCACAATACTTGTCAACTGACATGCTGACTTGAAATCCCTTTATGCAACTACTGACAGATAAGCAACAACAAAAACAAAAAGAGAAACAAAATTAAAAGGACAATTATTATTATTATTATTTTATTTTTTTGTGGCTCATGGGGCTTGAGCTTGGCCTGGGCGCTGTCCCTGAGCTCTTCATCTCAAGGCTACTGCCCTTTCTCTGGGCCTGGGCGTTGTCCCTGGGCTCTTCAGCTCTAGGCTACCACTCCCATGAGCCAACACCTACTTCTCATTTTCTAGAGGTTAGTTGGAGTTAAAAGTCTTAGGTCCTTTTGTGCCCGGGCTGGCTTTGAACCTTGATCCTCAGATCTCGGCTTCCTGAGTAGCTAGAATCACAGGCATGAGCCACCAGTGCCCGGCTTGTGCCATGTTTCTGAAAAATAAAAGCAAATCCAAAATGCAAGAAAGATGGTTCCTGTGGAAGCTTTGCATTCTGCCTAAAGCTTCAGGCGTCTGAGGAGGTCCCTGCCTGAGTTGTGGTTATGATTTTTCTGCGTGTGACTCATTTTTGACCTACGAGTGAGAAGAATAATTTTGAGGCGATGAAAATATATACTCACCTGACTATTAAGTACAGAAATGGTCTTAGGACTCCAAAATATCAACTCCACTATCTGAAATGTAAATATCTTCTGAAATTCCTATTTAGGAACAGATTTCACCTGCAAGTAGACTGTTATATCTTCCTGAAAAATATATAAACCCTAGTGAGGAAATAAACACATCATTACACTTTCATGACAGATAAGCTTGGCTCTGTTTGGGTGTAAACTCATTTTTCTTGGGTTGACCTTTAAATAGTATTGTGCTATTGTATGGGATTTAAATCAATAATTTGGTCAAAGGATAATATACTGCAAGTTTTTTTTCCTTTATCATTTAAACAGTTCTGTAAACTCTCAAGGAATAATGGATTTCAGCATCATTTTCCCATGAAAGGAAGAAAAGAGGAGGGGGATGAGGATGCCCTGATGGTGGGAAAGGATCAGCATCAATGAAAACTTACATAGAAGCTAGGCACTTGTAGCTCACTCCTGTAATCCTGCTCATGAGGCTGAGCTCTTCAGGTTGAAGCTAGCCCAGGCAGAGCAGTCCATGAGACTCTTATCGCCAATTAACCAAGAAAATGCTGCAAGTGTAGGGGTTGCTCAAGTAATAGGATGCCAGCTTTGAACCAGAAAGGTACGGGACAGATCCCAGACCCTGAATTCAAGCCCTGGTACTGATATAAAACAAACTGATCAATACACAACAAACTAAACAAACCCCAACAACAAACAAGTAAAATAAAAACCTTACTTTGTGTCTATGACCATGGGGCATAGCCTGGGGTGGACTGAAGATCTACAGACTGAGAGAGTCCTGTTTTCTCTTCCAGGCAGCCTGGGTGGAGATGACAGGGTGGGATGTCATTAGTATATTACCTCTCCTAGTTTCCTGTTGTAAAGCCTCAAAGTGTCCCAGATGTGAGGAGGTTAAAGTGAGAACTACCCAATAGTTATGAAGCAGCTATAATGAGTTTCCGTCTACTTACCATGGATTTGTGTGATATACAGCTTGCAATTAAGCATGGCTTGGTGATTCAGTGATTAATGTATCTACAGCTCCTAGAGGAGGGAAGCCGCCCTCCCGCCACATCCCTGGTGATGTTTACAGCTGGGTACCTATTAACAGGAAGATGGAGAGGGCCATTTACAATTCAGTAACCTTTATGACAGTGATCTCTTTAATCAGCATTTTATTTCCTTTGTAACACTTTCGTCATCTAACAAATGTCAGAATAAAATAGGTCCATGAAATATTTAGGATCGGCATGTGGAAATTGACTTCCCTTGATTTAAGCTGCCTGTGTCTCTTTTTCATTTTGTTGTTTTGGGAGCTTTTACTTTTATTGAAAGACAATTTATAACTAAATGCTCCCAACAGTGACTGGCATTAGGGTAGAGGAATTTCAGAGAGCCAAGTTCTGCTTTCTATAAAATGTGTGGATACTGGCTATATTGGATAATAAGTTACTCAAATAGGCAAATCCTTTGGTAATTTTTTTTATGAGAGAAGTGTTAGTGGAGGTACAACCAACTTTGGAAAATTTATGACAAAATACTCCAACCTATTTTAGAGAGGTAATTAAGTATGAAGTATATGCATAATAATTTAAGTGAATTATAGTGGGGGCCTGAAATATGCATTATTGTCTCACATTTTCTTCAGGGGATTCTGGGACTCTTTTCATTATCGTAAATGTTACGTAGTTGTACAAAGGAGTTTGCATTGTACAAAACAGTTTAAGAATACAATATATCTTGATCAGCATCACCCCTTTCAACATTCTCATCTGTCCCTCCTCTACCCACCCTTTCTCACTCTTCTTAATTTTGTAGGATATACATTTTTTACTGCATTCTCCTCTCTTCTCCTCTTCATTTGTTTACCACTTTACCCTTGGGCCTACCCTACCCCTTTTGAGTACCTGCCTTCTGGTGTTTTATTGTGCAGAACCTTGCCTATGCTATTTGAGATCTCCCCTGATTCTACCATATTTCATTCAATACATTTGTATATATTTGTATAACACCCAACATGTTATATGTTTATAAGCTAAATATAGCATTCATGTATATACAAATATAATGTATTATCAGAATTACCAGAACATCAGAATGTATATATGTTTTTAAAGACCTATAAACAGTGATTACAGTATTATATTAATGTATTATAATTTTATCCTTGTAACTTCTGTTAATTCATTTCAAACCAATGAACTCAGCTATGTATCAAATGACATTTTGAAAAATGAAATGTGGACAATTGCCAACCTGAAGAATTTGATATGGTATAGTACCTTCCTTAGCCTCATCCTTTACACGGGGTTCTCTGATTATTGTAAAAGTTCATGATGGCTCCTGTTGGTTATAGCTGTGTGAGCTTACCTTTCATACTATTCACAAGATATTGGCAAGGCAGTACCTTTCCTCATCTGCTTCATGGAAACCAGTTAGGGGAACAAGTATAGTGCACCAATAGAGCAGTAGTCCTATCAGTTGGACTCAGCCTGGCCATGAACTTCATGCCATGAATTCCCTTACCTTACTGGGATTCACTTTCTAATTTGAAAACTGAATAGGTTTGCTAGCTTGGCTTGTCTCCAAGGAAACAATGTGGGAGGAAATGGGAGATGGAACACATAGAATAGTGTCCATAAGTTCAAATTGCTGCAGAGGAAGGGTTTCTGAGACTAAATGGTGTTAGACTTGAGTCTTACATAGAACATAAGTGTTATCACTTACGTTGAACTAGGAGGCAAACTATGAGGGCCAAGCCAGGGAAAGAAAAACCTGACTATTTGGGCATTAATGGTGGATTGGTGCTGAAGAATTAAGATACATATTTGAAGTACTTAGCAAGGAACAGGATCAACTGTGTTATTTTTATCTCCTTGTTTATAAAAAAGTGTTTTATGATAAGACCCAACCAAGAAGAATCAGCAACAATTATTTGACATCTTCATGAAGAAAGTTACTCCATTACTTTCCAGTTTAAGGATTTCTATCACTATATTGGGGGAAGAAGATGATAGAGAAAAGGAAAATCCAAAGATTGATGCTGTTTTCTGGGCAGGCAAATGTGTTCAGGGCTTGGGATTGTTATAGAATTTTTTAAATGTTTTTAAACATTTTTTCCTTGCCTAGAGTAGGTTTGCTTCTATGGCAGAAGGCAGCATGTTACAAAGGGCTCCTTGAGGAACTCTAAACCCTCAGACTAGAGAAATAGGAAATTGGAGTTAATTGGAGTTTTTCATCAGAAGTGAGATGGATAGCTATTTGGGAATACAGGAGAAGTAACCTGGTGACCTCAGAGTCAAGGCTGATGTCAAGGATAGGTGACAGTAAAGTGCTGACTGACAGTGACATGAGGAAATGACTGGAAAAAGAAAATGGACTGTATAGAACAACATTGCAAAATAATCCCTCACTCCATCCCTTATAACCATCTTACTGAGGTCCCTACAGAGGTGATTTCATTGGTAAGAAGCAATAGGAACATGGAAAGCCTTAGTGGCTGCAGGTTTAATGCTACATTCTCCAAGTTTTCTAACTTTTATTTCATTTAACATCCTAGGTGTTTTTAATCATAGACCTCATTGTTTTTTTGTCAGTCATAGGCTTGAGCTCAGGGTCTGAGGACTGTCCTTGGGCTTTCTCAAGGCTAGAGCTCTACCTCTTGAGCCACAGCACTACTTCTGGCTTTTTCTATGTATGTGGTACCGAGGAATTGAAGTTGGGTCTTTGTGCATGCTAGGCTAGGCAAACACTCTACCACTAGCCTAAATTCCTGGCTATAGTAATTATTTTTGAAGACTACATATGATTTCATACATTAAACATATTTTAAATCCTCCTATAGACTAGTTAATGCTATTCTAATGGTGATTGGTTTTTGTTTTTTGTTTTCTTTTTTCTTTTTTTGGGTGTTGATCCTGGGGCTTGAACTCAGGGACAGCCTGGATGTTATTCCCAAGCTTTTGTGCTGATGGCTAGTTGTGGGAGAGGGTGCATATTAATAGTGTAATGCATGTCTTCATGCACTGCTATAAAATTTCCATATTTTGGACTGCTTCCTTAGAAATTGAGTCACAAAGTATAGAATTTATAGACTGAGACCTTGTTCTATCACTTGCTCATTTCCAACTTTCTATAACTTAAGTTGCTTTCTTTTAAGTTCTGGGCTGTGTGATTGTTACAGGCTAAAATGATTTCTGCTAACTTGTGTTTTTGTAGAGAATTTTACATATGTTGAAAGCTCACAGGGATATAAAATCATGTGGATGACATTGTGGAATTTTTCAGAAGTTACCAAAACCTGAAGAAACATCAAGCTTGGTGTGGTGACCACTGACTGGACTGTCAGCTCTTGAACATTGAGATTACATAAAGGACTCCAGTTTGAGACCTTATTTAATCTCAGGACAATCCTATGGAGAAGAATTATCAGTGAGACTGATTTTATAAATGTGAAGAAACTAAATCTCACTGAGATGAAGATATGAACTCAACTTCACAGTGCCAGGGATTCTTAGTTTTAGGGAATGTAGGTAGATGTAGCAGTGATAGATTCCACTATACTTTAGGGTAAGGATTCTCTTTTTGTATTGTTAGGTCTTATTCTGGCCAGTGGGACTTAGTTCTTTGCAGTTATTTAATTCCTCTTTCCAGCTACTTCTGTTTCTCTTTTTTTTTGTCCTGGTGCTTGAACTCAGGGCCTGGGCACTGTCCTTGATCTTTTTCAAGTCTGGTAGTCTAGCACTTGAGCCACAGCATCACTTCCAGCTTTTTCTGTGTATGTGGTACCATGGAATTTAATCGAGGGCTTTGTGCATGCTAGCACTCAACCACTAGGCCACACGCCTAGCCCTCTAGCTCCCTCTTTATGAGATTTTTTCTTTTTCTTTTTTTGGCCAGTCCTGGGGTTGAATTCAGGGACTGAGCACTGTCTTTGGCCTTTTTCAAGGCTAGAGCTCTACTACTTGAGCCACAGCACCACTTCCAGCTTTTATGTATATGGTACTGAGGAATTGGACCTGGGTCTTTGTGCATGCTAGGCAAGCACTCTACAACTAGACCTTCTAGCCCTTTATAAGATTCTTTCAGGTGACAGAATACAGTTTTACATGAGAATCTTGGAGTGTTGGGATTTTTAATAGGTTGGGTGAAAACAGTTGGCAGGATCATCAAGGGTTGTTAGGATGAGTGTGTATATTGTTTGTGTGTATTTGTGTATTTGTGTGTGTCTTTGCCTCTCTGCAGGAGCTGGGGGCCAAACTCCTTTGGCTGTATGTGACTGTATCTGTTCCTCTGTGCTTTCTAGAAGATGGTGAAGGAATTAGAAATATATTGGACAGGAAGAAGGGAATGACCTTGCTTTTAAAAAGCCAGTTTGAAAACCACTAAATATGGAGCTCACACAGGCAGAGGGATAGCCTGAAAGAACTATGTGGACCCCTTGAAGTAACAATCCACAGAGCCCTTGAAGAAACCATCCACCCACCCACTCTGTAATAGTGGGAAGAGGATAATGCTCAAAGTTAAGATTAAAACATTCAAATTCGAACGCTTTTATTAATTACAATAAAAAATATAAAAAAAGAATACAGATGACATATGATTGCCATAAAGATCTAAAAAAAATAAAACATTCAAATTCGAGGTCATAATACCCATGAAAGTCTGGACTTAGAAGCAAAGTTAGCTATCATCCCCAGCTTGAAGAAACAGAAAATGCTGTATCTCATGATTGATGACCCCTATGTACCATGCAGCAGCACACAAGAGTGGGTTTATGACTCATTTTTTAAAAAATTGTATCTTATTGTTGGGGTGATATATAGAGGGTTACACTTACATTCATCAGGTAGTAGATACGTTACTGCTTGAACGCTAATGCTCCTTTCCATGTTTTTCTCCCACTTTCTCTCCCCACATCCCTTCCCAATCATCTTGTTCATCTGGCTTGGCCAGCCTCTTTCCTTAGTTGCTTTGGGGATGAATATGAGAGAGAATGGTTTCCATTACTTGCTCATATCTCAAGTAAGGCAGGAAGGTGAACAGGTTGTGAGAGCTTTTGAGGGTGGAGCTGCAGATGTTTGGGTCTAGAAATCCCTGTGACCTTATTCCTTTGCCTGACAGTACTGCATTTGGGTCTCAGCCTGGTACTTCTCGCTGTTAAAGATGACAGTGAAGAATGAGTATCTACTCACTCTCCTTTCCCTGTCCTCTGAGACTAGGACATGTCACCCACATTCTTCCTGCAGCTTTGCTGCCTCTTGGTCAGGATTATTTAAATGTTTATCCTTCTTACTTCTTGACCTTTCTTGTTCAGTCCTAGTTCCTGGGTCTGGCTTGTTGTATGTTTCACAGGCTTAGCAAACCATGGCCTCCAATTCCCTAGTTCTAGCGTTTTCACTTAAGATGAGGAGTGATGAGCCGAAGGTTTCAGGCTCAATCCTTGAGCAAAGGGCTGCTCTGACAGGGATTATTATTTATTTGTCATCTTGGATGTAATAAGCTGTAGGTACAGCTTCGAGAGCCCTTGATTTATTGCGCTGTCTACTGCCACTAGCGGGACGTCTGCTCCACCATGCAGGATGAATACCACACTGTCAGCTTCGTCGATCTGTCTCCGCCACTGCTCCCTTTCTCATAACACATTCCCATTTCATGCCAGAATACATAAACAATCTTTCATTATTTTGATGCCTTTTTCATATTTGTTCTTTACAGAACATAAAGTTTGAATTTATGGGTTTCCTTTACATTATTTCAACACACTCCACCATTTTCCGGGTTTGTGGGTTTAACTCTCAGAAATTGGCTGCCAGGTGATTTAGTTATTTTGGCTTTCTAGTTTTATAGTTATTTAATATCGCAATGCCAGATACTGAGAAAATGGAGTGCACGGGAGGCGTGGGATTTTCAGTTTAGGTTCTTGTCATCTAGGCGGCGTGATCACAGGGATGAGGCGTGGGTTAGAGACAAGACATGGGTGATGGGAGATCGTTGGTTTAATGCTTTGGATGCTTTCAAAAAAATTTCATTTCAAAAAAAAAAAAACATTATTTACATGGCAAGCCAGCCCAGGGCATGGAAAACAAAGTAAAAGGAGCATCCTGCAACTGATGATAAATAAGATTTTCTAAATGAGTGGTCAAATATCTACCTAATTCTGTCTGCCACTTATTTTGCCATTTGCAGCATACTATATTTTTGCCTGCTTCTATATTTCAGAGGCCTGGACCCATGGTCTCCCTGAAAAGAATTGAAACCTCCCCTCTCTTTTTTTTGCTTTTAATTCTTCTAAATTGCAAATGCAAGTGAAAAGTTACTGCCTTTTTTCACTCCAGAGAAAGACAGGCTTGGGTAATATTTGAACATTTACTCACTTATTTTCATGAATTTCTTTTCCCCTGCTTATCACATGTTCATCTTTCTCTCAAATTTAACCATCTTACTCTTTTAAGTGAAAATCACAATTCTCAGTAATGTATTCACAACACTGAGTATGTTAGTGGTTTTGGTTTTTAAAAAGTCTTCCCCTGCTAAATGAAAGGACCTCTAGGATATGGAAACAAGAGCTATAAAATGAGTGAATGTTGTTCTTAATGTAGTATGTTATTTCTCATCTCTTTGGTTGTCCCTTGGTTATTCTCGTATTGTTACAGTATCTTACCTTGTTATCTGGTATATTGTATATACGTTTATGTGTTTATTTGAAATGGGAAAAGGAAGCGGGGAAAACAAGAGGGGAGGGGGTGGAGGGACAGAAATGGGGACTAAAACATGAGAAGGGGCATCAATGTGTGTGAAGTAATGCTCCTTCTAAATGGTGAATATAACTGTAACCCCTCTATTAATTACAACAAAAATATATGAAAAA
The DNA here is from genome assembly GCF_031878675.1 of Megascapheus bottae. NCBI lineage: Eukaryota > Metazoa > Chordata > Mammalia > Rodentia > Geomyidae > Megascapheus > Megascapheus bottae. The sequence goes on from NC_143523.1 coordinate 47,342,357, forward strand.
GTCTTTCCCTGGTTACTTTTTTTTGATAATGAATTTTCAGACCACAGGAGTAGTATATAGAGTTTGGTGATTGTGTAGATTCCATTGATGAAGAGGTTTTGTGCATATGTCTGTGTGTTTGTGTATGTGTGTGTATGTGTGTACATGTACCTGTGTGTGAACATGTACATACATGCCTTTGCTCTGTGGAGGAACTTGGCTTTTTCCACTATACTCAGTGGTACCTAACAAATATAAGCCAGTGGTTGGTGAGACTAGTGTAGGTCAATTAATTGTGGACTGGTCATGGCATTTGTGAAGTCAAGGTCATTCTCAGTGACAATGCTCATGTGGGTGTCATGGCTGATGTTTTTACTCCTCTTTGGTGTTGGAAGGGATCTTCATTGCTGTGTGTGTATTTGTGCTTTACTCAGCCCTTTTGGGGAAGGGACTGGAAGTGAGAGGGATGTCCTGGTATCCTTACTTAGCACGCCTGTGATTGAGAGAAAGATCTTGAATTACTGGGTCCCAGCTGTCTCAGTTTCAAACTAACAAGGACCAAGTTACAACACGAACACTCTCTCTTTCCTGAAAGCCATTGATGAAAGCAGATTCTGTAATAGCTACAAGAGAATTTTGCCACTCCTGTTCCCCTTGGCAGCCTTCATTAGAGAAGTGGGGAATTTGATCAGCTCATATCACATTGTACAGGCCTGTTGTGGTTGGAAGGGAACCCTAGTTAATTAATATGAGAAATTTGTTTTGTGTTACTAGTTTAAAATAAAAAGAGATGATGCAGGTTGGTGTTGTCAGCAGAAGCTGCTTGTCACTTTGACCCATCCTGTTAAATGTTTGATGTGTTTTCTCAGAGTAATCTGTGAATAACAGAGCCAGGCACAAGAGAAACCGAGGGAGCCATAGCAGAATTAATATCTGGGCGCGTTGATAATTATATATCAGAATCTAATTTTTAGCACAGAAAATGTGTTAATGACAGTGAAGAAAACAAAAACCACTCGCGTCTCCCAGCAGGCCCCAAAGTGTCATTTATTATTTCTCAGCTGGATATCTATCAAGTTTATGGGTTAATTTTTCTGTAGACTGTTATTTATGGGTTTTTGTTTGTTTTCAGCCATCATTACTAACAATACGGTTAATAGCAATCATTTGTTATCCTGCACTAGGCGTGATGCTTCAGATGAGAGCACTGAACTGAGAATACTCATTTGGTAGCTGAATAAGGCCCTGACAGGGCCCATTTATAACAAGCTCATTCTATAATGTCCATCCTATTAATAAAATTTTGTTGCTGTCTAATTAGAGATGTCTGATGTGTATCGTAGCACGGCAGAGGAGACTTGTACTGCACCCCTCCTCCTCCTCTTCCTCTTCCTCCTCCTCCTCCTCTTCCTCCTCCTCCTCTTCCTCCTCTTCTTCCTCTTCTTCCTCTTCTTCCTCCTCCTCTTCCTCCTCCTCCTCCTCCTCCTCTTCCTCCTCCTCCTCCTGCTCTTTCTCCATCTGGGCACATTGCTTCAAGAAACCAAAGAAAGGCCTGGAGTTTGGCCTAGTGGTAGAGTGCTTGCCTAGCATGCACGAAGACCCAGGTTCAATTCCTCGGTACCACATACATAGAAAAAAGCTGGAAATGGTGCTGAGGCTCAAGTGGTAGAGCTTTAGCCTTGAGAAAGTCTAAGGACAGTGTTCAGGCCCTGAGCTCAAGCCCAGGACTGGCATTAAAAACAAACAAACAAACAAACCAAAGAAAGGATCAGTAAGGTTTGCTGCAGATGAGATGTTTGGCAACTGCACATTGCAAGATAGAAGTTAAACTATTTTCTTGTCATCTCATGATTTTTACCTGGATAGTCACTTGCCATCTGCCTCTGTAGCTCACAGGAATATAAGATGTGACCTTGGACACTGTGACTTATGACTTGACAAAGACACCAAAACCTAAATACCTCAGCAAGCAATAATCTGTTGAAGTCATTTCTTTGAAAAGCAACATATTTGATTCCAGGCTACCACCATGTCTCAAAGCCTTCTGGAATGTTCTCTTGCTTTATTTACAGAGGCAGTCTAATAAATTTTATTCAATAAAAAAGGGAATCAGCTTTCCAAAATAAGAATTAGAAATGATATATGAAGTCATCCATCTCAATGTTTTGTGACTGCACTTTAGATGGAGACTGATTTGGTTTAGTCATTTTCTTCCCAGAGGATCTTTCAGGCTTCTTTCCTTAAGTAGGAAGAAGCTTCTAGATGACATGACTGGATGTGTCCATCTGTTGGATTACAACGTGGAATTCCTACAGCTACTTTTAGATCCTGGTGTCCTTACTTAGCAAGCTTGTGATTGAGAGAAAGTTCTTGAATTATTGAGTCCAAGCTGTCTCAGTTTCAAACAAACAAGGACCAAATTACAGCTTAAAAATCCCCCAGAGGTGCCTACCACATGCTAGTTTTCCTTGTCACCAGTTAAGATCCACTATACTCTGTTAGACTCTTGGTCAGAAAAACAAACCACCTCATCAGCTTCTCAAATGATTTTAGTCATAGTTCCATTCATAGTTTTGCTAACCAATTTCATTGTTCATATGTCAAGTGAATTTTTTTTCTTGAAGAAGGTGGAACATTGAAAAGTTTTTCTATCATGGCTTATTGTGAAGTTCACTCTGCTCTGGGGCAAGAAAGAGAAATTTAAAATTCAAGAGAGGTATATTTTATCAGCTTATTGGGTGCTTAGAATTATGTATCTTTGAATTAAAAGCACCCACTTAGGGAATACACTCAAGAATATTTTAAAATAGTTTTGTTGCTAGGTAACTACTTTTCCCCTCTTTGGTAACCCCCCCATGAGAATTGTTTTATAAATTATCTTTTGAATAAAAATGATCATCTAATATTTTTCACATCGCCTAGCTGATTTTGATGGTTAAAAAAATACAGCATTGAAAAAGTTCCCCCTAGGCTGGCAATGGAAATCTACACAGACCTGGGTCATCTGCTGGATTTTCCCTTAAACTGCACTTGGCTACAGCTTATCAACCCTTAATTAGGGCTACATTTTCTCCCTGTGATTTCTATTGATGTGTGGTATGTGAAGCCAGATTGAGCCTCCACCTGACTGGTGTGCAAATTGTTTTAGAAAATTCAGCAAACATCTCTCTCCATTATCCCTTCCTCCCATCTCCCCCACCCCATCCTTTCCTCTCTCCTGGTGTTTCTCTTTTCCATTCCCCTGAATAGGAAAGGTGAAAAGCAGGACGATAGGAATCAGGTTGAGTATTAGTGTTTTTGCTGGCCTGTGCAATAGAAAACGACAAGTGGCTGGCTGGGCCCTCGTCAGCAGATCACAGATCTGGAAGCAGGAGGTGGCAGCCAGTAGAGAGGAGTGGGAGGGGGACTCCCCCGTGGCCTCAGGATGGCTGCAATGTGATTGTGAGAGCTGGGATGAAGTCAGCACTGACAAAGTGAGGGGATTGATGGATGGACAAAGCAGGGAACTGGATGTGAGAATGGATGAGGGCAGAGGGGGAATTTAACACACACAACAGAATGAAAGACAGAGAGGAATTGCCTGCTAAAGTATGCCCGCCCTTAGCTCCCATAGCAATTTACTTACTGCTAACTGAACACCCAAGGATTTGTTTGCATCTTTGCAGATTTTCCAGCCAGCCACAGTAGAAAGAGCCTTACAGATTTTTGCCAGTATGGGCCAAGCTTTTTCTTTCAGAGCACCCCCACCTCTCAGTTGTCCAGCTATATTCATTCACACATATTTAATTCAAACTGAGCAGCTGATTATTTCCAATAAGTTCACATAGTGTTTATGCAGAATAAATATTCTTGCCTGCTATTATTTTAATGTTTCCACTAAATTTACCTTAATCAGGTATTGTTGCCTTACTATAGTAAATAACAATATTTACCTGCTCTTTTTGAAAAATGTTTCTGGAAAGAGATTGAATCCCTGTGTTCCTGAAGGCAAGTGATTGTGATGATGATGTATACTTCCTTTGGATGCAAAAAATGTCTTTCTACTTTTTCTTTCTTCTCCTTTTCTTGGGGTAGTGGTTATGGGGCTTGAACTTGGTGCTCTAAGTTCTTGTTTGGCTCCCCCCCCCCCCCCTCAAGGCTTCTCCTGGCTTTTTCCTGGTGAAGTGGATGTAGGAGTTTCTCATAATTGTCTGCATGGGCTAGCTTTAAACTTTGGACCTCAGATCTCAGCCTCCTGAGTAATAGGTGTTAGGTATTAGCATGTAGTTGGCTTTCTTCCTTTATCAATGTCATGCTTTTAACTGAATAATTGAATATGAAATGATTCTAACATTCTACTTAGAGGTAGGAAATAAGCTCCTCTCCATCCCAAACACCAATATATTCTACTAGACAAGAATTAATTGGAAGAGAAAGGATGGATTTTTTTGTTTTTGTTTCTTTTCCTGAGAAAAAAAAATGTATGGTATCAGATTATTCAAAAGCTTTGCTATTTATAGAATGATTATTTCAGAAAATCTGTCTTTGGGCTGGGAATGTGACTTAGTTGTAGTTTGCCTCGAATACATGTGGTCCTGCATTCAATTCCTTAGTACCATATAAACAATAAATAAGAGAAATAAAATCAAAAGAAAAAATTATTTAAAAAATTTTAAAAAGAAAGCTCAGAGGGGCCGGGAGTTTGGCCTAGTGGTTAAAGTGTTTGCCTAGCATGCATGAAGACCCGGGTTCGATTCCTCAGTACCACATACATAGCAAAAAGCCGGAAGTGGTGCTGAGGCTCAAGTGGTAGAGCTCTAGCCTTGAGAAAGTCCAAGGACAGTGCTCAGGCCCTGAGCTCAAGCCCAGGACTGGCAATAAATAAATAAATAAATAAATAATAAAAAAAACTCTTTAAAAAAAAAAAAGAAAGCTCAGAAATCTTCTTAAGCTTGTTCGTTGTCTAAAAACAGCTGAAGGTTATACAAAACAATAGAAGGTAAACTGAATTTTATAATAGCATGCCCAGGTACACTTAATGTTTAAAATTTTATTTCCTTTGGTGAATGAAGAAAGGAAATTCCTGAGGTTTGTTTATTGAATGCTCTTTGATAGCAATTAGTATCATTTAAATTGCAAAAGAGAGACATAATGAATTAATAAATAAATCCCTGAAGACGAGTTGTTTGGGAAGTTAATTGGAAACTTGCCCCAATGTAGCCATTGCTTTAATTGTAGTATTTTAAAAAATAAGCTGCTGTTTTTTTTCAGTACATTCACGTAACAAATTCTGGAGCTTGGTATTTGATTCTCACTGTGAAAGACACTGAGGGAGTTCTTTAGAACTGGTGAAAATATTTTCTAACCCTTTCTCTTCCTTCACCCTAATATAGTATATATCTTGATCTCTTTTGCTTTCTCCTGTATTTTCCTGCTCTCCAACTAAAAGGCCTGAAAAGAAAAAAAAAAGTCAGGATTTGGGGGCTCTATACTTTATTTGAAAAACCTTTCTGCTTTTCACGGTCACATATGAGGCTTATAGGCAGATGGTTTTCTTGTGACGAAACTTCTGAGTGCATTTATGTCTCTTCTGGGTTATTCCCCAAAGACTTATGTCTGGGGTAGCAGCATTGCTCATTCTTCAGCTCCTGCAGCTCCCAGAATGCAGTCACAGATGCCTTCATGTGGGAAGCCAAGGTCTTGGGAAAAGAGCTGTGGACTTGCTAGGAATGATGAGTGGGAGTTAAAGAAAGAGAAATTAATAAGTTATCCATGGCATTGAGGTCTGTGAGATATATCTTCAGGAATAGCATAGATTATCTATCATTTCAGTGCTGTTCACAGGTAGATTTGTGCTTGGGCTCACTTGACTTTTTTTTGTGGAAGTCAAGGCTATTCCTGCCTAGAAGGCATACCCCCCACCCTCCTTGTTCAAGAAGCATAATTTGAAGCTGATATGAATTCAGACCTGGATAAGCTCTTGGATATTATATTATATATTAATGCTGATATTGAGTAATTTTTCAAAGGTTGAAAAATCTGACAAGCAATAAAATTAAGTTTACTAAATCTGGCTCATACATGATACTGTTCAGTGTAACAGGTCGCACAGGAATTTGAATTTTGTTTTTGTTTTTGCCAGTCCTGGGGACTGAACTTAGGGCCTGAGCACTGTCTTTGGGCTTTCCTCAAGGTTACTGCTCTACCACTTGAGCCACAGCACCAGCTCTGGCTTTTCCATATATGTGGTACCTAGGAATCAAACCCAGGTTTTTGTGCATGTTAGGCAAGCACTTTACCACTAGGCCAAACTCCCAGACCTTGAATCTTTTCTATAATATGGAAACCTGGGGGGAACCGAAGGGGACTCTGGGAAAACTCTGAAGGCAAGGGCAGTAACTATTCTTGTAGGTAGAACCTTGATTTACAGAGATGGGGAAATGACACTTGGTTTCTTTCTGCCTTTTTTTTAGGGTGGTTGCTTATTTATTGATACTGCCCTGGCCTTCATATCCTATCTATTGGCACATTTTTTTGAACTCAGCCTGGGCACTGTCCCTGAGCTCTTCAGCTCAAGGCTACCACCCTACCCTTGAGCCAAGTCCCACTTCCTTTTTTCTAGAGGTTAATTGGAGATAAGAGTCTCAGGTCTGGGGGCAGGAGTTTGGCCTGGTGGTTAAAGTGCTTGCCTAGCATGCATGAGGACCCGGGTTCAATTCCTCGGTACCACATACATAGAAAAAAGCTGGAAGTGATGCTGAGGCTCAAGTGATAGAGCTCTAGCCTTGAGAAAGTCCAAGGACAGTGCTCAGGCCCTGAGCTCAAGCCCAGGATTGGCAAAAAAAAAAAAAAAAGTCTCAGGTCTTTTTATGCCCTGGCTGGCTTTAAACCTTGATCCTCAGATCTCAGCTTCCTGAATAGCTAGGATTACTGGTGTAACCCACCCTGCCCGCTCCTATCAGCACATCTTGGAGACACAATTATGCTGTGATTCTCAGGAGCAAGTTTGCAGGTGTCAGAGTCCAAGATGCTCAGACATTAAAAAAATAATGTTTGTACTAAGGCTTGACCTCAGAGTCTGAACATTGCCCCATAGTTTCTTTGTTCAAGGCTGGTACTCTATCATCTTAGTTATTCCTCCAGTTCTGGCTTTTTGCCAAGAGAAAAGTCTGACTTTCTTGTGTAGGCCGACTTCGAGCTGTGATCTTCAGAACTTCAGGCTTCTGAGTAGCTAGGATTATTGGTATGACTTCACTGGAGCACAACTCCCTCAGATGTTCTGAAGTATTTCAGAGATTGCACAATTAGTGATAAACCCTGATAAACATTCATAGACTTAAAAAATTGTAATTTTATTTTATTGTAAAGGTGATATACAGAGGAGTTACAGTTACACAAGTAAGGTGACCAGTACATTTCTTGTTGAACATTGCTACCCCCCCCCCGCTTTCTCCCATTTTACTTCCTTCCTGGATTCCCTCCTCCTAAGTTATAAAGTTCATTTCCAACATACTGTCTCATATCGCTGTTGCATTGATTCACCCTTTGTCTTTCCATTTTGTTACTCCCCATCCCTTCTCCAAATAGGATCCCATATTATAGTTTTTATATTATTATTATTTTTTAAGTTTTGGTACCCTGTGTCTTAAATACCTGTTCACAGTCTTCTGAGCCTTTTAGTTAGGTGATAAGAAATAAAAGAAGCATCACTGCAGTTCAACAATTTCTTCTTTTTCTTTAAAGTAGGATACACATTCTTTGTGAAAGATTTGAAAAGACAAAAAATCTGAAGGGGTGAAAATAATGTGTCATTTTCATCACCTGGAAATTACCATGGCTAACATTTTGTTGTACCAATGGGTCATGCTTACTATCCAAACTACTCAGTAGACTGAGATCTGAGGATCAAAATTCACAGCCAGCTCAGGCAGGAAAGTCCATGGAACTCTTACCTCTAATTAATCACCAAAAAGCCAGATGTAGAGTTTTAGCTAAAGTGGCACAGTGCTATCCTTCAGTGAAAAAACTAAGGGACAGCACCCAGGCTCTGAATTCAAACCCCCCAGTATGGGTACAAAAAGTATACATTTTAGGAAATTAAAATAATCATGCAATTTTATTTGGCAGTGTCCCTTTGTACATATGTATGTATATTGGGAGCATATTTTCATATTGTTAGTAATTTTTCTCAAACACAGGGTTTAATGATAGTGCAAGCAGTTTTTGGCCAAATATTCTTTGTTGGTTGCTGATTGATTGGCTTGGGGGCCACAAATTATTTTCTTATACTATGATAAACTTTATTTGACAGTTATTAATATGTGATAATAAGCTTTAAATTAATGGAAGTTAAATTGTCTCTCCTTCCTTCTTCCACTCATCCCTTCCTGACTCATGAATCCTTGATTTATTATGGCTTCAGACCAGTGTCTGCCCCATATGAGTAACTTTTTCTTACAGTCTTTAGGAATTATGAAAGTGTTCATTATGTCTGTTAATATCAACACTATCATGATAGTCTGCTACAGAAGTATCACTGTTAGATTCTGTCCATACTAGGAGAGACATCCTGGAAGGTAAACCAACCACTGATGCAGGGGCCTCCAAGGTAAAGCAAGAGCCTTAGAGAATGAGGTCAGCTGTGCTACCTATAATGAAGGAGTCCCACTTTTAGTATTTCATAGCCCTCCAAGAAATAATAAGTTACTCTATTTACTCATCAGCCAGGGGACAAAAGTTTAGGTGCATGATATGGTGCCCATCAAAGTTCTTTGTCTCTTCAGGGAGATATTAATTTAGGAAAAAGAGCAGAAAAATAAACCCTGCCAATCTCTTCCTTTTGGACTTCTTGTGTTATTATAAAAGAGACTCTTACTTTTTTTTGAGACCCCTACTCTTTAAATTGCTTTGAGTATTATTCACTATCTAAAGCATTCTAAAGGATATAAAAGTCTTGGGAGAGCACTGTTACTAGGATCTGCTCAAATGTTCCCGTATCTCCAAGACATTCCGAAATTATTGGTGCTAAACATATGAAGGTGAAATGACAGCAATGCATTAGGTCAGGGTCTTCATATGTAATTCACTTCAAGCTAGGGGTGGGGGCCTCAGTTTCTATTCTGTACCTGGGAAAGGAGACACCGAGGATCCCACAGTGCAGTTTGGGCTATGCCCCTTCTTACCTTTCTCCTCCTCGCATGACTGTCTTACTCAGGTCTGTCTTCATAAATGGTAATTTCAGGAGCCTATTTGCTCCCCAAAAGGTGAGTGACTCTGTTTATAAAAATTTCAGTATTGTATTCATGCTATCATTCCCTTCATTTGACCTTGGTAGAGCAGGCTGATGGGGCAGTGAGAAGTATGATATGAAAAATGAGGGAGTGGAGCACAGTGAACAGTGAATCAGTCTTGTATGTGATTAGCTGCGAAAAATCTCACCCACATGACTCAGAATTCCGTTTTCTTTTCTCTCTTTCAAATCCTTTCTTTCTGTTCCCGTAATACTTCAAATCTACCTGTGAGCCTGCCTACAGTGACTGCTGTGTCCCTAGCAGTCCTGATGTAGGGCTTCCTGAATCAGAGATATGGTGGGAAATCAGGCTCCCAGGATCAAAATCATTTTTTGTGGAATAGAGTTGGGTGAAGGCTAAGGGAAAGCTATAGGATTTTCCCCTAGGTGCATGTTGGGAAGATAAAACTGACAGAGTGACTTCAGTAGCCAATGCAAATCTGCAGTTATATTTGAGGGCTCAATGATTTGTAGTTGAGGTCTCCATCAGTTCCACTTGCAGAGTCAAGCCCTATAAATACAGGGTGATGAGATGGTAAATTAAGTCTCCCGGGGGATTCTGGGATCCTGCCATTGAATATTGAGCACATTGAAACAGAAACTTGAGTTTCATGGTATGGCTCTTATTGCTACTCTGTAGAGGCCATGTTAGTGGCATGTAGAGGTACTCTTTGGGTAATGTTTGTGGACCATCTTGCCACCTGGCAAGGGTGGTGATGCGTGGCTGGCCAGGTCTCATCCAGCCAGGCCTACCAGGCAACTTCCGTTCCCTTTTTCATGTCATTGTAGAATCTACAGTTGCCCTTTTAACTGTCAAAACAGAGAGCATGTATACATCATAGAACCATCAGAGGAAAGAGTGTTCATGGAGACTGGCATCTGTCTTCAAGCTCTCTCATGAATATTATGGAGTATCCTTCATTCCTTGTTTATTTTACCATATCTTCTCTAAACACCAAAGAAAACTTCAATAATTCAGCCATTTGCAGACAATGTTTGTTCCACTGAATGCATGTGAAAATTATTTGGGATTATTATTATATTTTTAGAGAGCTATATTGCCACAAAATGTAGCTCCCAGTAGCAAAGAGATGTGGATTCTGACAGAAAGAGTTAAGTGACCTTAGGAGTATACATTGTAATGAGTTGTTCACATTTTAAAAATAAATAGACACTGATTTTTCTCATGTTGGGGAGACATGACCTTGCCTTTTTACAGCATTTCCTGTATGTAAGATGCCACAATACTTTGTGACAAAATTCCTTTTTTCCTTAGTGGTGCAGTGACAAGCATTTGTCACCTGTGCAGGTTTATGAGTTGGCCGGACAGGTCTACCTCACAGTGCTACCTGCTCTTTTCCATGTGCTTTTGTTTTGTTTGTAAACCAGAGGGATTTTTTTTTAATTTTGCATTTTAGACACCAGTGACTCAGAGGAAATCTGTGTGCTAAGGTCTACACTCAGACCGGTTCATGTAACTTCTGTCTACAATCCACAGATCTTCCAATGTCTTTTGGCCAGGACCTTCATTAAGGAATTAGAGCTAGATCCCTCAGTAGGAACAGTGAAATCACAAAGTGTGACTTAGTAAGTACCTGTCCTGAGCCTCCTTTTATTCTCCACTGGAAATCAAACAGAATGCAGCTTCTACCTTTTCAAAACTTACATTCTATGAATCAATAAGGTTCTACAATAGTAGATTTAATAAAACTCTCCAAAAAATTGAAAACAAAATTTAGAAACAATATATATGAGACTTTGACAATAGTCTCTATCATTGTGTTTCTTGTTATAGTCATATTAACAACAGTGTTTAAGAGTGTTGCATAGATCAAAAGGAAAAATATCCCAGAGAGAAAAAAATATCTTAATAACTATTTCCTTGCATCCTGCGTCTTGGTTGTTAATTTTGGTTATGTGTCTGATTAGAGCTTGTGGCAATAAGTGAAGCAGGTTAACAAATAATCACAAAGAACCCTAAAGAGAATAAAAAGAGAAATAGGTTAGGACAAATTTTCATTTGGCATTTATCTCCCCAAAGGTAGTGTCATACAGCAAACATTGCAAGATTGACATCTGGTTAATAGATGTATAACATGTCCAAACAGTTAAGCTGTTCTTCAATTAACACCCAGCCCTGTAATGCCTTATGGACTACTGGGTCTAAGAAGCGGGGAGGAAATTTGGTAAATGTCCAGCAGAACAATACTGATAAGTAATAATTTGAGAATTAATGTATCTGGAGAATTTTATGAGGTCAGCTCTATTTTGAAGGCAAGGATCTTGAAAAATACTGGTTCAAGTGTCCTCTGGTAGTTCACTTTGAGGAGGTAATCAGTTGCTCTCCCTTTTAACCTCCAAGTGAGAAAAAAAAAACAAAAAACAGGTTCCTGTGTCAGGATGTCTAACAGTAAATATCTTTTCTGTCTTTGGGGAAGAGAAACAGGGTCATTTCTTGGTGGTATAATATTCCTCCCTGAGGGCTTTAATATTAACTCCTAAGCAAGAAAAAGATTCTTTCTCTGAGGTGACTGTGTATCATTCTCCTTGGGGTCAGGGAGATGAAACCTTTCTGAGCATCTGCTTTTGGATGTCAAGGGAGAAAATAATGATTTGGGATCACTAGTTGAAGTAACCAAGTGTTGCCCTAGTAGGTCTATGTCTGCTCAGTTTCAGGAGCTTTATCACAGAGAGCTGTAGAGATCTTTGAGAAGTTTAAATTCCATGGGAAATGGAAGTGCCCCTTGCCCATTCGATTTGTGGTGGGCTGAGTATAGTACAAGATGATTTAGGAGTTGGGTGGCACGCAAAGGCTTTATTCATTACAGGATGGAGCCCAGAGTGCCTCTATGTACTTAAAGTACACAGTAACAGCATCTTTCTACCCTCTTTAAAATAAGTTGCAAAATTTAACAAGGAAAATGGCAAACTCCTTGTGTTGTTTTCCACTTAACACTGAATTACCATACATCATACTCCAAGATTGTTTAGCTAAATTTGTAGCAATATAGATTATCAAGTATATGTCTTATTATATAATCCAAAATTTAAGAAGTCTGCAACAGAGAATCACACCATAATAATATGAGTAAATGATACACATGGGAAGGAAGAGAAAATAAGCAGCACACAAGATAGTGCGTCTAGGAACCATTGCAGTGTAGAACTAGGAAATCTAGGGCTTTATCTGACTAGTTGATGACTTTCAGCATTTTGCATCTATGAAATCAAATGCTTGGATTAGGTCATCTCAAGATTCTCTTGAGTTGTCAACCCTTTCTGCCCATGGTTTATATTACACTTCTAGAAAAGCAGGTTTGATGTTCCATATCCATTGTGTAAGATGCTGTCGAGGTGTTATTTTCTCTCAAGCATGACTAGGTAGTTTTAGGATTAGGAAAAAAAAGTACATTGACTTCTGCATCCAGGGTTGGGAATATTAGCATTGAAATACTCTTCCTACTTCATCACTAATAGCCAAAGTAGTTCATTAAATATGACCTCTTTTCCTATTCATCCTGAGCTACATTCAGAATCCTCATCATCATAATTTCCTTTCACTAGACATAGTGGTCTATTTATTGCCTTAGTCTAGTATATAAATACTTTTGAAGATATTGGGATTTGGGGAATGGGGTATGGCCAGGTATCAGAGAAATAGGAACATTTCCTAAAAGAGCTTCTTGAAGCAGATAGGCAAACCTGAAAATCCTTAAGAAGTCACTGAGCCATAGGGTAATTTGGATTTCTTGAAGATGTTTCAAATGATTAGAATGACCCTTATAGCTATGTGGTCTTGTCTTTAAGGTAAAGAAAATGCCATGGAAGATAAGTTGAAATGATTTAAGACACTTGACTTTTCACAAAATACCTATGTGAAAGCCAGTCTTTTACATAGCCAGTTTGTGTTGGCTCCCATCTGACACTGTTTATAATTTACAACATGTGACATTAGCCTTAGAACTGAATAGTTTAAAAGACACTGAACTTTGGGAATTGTGCTCTGGTGTCCTGAATGGATGTTTGCATATTTGAAGTTTGGACGGAGATCAATTTTGTATCTAGTGACTCAGAGAAAGAAATAATTCACACACCACACACACACACACACACACACACACACACACATGCACACATGCATACATGTGAGATCACAAATATTATGAACATCATGGATAGTTAATTTCTGTATGTCTTATTCTAAATGTTGAACAATTTGAAATTTATGTTCAGGAGATAGCAAAGGAGACTATATTAGGAGTTGAAATTTCATTGTGTTCAGAAAGGTTATTGTCAAATCCATTGACTTTTATAATGGAAAAAGAAATGTGTCTGGTGATAGATGATTTGAGTTTTTGGGTGGAGTTTTGGTGGACAACAGATCTTTAGGATGCAGGCAGCACTGCTAAGACTCTGGCTGGCTCATCTCTCTGTTCCCCAGCTCAGCTCATTTATGAACAAAGGTCCTTTTCTAGGTGACATATCATGTTGTATTCCAAAGTACACTTTCTTTTAATTTACAACTTAATTTTCAACCTAATTCAGAAGATTGATACTATAATGCTATTTGCAGAAGTATTGAAATGTCAGTAAGTTTTATTGTAGTAATAAAGAGTATTCCATATATCACACACTCTGTAGGGATCCTTGCTTTTTGCATAGATCTTCATAGCAACAAGCAGTGGCTAAATGCTGGCAATCATTAATTTTTAAAGACAACGTAGTTATGACTAGTTGAGGAATTAAGGCAGTAGTGAAGAATGAACTTTAATTTTTGACACTTTTTTTGAGGGGGAGGTTGCATACAAAGGTGAAGTGACAGCAAGATTATAAAAAATGGCCCAAATCCCAGGTTCCTAATACTTAAAATGCTGTCTGCTCATAAAAAGATTTTAGTCAGGAAGAGGCCATCTTTGAGCTCCTCGTAACAAATGGGTATCAGTGGCCCATGAAATAATCAATGCCACTAATCCATCCTAGGGCCTGCCAATATGTTAATGGCCCTGGTGCATCGTTATTACTACAAGACCATAAATCATTCTGGTACCAGAATGCATCGCTGTGAAGGCCTCAAACCCCTCGCCTGGAATAAAATGCTGTCTCCTAACAATTAATGTCCAAACATTTCGCACCTTTGTGCCTTGATTGTTTTCAGATGCTAAAAAAGTAAGCAGGACAGATTGTAAATCAATAAAACTATAAGACAAAGTGTTTTAATAATAGGAAGGTTCAGAGTAAATCATAGTTCTGTGTTTATTATTGCTTTTAGAGTTATAAATAAAGAGTTACTTTCTAGTACCCAGCAAGGCTACCAGGTTAGCATGAGGGCACTAAGGCCACAGCTAACTACTATGAATGGAGTTTCTTTCTATTATTTTCAAGAAAGCAACCCTGGCCCAGCTAGAATCACAAACCAAACCCGTTTTGTAGGGCAGTGTTCTAGTATCTGGTGGATCTGTCTAGGAGTCAGTCCAACAGGGAAGTTCCCTATTTGGAATAATCAAAGTAGCTCAATGTAAAATAGTTTATTTGATAGGATTAAGTTTCTAATGACTAAGGTGATGACAGTTCACTGTATGAGTCTTCATTTCACTGTGGTGATTTGGGTGAGGGAATCCTATTAAAACAGCACTGAAGCTGGTTTGTGGTACCTAGTAGCCTCTACTCAGCCTTCCTTCTACGGACTCACCTGGAATGTGATCTGGGAGATGACTTGAGCTATGTGAATGTATCCTGCTAAATGAGAGACAAATCTAGGAGGCTCTCATTTAGGAAATGGAGTTGCATCCAATTGATCTGACTCCCTTTGGCCCATGCCAATTGAGTTTCCTATTGAAGGTGCTGAGGAACATGATGGGAAGTCATTAGCTCTACTTCACATATACAGTTTTATTTGTGCTCATTGTTGTGTTACTTGTTCTACAGATTTTTTTCAGCCCAGTGCATTCCTGAGGACTGGCTATTCAGCCTAGAAAGGTGTGTTTGTCATATGAAGGGAAACAGCGTGGGATATTTTGCCATGAAGTAGTTGGTGAGCTAGATTCTGACCATGGAGTCTATGTAATCAGGGCCATTTCACTCAGGCACAGTCCATTTTCCCTTGTTGACATTAATTCTATAGTGAACCAAGAAAGTCAGTAACCAGCTGACAACAGAGCAGCAGAATATGGGGTATATCTTTAGTTTTTAGTTAACTGTGATGGTAGAAGACCTCACTTGCTCACAGATACCATGAACTGTCACAATGCAAAGTTCATGTTCAGCCTTTGACATGTAGCAGAAGAAGGAAGATACCATTGGCCTCTCTTGGAGTCATGTGTCCCCAGCCTCTAGTTGTGAAGGGTGTTCTTTAGTCTATTTTGGTGTTAAGGAAATAGCACAGGAAAAGGCCAGAAAAACAGTGGCTCCATATAGACAGAAAGACAATTAAAACTGCTATCACTCTTAACAGAAGTGGCAAGAGCAGGCAGGATGGAAGTAATTTATTCAACGAATTGTCCAAATACATAAAATTGTACTGATGTATGGTGTAGCTGTGGGACAGTGGAAAATTTGATAGTTGTTTCCGTTGTGTGAATTACTCAGACAGGATGCCTTTGTGAAGTATGGGGGTTTGTTTAACGTTCTGACAACAATTTAGATCCTGTTATGGTTATTGCAGTGTAATGCTGTAGTAAAAATTGAACATGACACACCAGCAATTTATTATTTGTGTGTTTTTTAACCTTGACTATCGGATTGTTTGTCCAAGCATATCCTTTGATTTGCTATGAAATTTATTGTTGATAAAAACAATCAGATTTCCATTAGAAGCAAAAAAATTATTATATATTTTTTGCCACAAACCATAGATTTAGGGAGAAAAAAATTCAGTCTAGGCTACAGGACTTATGACAGGTAGACTCATGACATTATATGGTAATTCAGCATGAAGGAATAATTGTGACACTCTACTTGGTTGTGGAGTATAATCGTGCTGTGAGGTTCAATTCACTGAAAGGCCAAATTATCTTCAACTACATTAGTCTGACAACCTATAATGCTCTGCAAAGGCAATTTGTAGACGTTTCATATAGTTCCGGCAAACAGGGCTCCCCATTATGCTACCCATTAACAAATTTGTGTAGGGAAAAAAGTAACTTTTCCATTTTCCTGACTGTTTTCAAGCTTTACAACAAAATAAATATCTAATAGTAGTATTTGCATTGCCATTTACTCTCTTAGTTTTAAAATTTATCTGGGATATGGGAGAAGAGATTCATCTCTGTAAGCTGTGCATCCTGAGACATGTTGATATTTTCTTGGACTCAGCAGTGTGGTAGAGTGAGACAGAACGCTGTGCTTCAGAGGCAAGGGAGTCTACATTGTGGTCAGAATCCACACCAGACCTCTATCTAAGAATCTGCAAGAGGATATTGATAAAGTTCTTAGAGTTGTCCTTAACCACTGTAGAGATTAATTTGAAGAGGTTCAGCAATAGTATAATGTTGGCCATTTTGCTACGCCATTGTGTAGACTCATGTGAGATGCTCAGCCTTGTGATCTGAACTAGAATTTCCTCCTGAATGTGTGTTTTGTGGCTGCCTCATGCTAGTAGATGTCTGTCTCTGGAACAAACCCCTTGACAGTGTCAAACTGGATCATTTTATTTTATTTATTTTTTTTGATTGACTTTTTTCCATATATTTTTATTATAATTAATATTCACCAGATAGAAGGTGCATTATTTCACCTACATTGATACCCTTTCTCATGTCTTGGTCCCCATTTCCCTTCCCCCCATCCCCACCCCTCATCTTGATTTTCCCCCTTCCTTATCCAATTTCAAATAAAAACTGGATCATTTTATAACTGTGATCTCAGTTATAGGTCAAATATTTCTAGCTTTCCTTAAAGCAGGAAAATCTAGTTTTGTGCTGTAGAAATTTAAGGATGCAATGTAATTGATGATATATATGTAAGAAGTACTTGTTATAAATGATGTCAAATGAGTTTTGAAAGCTTGGCTCTATATTCATGTATCTCTAATTATGGGATGTCCAGAGCTATTTGGTGAAATATCTTAAGTATTTCATAGAACCTTCCCATTTCATCTAGATTCGGGGAACTGGAAGAATCCATTCCCCCTCTTTCTAAAGGCTAGTACATTCTAAGTCATTCCTGTGGCCACTGTTCATTTCTTGAGATGAGCACTGCTGGAGTAAGATGAAATTTACCAGAGTGACAGATTTTTTTGGAGGAAGGCTAGGACACTAGAAGTGGCCAGAAGAGCCTCTTTCCCCTTGTTTCCTGCAGCATAAGACTCTCACATCTTGGGAATGAATAGGCCTGGGGATGAATCAAGCTATCTCCAGTAACTTATTTATAATTCATGATTTTATGGATTTTCAAAATTCCTCACATATTTTTGAGTAGGAATGTACAAATCACTCTGTGTCACATAGTGGCTTGAATACCCATGTCAGAGGTTGACCCTTTGTGATAAGCCATTAGGCTTTACACCTGCTGCTTTGGGCAGAAATACTTATTTACCCTTAGGATAGATTTGGATCCCATCCTCTGTAATTAGATATATGATTATCATATATGATTATCACTTGGTTTTATTTCCTAACATTTTTAAAATGTATATTATATACTTACACTCTACATTGGATTGTTTCTCAAAATAAGGCCAATGAAAAAGAAGAAATGGAAGAATAGGATATTAACCTTTGTGACCATTTCCAAGAACTATATCTACCCTTTTTGTTTTCCCAGATAGGAGGGTTATTCCTTGATTATTAAATCCTTGGTTATTTTAAGAACCTTAGAAAAGATGTGTTGAATTTGTGGTCATACTTGCATATTTTTCCTTTCACAAGCTGAAAAGGTGTGTGTGTGTGTGTGTGTGTGTGTGTGTGTGTGTGTGTGTGTGTGTGTATGTGTATGTGTATGTACGTGCATGCATGCATGTGCATGCACACGCGCACGTATGGACTTGCATGCTTCTGCATGTATGTGTATTTGCACCCCACTCTCAGAGGTCCCAGAGCAAGTTAGGTTTAATTCAGTGTGTGGCTAATATCTGTATGGGTAGGAGATTATGAAGAGTATAAACAGCTTATTGTAATTAGTTAATGATACTGGGAGAATCTAGGCTATAGAAGTAGAATTTGCCACCTCCTCTTGGTACAAAGATTGGCACTTGTGAGGAAGGAAGAGATGAAAGGATAACAGATAGACACAGTAAGCATGAATGCTGTTACAGTGGGAAAAAACTTACAGGGAGAAGGAAGAAAGTTGTGGTTGGTGCTGAGTGGGGGTAATCTATTGTTTTGCAGGTCTGGAGTCCCAGTAGTATAGTTAAGGACAAGCTGAGACATTCATGTTTACGCATAATGCTCCCTTGCATAATGTCATCTGAACTGTTGCTCACTTACTTAGCATCTGTAGGTGAGCCACCTGCAGAAAGGGCATGGAGGTAGATTATTGTTGACTTTATGGTTATGAAACCCAGCTAATCAGTGTGCCTGCTGGGCTGTAACTTGTTATGCCTGAGTGCATTTTATACCAGGTCTTAAGATATCTTACGGGCAAAAGGGAAAAACACTCATTTCTCATGACCATGGCCCCTACTGGGAGGCAAGCTCTTATCTCATCTGGAGGGGAAATACAGTGGGTAAAACCTGTGGTACAGGTTTCCAGAGGGTATGAAATATGACCACCAGGCCCTCCTTCAGTGGACTGGTTTCATGGAAAGGAAGTGCATTGTAGCTAGCAAGAGAAGCTGCCGAAGGCTGTCCTAAGGCTTCAGACTTCAGTTCCCCATATTCAGTGCCTTGGACAGACAGGTGTAGTATAAGAATATACTAATGATCTTTTACCATTTAGAGCCTAAGTTACTCTCAGATGTGGATGGGAATTTTTTCTCCTGCTGATTTACTCTGTATTTGATGCTTCTGGGGTTCTAGTTCAAATACAGACTTGGTAAGTACTAACTACAGATAACTCTGACCTTTGACAGTTCCAGTAAAGGTCACTGGTTAATTTTGCATTGTGTACTTCCTGCTTCGATAGCTTTCAACGGACTTGAATAATTCTTTGAGCAATGTCTCCCGTGTGCAGGTTCTAGCTTGCTTCTCTAGTATTTATCTTTGCCATTCTTTACCTAATTTCTCTACTCTGTAGTGATGCTATGCATGTTTCCAAAGGATGGAATCTCAATTAGCTAAAAGTGTAGGAAATACAAAAGGTCAACATGACAAACCAGTCTTCTGAGTGTGTGTATGTGTGTTTGTGTAGCTGAGCTCAGCTGACCACGGATGACAAATAGGGATGTGTACATTGCTACCCCACCAGCCTGAAAGTTGAAATAAAATAGCTTCTGGGGAGAATAAGAGTGTTAAGGCATCATCTTAGAATTCACCAGAGGGATATTCTTGTCTTCATTTGGAAAGGTCACAGGCTTTCTTTGCAGTAAGACATACATCTGATTATCACTTGCTTTTATTTGCACTGCCTTTTAAAATGTGTATTATATACCCACTCCACGTATAACTTATAGATGCTTATTTTAACATACACTCTATAACGTGACAATGCAAAAAATACCTTCAGATATGACTTTAGCGAGTTATTTTACATAACAAAGGAAGATGATACTCTGCTGGCTGATATTTCTGTTTCCCTCTGTTAATTCCTTTCCTATTTTTATTTCTCAGAGTTGAAAAAGGATACTTATAGCAATGGTTTGAAGCCTTTCTAATTTAATTTTATTGTTGCATACCTGTCTCCACTAAAAATGTTAATGTTGTGTGGTAGGAGCTATGTCTTGTATTTCAGTTTGTTTCACAGATGGAATTGTTTCCTGGAGTTACCATTTCGGGGAAATCATTTGAATGTAATTAGCATTCAGGCCATCTCTGATATTTTTCCCCCTTAATAGGTGGAAAAGGAGGAAGATTACTTGTTTTTTGTCTGAGTGTCTATACTATAAGCCAGGCATTGAGTTATACATGATCTTGTTTAGTTTTCATAATGACCCTCTGAGGATATGAACCCAATTTCACAGATGAGGAAACTGAGGTGTAACAAGGTTAAATAACTTACCAGAAGTGCATATGACTGTTTTTAATGCTTTTCAGGGCTACCTACCTCACCTATCGCCTATTTTTCTTCATATTCTGCATTGAAAGCCTTTGTGAACCTCACTGTTCTTGGCTCTGTCTAAATCTGGGGATTTTATATGGACTCAACTTGTTCTATACATCATTGCCTTCATGTTATTTATTCTTCCTAAAATTTATCCTGTTGTAGGGCATTTCTAGAATTTGTCTCATGAGCTTTCAATCTTCAGTTTATTCTTCCCTAGTTTACCAAGCACTTGTCCTACTACAGGCTCTCAAAGACAATGGTAAACATCTTCCCTTTCACAGGTGGCCTGTCCTACTTTCCATCTTTCTAGGGTAATAACTACAGTTATCCCTCTCCACCTCAGAAGGTACAAAGACATAGGAAATGCCTTTCAGTCTGGATAGGGTGTTCTTCTTCCGTGAGGCTGGCTGAAGTGAGGTATCCAGCCCATTGGTGTATTTGACATACGGGAACAGTCATAGCCACTTGCTAAAATCCAAATGTGTTCTATCTATGGCTTCTGTATTATCTCTGCAGCCTGTCAGTCCATCCTAGAAGGAAATTAAATTGGCCTGGTGTGGGTGGCTCTTCCCAGGACAGCAAGTTCTTTATACCTGATACTTTTCCACGTGATTGCAAATTGATTACCTTATGATTTATATACATCAGCCATAAACTGTCCTTCTGAGAATTGAGTTTCTTACATGCATCTCATTCCTAGAACCTTTTATTTTAAGAAAGAAAATAAACTCTTAGATACAATTACATGTATAGCTAGGCAGAGGAAAGTTAACAAAGATGTCAAATCCACCTCTGCTCTTACTAATCTGTACTTTTTTTTTAAAGCAGATTCCTTTTCTTTCTTTCTTTCTTTCTTTCTTTCTTTCTTTCTTTCTTTCTTTCTTTCTTTCTGAGAGAGGGAGAGAGAGAGAGAGAGAGAGAGAGAGAGAGAGAGAGAGAGAGAGAGAGAGAGAGAGAGAGAGAGAATGGAGAGTGAGTGATTTATTTACACTGACAGCTTGTTACTTATGGTAGCTGCTGCCAGGTTCTGAAGTAATCTGATAACGTCAAAATGTGAAAGGAAGCTCTAAGCTTTACCTTGACTGACTTGCTATAAATCATGTACATTGCTAGTATCCATGTAAGGATTCTGGGGTTGATACTGATGGAAATACAAATCAAATACAACACATGGTAACCCACTTCAGAGCTGAAGTTTTGGATGAAGCCTATTAGATTCACATTTTTTAAGTGAAACAGAGTAGACATACCAGGTTATGTTTGGAAACTTCACAACTGTCTGATAGGGTAACTTCAAGGACATCAACTGTCTTTGAAATGGAAGCACGAAGAGGCAGAATGATCACATACTTCTGATCTTTTGTTCATTGAATACATGTTTTGAGCATCTTATATATCAGTCAATGGATAGGTATTCATTGTTTTGTTTGTCTGAAATGCTGGGGACCAAATTTAGGACTAGGTAAGTGTTTTGTAACTCCACAATCCCAGCTATTATTATTATTATTATTATTAATAATAATAATAATAAAAGAGTCTTCTATGTAGATCAGCCCTGCCTTGATTTTACTTGTAGTCCAGGCTGTTACTGAGCTTGTAATCTTCCTGCCTTTGATTTCCAAGTGCTGGGATTATAGTAATGTTCCAATATGTTCAATATCAAACCACTTAAAAAATCTGTTAATTTGCAAGCATATCTGTGTAAGCTCCATAAGGGGAAAACTTTGTTCACCATTGTTTACTAAGTTAATGAAACAATGCTTGACTATAGTGAGTGTTGATATGTTTGTTGAATAGGAATAGGAAGCCCAGAGCTGAAATACTATTATTGATTAAACCTGAAGTTGTTCTCAAGGTAGAGGAGTCTAGTTGGCCTGGGGTTGTTCTTTACAGTTATTTTGTTTGTAATTTTTAAAATTTAAATATTTTTGTAAAAGTGATATAAAGTAAGGTTATAGTTACATAATAAGTTAATGAATGCATTTCTTTTTGAGCAATGTTTCTTTTACTTCTCTCCTTTTACTACCCTTCCATCGAATTATAAATTCATTTCCAACCTAGTGTCTAATGGATGTTAAATTGGTTGCCCCTTTGTCCCAGAAATTGTCTGATTCCCCTTCCCTTCCTCAAATCAGATAAACTCATATACAAGACAAAGGGTACAGAAATAAAAAACAGTGATGACAGGGAATAAACCAAAAGGAAAACAAAGAAAGAAACAAATAACTGTTTCCATTTCTTGGAGTTCATTTTGGTAAGCATCATTTTATATGGTCATATGAATTTCTATTGAGCCATTATGATCTGCTGAGAATATCCTATACATATTCTAGTTATTATAAATGAGGGAAACCATGTGACCTATTTGGATCTGGCTTAGTTCACTTAATATAAATTTTTCCAAGTCTTTTTGTTTCCTTATGAATGGGACAATATCATTGTTTCTGATGGAAGCATATAATTCCATTGTTTATATTTACACCACATTTCCTTGACTCATTCATCTACTGAGGGCATCTGGGTTGATTCTATATGCTAGCTATGGTAAGTAATGCTGCAATAAACATGGTTTCCCTGGTAGCTTTAGTACAGCAGTGTTTGTGGCCATTTAGTTAAATGCCCAGGAGTAGGATTGCTGGGTCATAGGAAAGGTCTATGTTTAGTATTTTTCTGCTTTCCAAGGTGATTGAACACATTTACATTCCTACCAACAGTGTACTAGTGTTCCCTTTGGCCACATCTCCATAAGCATGTTACTATTAGTTTTCTTTGTAAAGGCTATTCTAACTGGGGTGAAGTGGAATCTCCATGTTGTTTTGATTTGCATTTCTTTATGGCCAGAGATGTTGAACATTTCATGTGTCTATTGGCCATTTTCATTTCTTTTTCATAGATGTGTCTCTTTAATACTTTAGCCAGACTGCATTAAACTGCAGAGCTTCTGTATGGCAAACGATAAATAGAAATCTGACAGAATGGAAAAAGATCTTCACTTGTCACACAACAGACAAGGTTTTATATCTAAAATGTATCTATAGCTTAAGAAATTAAACCCCTCTAAAACAAATCCACAAAGAAATAACAATCCCATTAAAAGGTCGGCTAACGACTTAAAGAGAGACTTCTCTGCAGTGGAAATGATCAATAGACATGAAGAAATGTTTGACATCTTTGGCCATAAGTGAAATGTAAATCAAAACAGTTTTGAGATTTTACCTCACCCCAATTAGAATGGTCATTATCTAGAAATCTAATAACAAAAAATGCTGGCAGGGATATGGTCAGGAGGGATCACCACTACACTGCTGATGGGTTTATAAACATATTCAACCACTCTGGAAAGCAGTGTGGCAGTTCCTCAAAAGGCTAAACATAGAGCACCCCTATGACCCAGCAATTCCACTAATTGGCATTTACCCACATGTCCAGAAACAAGGCCATACTAAACCTACCACCACAACCATGTTCATTGCAGCATTATTCACCATAGCTAAGATATAGAATGAAGCCAGATGCCCCTCAGTAGATAAATGGATCAAGAAGAAGTGGTATATATACACAATGGAATTCTATGCTGCCATCAGAAAGAATGACATTGCCCTATTTGGAAGAAAATGGAAAGACTTGGAAAAAATCATATTAAGTGAAATAAGCCAGCCCCAAAGAAACATAGGCTCCATGGTTTCCCTCATTTGAAAC
This sequence comes from Megascapheus bottae, assembly GCF_031878675.1. Lineage (NCBI taxonomy): Eukaryota > Metazoa > Chordata > Mammalia > Rodentia > Geomyidae > Megascapheus > Megascapheus bottae. The sequence continues at coordinate 47,366,439 of NC_143523.1, forward strand.
AAATAGTATGTATTTATGATTTTCCTAGCAGAGGATAACAATAGCTCAAAAGTTATGTACATATGGCCATATAGGACGAGGCTAAGCAAACTAAACTTCAGGATATGGAAACAAGAGGTTTAGCTTTGTGATTGTTTTTATGTACTATGTGAAAAAGACTATTTCTTTTCTCTCTTTTCCCCCTTATGGTTAATCTCGTGTTGTTGCTGTATATGACTTGGGTTCCTGGTATATTGTATATACATTTGTTTATTTGAAATAAGGAAGCAGCTCTAATAGGGAAGAAACCATGTCCTATTAACTTTGGACTTCTATGGTCCAGTGCATGGGTAGCACAGTAATTATCTGTAGCATGAGGAGATTCTGATAAAATTAACCACCAATATCTCTGTATTTTTATATGTATGTAATGACACTTAAAAACCCTGAATGAAGTATAGGCATTAAATCTTAGCAGGGTTTATCTTATCAAGTGCTAGAGAAGATGAAATTTTTGTCATTTTCTTATCTCCATTTCCTAGTTTTTCTTCTGCACTGACTTAAGTATTGCCTATGAAATGAAAAAGTAGTAGAGTGTAAAAATTTTTTAAAAAAATCTCAATAGTTTTACTTCACACATGAAAAGGTAAATTTGTACTTGTTTTTTAAACATTTTAAGTAGTTGGTTGAGCCAAATGCATCATGTCTCTGGTAATATATGGGTACTTTCTTCTGGGTCTTGAACATAATATAGTCTCACTTGGCTGTTTACAGCTGTACTCTACCTCCTAAACACTGCCCCCAATTCTCAAATTTTACTGTGCAATTGGAGAAAAGAATATCTCAGATATATCTGTCCAAGATGGTTTCAAACCAGAATCCTTATATTTTAGCTTCCTGAATATCTAGTATTATAGATAGCAGCCCAGTGGTGCTTGGCTTGAATATGGCTTCTTTTAAAAAAATTGTTTTATTGTAAAGGTGATATACAGTGGGATTGTAGTTACATAAGTCTGGTAATGAATATTTTTTTGAATAGTGTTACCCTCTCCCTCATTTTCTTCCAGTTTTATTCCTCCTGGCCCTCCTAACCCCCAAATAATTTCTAATATAAAGTCCAGTGAGTATCACTGCTGAATTAGTTCACCCTTTGTCTCACTGAATATGGCTTCTTAAGTGGTGGTATGCTTAAAAGGGAGCATTTATTGACACGGAAAACTAAAACATGGGGTAAGGATCAGAATTGCCCTAATATTTGTAGAAATTTGGTATAATTGGAAGTTACTATGGTTGGAACTAGGGCTCCCAGAGGACCACATATTTTGAGTTGATTACCCAACTTATGTCATTTTTGGAATGTGGTGGAACTTTCAGGAAGCAAAGCCTAGTGTGAGGAAGTTAGATTAATAAGCACTTTTCTTTGAAGAGAGTATTGGGATCCTCACCATTTCCTATCTCCATTGCTTCCTGAATGTGAGCAGGCTTCACTCCTATTATGAAGAACTGTGCTGTGGATCCAAAGCAACAGGGCTGAGTGACCATCTCTGCAACTATGTGTTGAAATTTATTTACTTTTTAAATTTATTTCAACATATAGTTTCATATATGTTGATTTATCTCAGTTATTTAATCACTACAATGGGAAATGTATATAGAAGCCCACATTCCATATGTTACAAGCCAGGAGAGGGGTTGGGGAAGGGGAGTGAGGACAAAAATATGAGAAGGGGTATCAATATGTGTGAAGTAATGCTCCTTCTATCTGGCAAATACAACTGTAACCCCTCTGTTAATTACAATAAAAATATTAGAAAATAAAGTTATGAGCCAAATTAACACATGATAAATGAAAATATGCTCTATTGTCTTATTATGACAAGTATGATTTCCATTAATAAATTGGAAGCCCAGATTTCAATTTGGAATTCTTTGCTTCCTTGGAAAGATGGGATGTGGTAGCACAGTAAGAGCCTATACTGTGTCCTTTGGCCATTTCCTCCTCTAGGGATCTCTGGCTTAGACTTGTACTTTGAGAAACTTCTTGTGTATATATCCAGATGATATATTATGCATATTTACACACTTGTTCATCTCCTCACAAAAAGGCATCTCTTTAGCCTGGTGTTACTCACATTATCTCATTTTGTCAGGGCAGACTATAGATGGATTTCAAGTTACCTGGAGTGAATTTTAGAAGGTACAGTTCACACAGTGGAATGCTTTGTAGCTCTGAACTTTTTGCATGAGCTGGGACATGACCTGCAGAATGCTAGAGCCAAGGGTCCCTTGTACCTTAGGACTGATTGCCTGTTCTACTGGTGAAGAAGCAATGCTTTGGGAAACTACTGCTTTTTGACTTCAGTTTAAGGACAAGCCTCATGTCTCCTAATTATAGGTGTTTGTTGGGAGCCAGAGTGGAATCAAACTGTACCTTGATTTGCATCATACAATGGCTTTATTGTCTTATTGTTTTCTGGCCTTATTCTGTTTAAATGACCTGAGATTTACCATATGAATGTAACACCTGGAAGTTCCCTGGTTTCAAGAAGGGATATAAGCTGGAGTTGACAATAAACCAGGCGGCAGTTTTTACCTGGGCTGCAGACCTCCCGGACCTGATGTGTTTGTCTCTCTTCTATTTTTTCCAGTCCCTGTCCCCTATTTCAGGAACCCCAATTTGCTGCTGGTAGGCCCCGGCAGGTGTTAAGATCATTTTAGATGATCTAGTGGTCTGAAATTTCAATGTGTGTAAACTCTCCCTGGGGTAGATTAAAATAATACCTGGGCTGTATCAGAATGAAGTCCGTATACCCTATATACAATTATAGCAAGCATGGTCAGGCCAATTTCCCCATTAAAGAGAACATGGATGAGCAAAAATTAGCACAATGGTGGGCTTTGAGTATCTGGTGGCTCTTGTTACCAATATTATCATTACTATGAATTGATCTCATCACTAAGAGTTGATCTCTGTCTTAGCATTTGAGAAAGGCCAGTTGGACTATGTAATTTTCAGCTGTTGAAATGAGAACTGGGAAAGCAGTGTGTGTGATTCACCTTTGTCATTGACATATTTGTCATACTTACTCATCAGCATGGGAAGCCTGCTTTAGCCCTATGAAGATATCCCTTATTGATTTCTCCCGACCTTTCTTCTTGAGTGCTGCACTCTGACTTAAAAAATATGATTCTGTGGCCTGTGACTGAGAAAGAATGAGCAAGCATATGTTACTACTTTACCTTAAAGTTCTTGCCACATCACTGTTGGAAAGGGAAAGAAAGTAACAGAACCCTCCCTGTTGGAATGAGTTTTTCTTTGTGTGAACATGCTCATCTTTTCATGTCTTGTATATTTAGGTAGGTCTAGGATATGGGAAGAAGGAGAAAGGTATTGGGATAAGGAGAGTTCTCTAGTTTGTCTTTCTGAATTGGAAGATAGATTTTGAGAACTGGATGGTGGGTGGGGCAAGGGAGAGGAACAAAAATAAGGACTTTTATTGGCTATAGTGTATTTGGAATTGAAAAGAGGGATTTTCTTTAAGAAGGAGACAGCTGAAATATCAAACCAACACAGATACCCTTCAGTTGATGTTTGGATTAGCAAGGTGTGGTATTTATACACAGTGGAATTGTATGTTGCCATCAGAAAGAACGATAGTGTCCCATTTGTAAGGAAATGGAAAGACTTGTGAAAAAAATCGTATTAAGTGGAGTAAACCAGACTCAAAGTAACATAGGCCCAATGGTTTCCCTCATTTGTAATAATTAGTATAAATAATTAGTATAAACAATAGGGCAAAACTTAGATAGATAAGGCCATATCGGATGAGGCTAAATGAAAGGGCCTTCAGGATATGGAAACAAGAGCCACATAATGTGTGATTATTGTTCTTAATGTACTGTTATTTCTCATCTCTTTTATTGTTTCTTGGTTATCTCATATTGTTACAGTATCTTACCTTGTTATCTGGTATATTGCATATATGCTTATATGGTTATTTAAAATTGGATAAAGGGGGGAAAACAAGATGAGGGGAGAGGATGGGGGGAGGAAAATGGGGACAAAAAATGAGAAGGGGTATCAATGTGTGTGATGTAATGTACCTTCTATCTGGCAAATATAATTTAACCCTTCTATTAACTTTAATAAAAATATTAATAAAAAAGAGACTGCTGAAGCTTTTAAATATTTTTACCTTTGCCTGGAAATCATCAACTCTTTCAATTATGTGGGAAACACAAGTAGGATTTTCTACATTTGCTTACTTGGACTATTTAGTCATCTACTATTCCAATTGATTTGCCAAGATGATTTGAATCTGGTGGGATAAGGAAAATTTAAAAATAATATTGCTGAGCCTCAAAGGGGGAAATACCTAGGAATTAATTAGATAAAAAGGTCAGATGTGTGGGGACAAAGACAGTAACTACCAGGGCCATAAAGGAGAGATTAAGCAGAGTTGTTACCCTTTAACATCCCTACCCTGTTCTAGGAGGCATGTAAAATTCTAGTGAGAATTGGACTCTCATTCTGGGAATATTTTTCCAGATCTTAATGCCTTCAGGTTCATTTTACACCAAAAGATCATTTCCTCTTAGCTCCATGAATTTGCTACTCTCTTGGCCTTAATTATACCAATATTATGCTATACTATAGACAGAGTTACCTGGCCTTCTGAAGATAAATAACTTACCATTGATTCATATTTGTGTTCATTTACTCTGTGAATGTTTATTTGATTCTTGCTCTTTCCTAGGCACAGTGCCAGTTGCTAGGGACACTGAGAAAAACAGGCCACACACAGTTTCTGCACATGTGCCTGTACCTCTCTGGGGGCCTGTCTTCTCACTAGATGATACAAGTCCAGCCAACCATAGAACCAGAAAATGAGGTGGAGAATGTGTGCAGGATTAGGAGGAGAAATTAATGCATATTTAAGACATATATCAACCATTTTCTTTGTTTTTAAGGTTTTACTCAAGCACTCCTTCCTCACAATATCCCTTCCTGGCTACTCAGTTTAATGCTACGGCCTGTTCGTCTTGAGGCTTAGAGTTATCTCATGCTGCCCTGCTTTCTTTCCTATACCACCTAATCCTTCCATAAACCAACTTTGCTGCCTAGGTTACAATTTATTTAAATGATTGTAGGGTGTCTGCTTGATATATGCTGGAAGATAAACTCCATGGGGGAGGGAGGAAGGGAGGGAGGAAGGAAGGGAGAGAGAGAGAGAGAAAAAGAGAGAGAGAGAGAGAGAGAGAGAGAGAGAGAGAGAGAGAGAGAGAGAGAGAGAGAGAGAGAGAGAAAGAGAGAGAGAGAATCTTATATGTTCACTATTATATCTCAGATGCTTGAAACAGTATTAGTAGAACTCAAGAAACGTTTCTGATATTTAATAAGTGACCATACGGCTGAGGGCAACAGTAGAGTATTATAATGATCTTCAAAAAAATCAGTACAAGTCATTAGCCCTGAGAAATAAATGGCATTAATCTATGTTCAGAAACATTTTCAGTATTGAAAAGTATTGATGAATGGCTAGTAGTAACATGAAAAGTATTTTCATTGGTAAATGAAAATTGTAGGTGCTATCTAGCACCTACTATTTTTGCTAAACCTGAGCAAAAAGTAACCTGTTAACCAGGTTGGATAAATTTGAGCCATCAGTCTTTCTTTTTGTATTTGCCAGCATGTAAAAATCAAGAAATAATCAACATGAACATCAATATATAACATCATACCCAAACTACTAGGTTAGCATGATGTACTTTTCCCATGGAGATTGCTGGCTAAGCTAAGTGTTGCCATATTGGTGCACCTTGATTCTTGTTTTGCTGTGATTTTAAAGCTCTGAGTTTCATTTTCCTTGGCAAAAAGTTTGCTTCACATTAGCCTGAAGAATGCCGCTTTTGAGACTGCTTATTCAAAGTGTTTCTTCTCCTGCCTTGAGCTTGTGTGACACTCTTATGGTCATCAATATTGAACAGACAACGGAAAATGGTATAAACTCCTACTCAGCCTGTGTTTCATTAGTTTAGCTCCAAGACTATGTGGAAATAGCATTCTTTGCAAAATCTCTTACATCTGTTCACCAGAATATGTGTATATATCAATTATGAACTTGTTTTTGATGGTGGTGGGAATAGGCAAAGGGGAAAGGTAGGGAAGAGAGTAAGGTCAAAAGACCACCAGAAGGACTCAGAATATCAGCTCTCTTCCCCAATTCTCCTTTTTGTTTAGTAAATGAAAAGCAGAACATTTGGCGCTTTGCACTAATATTATGGTGTAAAATTATAGTTAAGAATATTGTATAAAAACCGTAATAGTCTGCAGTTATAGTATGGCGAGAACAGCAGGCAGAACTATAAGCTTTAATTTATGTTGTGCTTTGGACATTTTTCAGAAACTATTTACCCATTACCTCTTAGGTCAGTGGCCTAATAATGCAACAAAGCACTTTTTGAAATTGCAGATAATTTTCAGTGCTCAGATCTCTGTGTAGTATTGATGGGGAGGGTGGTTGATTAGGACCTTGGGAATTGTGCTTGATGGGAACAATCTGGAAGGAGTGAAAAATTATTAAACACACACAGCGGGAGATGGAGGATTTACCATTGTCGTGTGGTGCTATTAATTCTCATTGCTCGGTACAGCCGCGTGATTGCATACTGTGAATACTGTTTATTGGAGAATGGGTACAATTTTGCTGCAGTTGTTGTAATGTAATACTAAATGCTAATTAGGCTTCTAACAATAATTAGAACCTCTTGCCAGACTTAGAAATAGAAACATTCAATTGAATTTACAGAAACAAAGACCTTTAAGCTATGCCAGCAGCAGCATCAACTTCTAAAAGTTTTTTTTTAACATTTTAGTTACAGAATTGCCAACATGCACCTGTGTCTGTGTGTGCTTTTTTTTATAGCATGTATAATGAGTTCATTTATGTTCTTGATAGCTTTATCTCATTTTGAAAATAATACTAACTGCCGTCATCCCATCAGATGAAGCAAAAGGTCCAAACACAGGTATCAACCCAAATGAATCTTTGTTGTCTTGAAGGTGCTAGTGACCATGCTATTTTAGGAGGGTACAGTTGGGCTAGGCTGGGGAGTATGGCTGATGGTAACATTGGAACCATTCTAAATTCTTAAAGTCTTCCTTGTACCTCATGCTGTCTTCTTTCCTGTGTGTGCACACACCTACTAGCCTGCTTCATTGTGTCAGCAATCTGCATGGCCTTATGCTCTGACACCAGAATCTTGCAGGGCTAAGTCATTTCTTGGTACTTTGCTTTATCAAACCTTTCTTTTATTTTTGGTGCTAACACTAGGGCTTGAACTGAGGGTTTACCCGCTGTCCCTTAACTTTTTCCACTAAAGGCTAGTAATCTAGTACTTGAGCCACACCTCTACTACTGCATTATTATTACTATTATTATTATTATTATTAATTAGAGATAAGAGTCTCATTGACTTTCCTGTCCAGGTTGGTTTCAAACCAAGATCCTCAGATGTCATCCTCTTGAGTAGCTAGGATTATACTTGTGAGTAACTGGTACTCCGCCTTTCTTTTCTGCTGGCATGACACAACTCTTAGGAAGGGAAAAGGGGGTATATCAGATGCGTTCAGCAGTGAAAAATAATTAGCAGAGAAATTGTCTGGCTTTTCTGAAGTTTGTGGTTTCACCTATCATCATTGGGCAGGGATATTTGGGTCATCCTGAGAAAGTAGCTATGGATACCTCAGGGAATTCAGGAGAGTCCAGACATGTTTCCTGGCACTGGACATTTTTTATAACATCATCACTGGAAAGGTTTTCACAGGTCTTTGTTGTTGGGTATCACTTGTGTATTTAATTTCCTCATCCCATTTTGTTTTGAAACCCAGAGGTATGAAGACTTGAGCAAACCTCATTAGTCCTCCCTGTGCAAATAAGATTATATGAAACAATTGAAAATCTTTCTCCACTTTTAATTTTAACTGGGCCTAGGTTGATTCCCTTTTCTTCAGTATTCATAATTAGCTGTTTGACATGATGTATCATGTTGCTCCTTTGTCTGGAGCCATTGCAGTAATGGAAATGCAGTCTGGCATCTCTAGTCAGACACAATATTAAAAGGACCTGTGTCAGTGCCAACTTTCTGGGTGAAGTAAATTTTTATAGGTTTTACCAGTTACTGGGAAATAAGCTTTATGATGGAAAGATTGGAAGCCTACTTGTGCTTTGGCCTCCTGCATGATGCACTGCCATTCTGAGCAGAGAAGTGGTTTCCTGATTCCTTTCTGCTTTGGTTCAAGTGGCCATTTTTATAAGCTGCTGAGCTATGATGCTCTTAGAAACTTCCACTCTGGTGTCTGTATTAATATTTCATCAGAGTCATCAAGCTTAAACCTCTCCCACCCTGAATCAAGAATCGTCTTTACATTGGATATAGTTTTTGTTTTCTTTTTGATTTAATTTTAAATTCTATTTATTTTTGCTTTAACTGACTCAGCTTATCTTGCCACGGTGCTCCCTGCTGGGTGGGGTGTCACCCTTCAAACCAGAGCTGCCTTTTCAAGTTAGGCAAGACAATTTCTGCTCTTATATTTTACTAGTGCTCTCTTTTTTACCAGTTGGTTGGGAAAAGGCTTCTTCTTGTCTTGCTCAAATTTTGGGATTTACTAGTAAGCAAATATATTTGCACTAGTTTTTTTTTATTATCAGGATAATGAATAAAAGGGGTTACAGTTACATTCAACATCTGGTAGGAGCATTACGTCTTACATATTGATGCCCCTTCTCATGTTTATGTCCCCATTCCTATCCTCCCATTCCTCCCAATCATCTTGTTTCCCCCTTCCCTTTCCTAGTTTAAATAAACATATATACAATATACTAGGTAACAAAGTCAGATAAAGTAACAATATGATATTAACTATGAGGGCCAAGAAAAGAGAAGAGAAATAACATAGTACTTTAAGAACAACAATCACACAAAATGAAGTTCTTCACGTTACCTTACTCATGTAACTTACTTGATCAGTATTGTTTGTTGTAAGTAATACCTTAATATTTTTCACTAGGCTTATTTCTAAATATATACTTTGGGTTGCTATTATATAAATCATCTCTTTTTTTCCCTCAATGTTGATAGTTATTTGATACGAAATAAATGTTCAATGTTTTTGAAAAAGTTTGACCGTTTGGCCAGATTCTCTCCACTTCATGGTTCCTTTTCCATTTTAATTTCTTTTTTGGGAAGGGGAGGCTTGAATTCAGAGCCCAGATTATGTACTTTAGCTTTTCGGTCAAAGCTGATATACTATCACTTCTGGATTTTTAGTGGTTAATGGAAAATAAGACTCTTAGGCATGTTGCTGCTTAGACTAACTTTGAATTAAGATTTTCAAATCTCAGCCTCTTGATTAGCTGGGATTATAGATGTGAACTACCAACACCTCGAAATGTAATTATTTAATTAGGAAAATATCATTTGTTTATGCAAATCTCCTAATTCTACACTTAGTATTTATTAAGGACTCAAGCTCCTTAACTTTGGTGGCAATTCCTCCATATCCAAGAGAGGCCTGTGAGACACATTGAGTTTGCTCTGATTGGGGTTATATCGAGTTCCATGACTTGTGGTAAATGTTGCACATTTCTGTGAAGTATGCTAGTGAAATTTTAAAGAAGATACCATGGTAGTGGTTAAGTCTCCCTTTTGGCAAATCTCCTTGTTTGCCAGAGGTGTTTATGTTGTGGCTTTTCCCTTTCTGAGGAAGACAATTTTTCTCCTGCATATCTGCCTAGAGGCTGTGAAAAATGAGGCCTGAGTGAGTCTAGTGCATTCTTTGTATTTTCTGGTTATGTCTCTCTTGTTCACACGTCGGTGGCATCTGTAAATGGAAGACTTGCTGAGGTAGCACCTGGCTGATTAGCAACTTTTGCTTGGTCTCACTCATACACTGACCATTAAATTGCTTCCTATCAGGCCTAGGCTGTGTGGCCATCACAGGGAGACAGAGGAGGTCACTTCCTTGTGGCTGACATGTTCTGTGTTTTCCTATAGCACGTCACACATAACTAGTGCAGCGACTTTGACAAAGTACTATGGGGTGACCTGGTAGTCTTGGGTCACAGTGAGAGAAATTGGTGTACTAAGACTTATGTTAATACATATATTATTTATATGGGCATTAGCCAATGCTATTGTTGTCTCAGCACAAACCCAGGCCCCAAGATTGGCCTTGGGGTTTTTCCCAAGCTTACTTTATCATGTTTCTCTCCACACCCGCCCCCCTTACTCATGAATAATTAAAAACTTAAATTACTTGCCATGTACAAAATTCATATGCTGAGGAAAATAGCTACATGAAAATTAATTTTCTGTTCTGTGAGACTGACGGGAAATCAATTAATCTTGATGTATTATTTTATGCAGAACAGGGTGCAGGAACCTGCCGAGAGAATGACTACAGCTGTTCTCGTTGGTTGGGCCATATATTATCGTTGGCGGCTCTGACAGCTTCTGAAGGAAATGGCTGAGGGGTATCAGGCAGGTGAATCAACTGTAAAAATTTATTGGAGGATACAAACTGTTTCCAGGGGACTGATATAAAACTCACACTTGAGAACTGAAGTATTGAATGTTTTTGTGACTGAAGCAGCTTGTTGTCAATATTTATAGCTTTTCTCTTTGTTACATGTCCTATTTGTTTGATTAACTAGTTAGATGTTAGTGTCTGTCGGTAATTTATCTGTTGTGCCTTCTGTAGCATTTTTGATACATAAAGATTTACTACTGGATAAATAAGGCAGCTCACACAATACAATATGCTAAATAAAATGACAGAGCTGTTTACAGCATGTTCCAAGTTTTATAACTCAGGAGGTAGATTGGTAACTTTTGTTTACTGGTGTCACTGTTAGTTGAAACATGTCTCAATGTATTAAATCAGGTGGGGGTAAACAAGACTCTCTTAAATAAGCAAAGATTATAATCAACACATACCTCATGGTAAATCATTTAAGAGGCTTTATAAAAACATTTATGTACAGCCATACATAATGCATACATTTCTGAAATAAAATAAAATAAATGCTTGCTTTTAGAATAGGCTGTAGTTACATTCCCTTCCCATGCCATCGACATGAATTTCCCTTCAGAGATGTTAGAGGTGTGATTTTCACACAAATGCTGATGCAGATGGATGGAAGCCTGTGGCTGAGATGTTGTGGCCTGACAGGTGACTTCTTTCTGGTTGAAGGGTGGCTGCTGCTGTGCACATATGAACTGATGGTAGCAGTGCTCAGGCCCAGAGGATTAGATTCCCTTGCATTGTTAGTGTACTTTGTAACTCCTTAAAAGTCTGTCATTAATATATTTGGAACACATACTAAGCAGGATAAGCATATATTAAGGCATGTTTATGAATTCACAGAAGGAGCTGGGCTAGTTGGGAGTAGTGATTGGTTAAGGATTTGTCTGTAATAAATCATAGTCTTAGGGGCTTAAAACAATACCCATCCATTGGCTGTTTGTTGGAAAATCTTGGGTAGGCTTGCTTGGGTCTTCTACTCAGGGTCCTATATGGATGAAATGCAGGCATCATTCCAGGTACATTTTCTTTGGGAGTCCCTGGGAAAGAGAATCTGCTTGCTAGCACTTTCAATTCAGAAGGCTAGAGTCCATGAAGTTATAGGGATGAGGTCCCTGTTTTGTTGCTGGCTGGGATTTGCTCTTATCTCTGCGAACATGTTCTTGGCAGGGCTTTTCCAGTGGCCTCTTCCATCTTCTAACAAGCAGTGGATGTCTGTATCATGTCAACTCTTTCTTATGGTTTAGATTTCTCCTCTGCAAGAGAAAGTCTCTGCTTTTAACAAAGGTTTACATGATTATGTTAAGTTTTTCAAGACACCCTCCTTATCTTAAGGCCAGATAACTAGTAACCTTAACTGTATCTACAAAATCCCTTTTGATTTGTAGTGTCATGGAAGTAGCACAAGTGAGCAAAGGTCATGGGATTATTTTAGAATCCTGTTCACCACATAACTAGTTGGTGTTATGTTTATGCTGTGGATGATTTTTTTAACCATTCCTGTTATTTCTCTTCCCTTCCTTCCTTCCTTCCTTCCTTCCTTCCTTCCTTCCTTCCTTCCTTCCTCCCTCCCTCCCTCCCTCCCTCCCTCCCTCCCACTTTCCCTCCCTCCCTTCTTCCTTCCTTCTTTCCTCCCTCTCTCCCTCTCTCCCTCTCTCCCTCCCTCCCTCCCTCCCTCCTTCCCTCCTTCCCTCCTTCCCTCCTTCCCTCCCTCCCTCCCTCCCTTCCTTCCTTCCTTCTTTCCTTCCTTCCTTCCTTGTCAGTTGTGGGGCTTGGCTTGAACTCTGGGCCTGGGTGCTATCCCTGAGCTCTTCAGCTCAAGGCAACTTACTACCCTACCCCTTGAACCACAGAGCCACTTCAGTTTTCTAGTGGTTAATTGGAGATAAGAGTCTCACAGATGATAGTGCCTGGGCTGGCTTTGAACTGCGAACCTCAGATCTCAGCCTCCTGAGTAGCTAGGATTACAGGTGTGAGCCACTGTGCCTGACTCTATCTTTCTTTTAATAACACACAACATAGTGATTTGTAAAGAAGAGGTTCTAGGTGAATTCTGTCAATAATTACAGGCAGATCACTTCCCTACTGTGATATGAATCTTCCTGTCTCTCTCTATAATTCTCCTGTCTCCCTCCATATTTCTTTTTTTAAATTGTGTTTTATTTTCAGGATGATGTATGGGTTACAGTAACATTTATCAGGTAATGGATACATTACTTTTCCAACCTTGATACTCCTTCTCATGTTTTTGTCCCCCTTTCCCTCCTCCATCCCCTCCTATCCAGAGCCTCAATATGGTATTATTAGAAGATGGAGTCCTTTCAATATGTTGGATATGTTGGAAATGAACTCTGCAGCTTGGGAGGGCGGGGGAAGGAACAAAAAAAGGGGGAAAAACATGGGAAGGAGTAACATTGTTCAAGAAGTAATGTACTCACTACCTTACTCTTAACTCCCCTGTACAGCACTCTGATAATAATAATAAAAAAAGATGTTGGGGTCTTTTGAGAGACAGATTGGGTCATAAGAGTACAGTTCTCAGGAATGGGCTTCATGCTCTTTCAAAAGGCTTCCTTTCATCCCCTGAGAGCTTTCTCCTCTTCCAGGTAAGCCTAAGACAGAGAGATGGCTGTCAATATACTGAAAGATAGTCATTATCAGAAGTGGATCATGTTGGTATTTTGATTTCAGACTTTCAGTCTCTAAATCTATGAGATAACTTTTGATTGCTTACAAGCCAGCCAGTCTATAGTACTTTGTCAGTGCTACCTGAACTGAGTTATACATAGTTCTGCACTGCATATCAATGTTCCAGTTAAGAGTGGATCCCAAGTATGCTATGGTAGACTTATTAGTGGTATCATAGCCATTTTAGTTGTAATGAGTAGACTCTGTGGTTCTCATCCACACAATGATGATATCATTAACTGGTGTATTTTTCAGAATGTATCCCTGACCTTAAAGGACATGTGACTGTGGTTGCATTATGGATAGTCATTGGAAGCTACATATGCTCTGTACTCCCCACATGCAAGCCTTGTATGCTTTGGCTCAAAGTTAGGTAGTTTAGATAGAAGTTTATTGGTAAAGGAAACCTTGGCAGTTGAAATGACAAAGAGAAGGATTCAAGAGAGAAAGTAGGGATCTTTGCAGAAGACACATAGTTCCATGCATTAAGGAGGAAAGGATGAAGGCACAGATGTGGCAGAGAGCTTGCTCTGTGTGGGTTACGATGCTGTGGGTCTCACTGCAACATATGAACAGGTGTGGAGGTAGTGGGAGGAGTGCTATATAACTAACAGTAGGGACTACAGCTGGGAAATCAGCTACTGTACTTCCCCATCCTAAAAGGAGCTTCTTGAAGGATTCAAATCTTCTATCAGTGTGTGTGTGTGTGTGTGTGTGTGTGTGTGTGTCTGTGTCTGTGTCTGTGTGTCTGTGTATGTACACGTACCAATCCTGAGGCTTGAATTCAGGGACTGGGCATTGTCTCTGAGCATTTTGCTGAAAGCTAGTGCTCTTCTGCTTAAGCTGCAGCTCCACTTCTAATTTTTTGGTGGTTAATTGGAGCTAAGAATCTCACCAACTTTCCTGCCAGAGCTGGCTTCAAACCATGATCCTGAGAGCTCAATTTCCATAGGTATTAGGATTGCAGGTGTGACCACAGGTAACTGGCTACTCTACCACTTATCTTTTTTTTTGCCAGTCCTGGGACTTGAACTCAGGGCCTGAACACGGTCCTTGGGCTGTCTCAAGGCTAGAGTTCTACCACTTAAGCCACAGCACCACTTCCAGCTTTTTTTATATATGTGATACCAAGGAGTTGAACCCGGGTCTTTGTGCAGGCTAGGCAAGCACTCTATCACTAGGCCAAACTGCTGGGATCTATCTACCACTTCTTAATGTCAGATTTTGCTGCTGCTTCATTCTGTGGGTACCAAGAAATCATTCAGAGCAGTGTGATAAGTTCTATACTAAAGTTTTGAGGCTTTGACTATGCAACCTTCTGAGAAGTTTTTTTTTTTAATCAGCGCTGAGGTATACCCCAGACCAACTCAATCTGAATTATTGTATATGGGATATGGGGACAAGATGAGGAAGCTGGAGTTTGGATGGAAAATAAGAAGCACACTATAGTGGTCCATACACAAGTGTACTGGGAGAATCTGAGTCTGGAAGGATGCATTGGGGTAAACTTGAAATGAATGCACTTTGTTAAAAAAGGAAGGAAAGGAAAGGAAAGGAAGAAAAAGAAAGAAAGAAAGAAAGAAAGAAAGAAAGAAAGAAAGAAAGAACGAACTCCTCTAGTATCAGGGCTTTGTCCTTATCCAACCTGACCTTTCCCCCCAGTTAATCCGAATTACTGCGGTTTGACTCCATGTTCAGTTTCTCTAAGATCTGCTTTGATTTTTTTCTCAGAAGTAGGGCCTGTGTTTATTCTCCTGGCAGCTCTGTGTACATAGGCTGCCCATGGAGTTGCTGAGGATGAGCCTGCGGTCCTCTGAGAACCACTTTTTTTGTTTGGTGGGGCAGCTCCTAAGCCTGCCTGCCTTTCTTGCAGTATGCAGTTGTGGAAACAGGCAGTATTTGAAGTTTAGAGGAGATCAATTTTTCATCCTATCCTTAGTGGTATAAAGAATATTTCAAACACCACTGGAGACCAAAGAACTTGCAGAAGTTTTAGAATAGTTTGGGAAAGAAGCCACTTCATTTTTTCCCCCCTCTCTCTTTGCATTGTTTCACTTAGTTATATTGTAATGCAAGAAGGACAGATGGGGCAAATATTTAGAGAAAGGAAAGGAAATGGATTCTTTTTTAAAATGCAGTCCAAGCAAGCATTACAGTTAGAAATAATTCTGAGCATTTAATAAGATTAGATCAATGTGTTCTTGCTGCCTAAGTGGTATCAAGGAAAAACTATGAACTCTAATGCTGCCATTAATGAAAACTGTGGTCAGCATGGCCCACCAAAGTCCCCCCTACACAGCAGTACAAAGCAAAAATTGGAACATTTTTGGGTCCAAGTTTCACAGATGTTAAGCATTTCATAATATTACTTAGGGGGTTTCCTGAGCTGCATTAAACTTGAGCCACTAGGGTGTTGAAACAGTTGGGCCTCATAATAAAATATACATGAAAAGGAACTATGAGACATTGGTTGTTACGTGTTGGTGACAATTAGGTTACTGCTTTTAAAAAAGGAAGAAAGAAACATATCCTGGCTACGTGTACAGAAGCTTTTGGGAGAATTTTGAGTAGAAGTAGGGCAAAGGCGGTTGGTAATTTCTCTGGTTGCCTCTAGCAGGTGGGATGTAATTTAACAGTACCTGTCAGATATGACAAATTGTTTCTGAGTTACATTAGGGCCTTCATAAGATCACATCTGTTCATATATCCTCCTTAACCACAGAGTCTGATTTAGAGAGTTTTCATACTGGTACAGTATTGTTGTTTAAATATTTAGAAGGGTCTAGACATGTATCATAAAAGAATAGACTCTTGTGTATAAACATATAGTCCTTTTATTCTCAATGTGTTTGTTTTCACAGACATGGAATCATTCTCTACACTTCAGTGAAGCACATGTTGCATCTGAGCCAGAATGCATATTTCATTCTCAGTTGGAGTTTGAGCTGGAAGAGGCCTCAGGGAGTGACCCAGCTCACAACCTCCCCTTTGTAGTAGAAATCTAAGATGAAGGCAGAGTAAAGGACTTGTTTAGGTTTTTTCCCCACCCCATTTGTGACAGAGCTTCTCTCTGGCCATTGAGGCAGCAGCTCACATGTAGCTTCCATCCTGCAGAGGATACACCTGAATGCGTTTAAATTCATTGCCCAGCTCTTTTGTGGCATTAATACATGTCCATACTTAAAGTTCTCTCCTTGTGCCAGCATCTCTTGTCACTTCCTGGAGGTGCCAGCAATTCTTTTTCCTGTCCTGGTTATATCCTATTCTCTTCTACTACTTCCTCGCAAGTCTAGCCTAAAAGCTACAGCTCCTCACAAGGTTAGGATGGATGCTATGAAAATGTCATTTTGTAAGTCAAAAAGGTCAATTATTCACAACCTAATAACATATATCTTGACTGTTGACTTCTTAAAAATCCTTTTACACTTGCTTGACGTTTTTTTCTGAATAGTATTTACTTTTTTTGTGTGCCAGTCCTGGGCTTGAGCTCAGGGCCTGAGCACGGTCCTTGGACTTTCTCAAGGCTAGAGCTCTACCACTTGAGCCTCAGTACCACTTCCGGCTTTTTTTTCTATGTATGTGGTACGGAGGAATTGAACCTGGGTCTTCGTGCATGCTAGGCAAGCACTCTACCGCTAGGTCAAACTCCCAGCCCCAGTATTTACTTTTTAATTGACATATATAACTATACATATCAACAGGTCTAAGTACTTGAAAGGAGTAAGTCATAGAGTTTTACTGCACAAAGAGGTAACTACAGTTATCTTTAATAACAGATTATGTATTGTATATTTGAACATAACCAAAAGGAAGGATTTTTAAAGTGTTTTCACCAAAATGGTAATTTTTATGGTCTTGAAGATTGAACTCAGAGTTTCTTAATTGCTGGGCAAGTATCACTTGAACTATGCCCACAATACTTTTGTTTATATTTTATTTTTGAGATATGTATACTATAATATCTGTCATTGTCCAAACTGTCCTTGAAATCTACTCTGAGAGGATGGTTATATAGCTATAAGCTACTACACCTGGCTTAACAGATTTATCTTTTCATTTAGCCCTTCTCATGTAAAAATGGAAATTTCATAATTTTTGTTATATATAATATGAATTGATGTGGAATTCACTCAATATCTGGCTTCTGTTTTATCTAAATTAAATAATTATTAACTGTAGTCCTTTGTGTTGTAATACCCTAACTTTTGGCCTTTATCTTCATTCCTCCTCCTCCTCCTCTTCCTCTTCTTCTTCCTCCTTTTCATTCTTCTCCTTCCTCCTTTTTCTTTCTACCTCCTTTCTTTTTTTCATATATTTTTATTGTAATTAATAGAAGGGTTACATGATATTTGCCAGATAGATGGTGCATTAATTCCCATACATTGATACCCGTTCACATGTCTTGGTCCCCATTTCCTTCCTCCCTACCCCCATCCCTCATCTTGTTTTCCCCCCTTCCCTATCCAATTTCAAATAACCAAATACAAATATATCCGATATATCAGGTAACAAAGTGAGGTACTGTAACTATATGAGATAACCAAGGGACAGCAAAAGAGATGAGAGATAACGTAGTACATTAAGAACAACAATCATTCATTATATGGCTTATGTTTCTAGATCCTAGAGATCCTTTCATTTAGCGTTGGTACTATATGGCCTTTTGTATCAAGGTTTTGCTCTATTGTAAATCTCTGCTAGGAGAGCCCAAGGTTTCTACTGATTATGACAAATGAGGGAAACCATTGAGCCTAAGTTCCTTTGAGTCTGGCTTACTGGCTTACTTCACTTAATATGATCTTTTCTAAGTCTTTCCATTTCCTAACAAATGGGGCAATGTCATTCTTTCTGACAGCAGCATAGAATTCCATTCCTACCTCCTTTCTCCTTCCTTCTTCCTTCTTTTTTTTTTCTACTTTGTGCAATCTTGAGGCTTGAACGTGGAGCCTAGGTACTGTCCCTTAGTTTCCTTTGCTCAAGGCTAGTTTTCTACCACTTTAACCATGACACTATTTCTGGCTTTTTTGGTGCTTCATTGAAAATAAGAGTCTAACAGGTTTTTCTGCTCTGGCTGGCTTTGAACCATGATCCTCAGATCTCAGCCTCCTGAGTAGCTAGGATTACAGATATGAGCTACCAGTGTCAGCTTCTTTCATTTCTTCTTAAAATACAATATAGGGCTGAAGATGTAGATTAGTAATTGAGAACTTGCCTAGCATGCACTAAACATAGCTTTAATTCCTGAAAATTCAATTAGAAAAGTGAACTTCCATTTGGGGAAAAATGTATTATCAGAAACATTACAAAGATAATCCTCAAGGTTCCTATATACCTGTAACCTAGCTTCAGTTTCTCCTAATGTTATTATTTCATGTCACTTGACTATCATTTGCAAATTTAAGAAAATGCCACTGCACCATTATTAACAAAAATTCCAGACCCAGCTTGAATTCCATCAGCTTTTTCATTTTCTAGCATCCAATCCACTAGCAAGGTACCACATTGCCTCTACTTGCCATGTCTCTTTAGCTTCTTACTGATCTGTGACATCTCAGCAATGCTGCTTTTTCATGACCTTGACAGTTGTGAGGACTGGTAGTTAACATATTTTGTGAATTGTACCTTAGTATGGGTTTGTGAGCTGATTTTTCTCATGATTAGGTTGGGGCTCTGGATTTTGGGGACAAAGTGCTCTGCAGATATTATCATTGTTTTCTCAAAAGGGGTATCCAACAGAAGGCTGGTTTCTCACTGCTACTTACCTTAGTCACTTATTAAAGTATTTGTTTGCTAGTAACTATAAACTTTCTACATAATCAGCCTTTTTCAGCTTGCTCCCAGCATACACTCTTCATTTTTCTCATGGACAAGATCAACACTTTTTGTATCTCTTAGTAAAAGGTAAAGATTTATACCATCTGAAGAGAAACCAGAGTATTTTGTATCTCTTAGTTACACTGAATGCCATGCTATATTTTCTTTTTTTTTAAGTTTAAAAATGTTTTTAATTTAAATTTTATTATCAGGGGCCATGCTATATTTTTAACTTTTTTAAATTTATTTTTTATTGTCAGGATAATGTATACAGGGGTTACAGTTACATTTGTCAGATAGTAGGTGCATTATTTCTCGTTTTTGTCCCCATTCCCCTCACCCCCCCAATCATCTTGTTTTCTTCCCTTCCCTTCTCTATTTCAAAAAATAAATAATATATCAGGTAACAAAGTCAGATATAGTAACAACATGAGATTAACTATAAGGGCAAAAAAAGAGAGAAAAGGAATAATATAGAACATTAAGAACACGAATCACAGAAGATAAATCTTTTATTTCTATATCCTAGAGTACATTTAGTCTCATCCTATATGACCTTATGGAATTCTATGATGCCATCAGAAAGAATGACATCGCCCATTCGTAAGAAAATGGAAAGACTTAGAAAAAAATCATATTAAGTGAAGTAAGCCAGACCCAAAGGAACATAGGCTCAATGGTTTCCCTCATTTGTATTAATTAGTAAACATCTAAGACTCTTCTAGCAGAGAATTACAATAGCTCTAACCCATACTATATTTTTGTAAATGAAAGTCAGAGAAAGTTCTCCAAGAAATGATTTGGGAAAAACAAACAAAAAAAGCAGAACTATACACACATACAATTTTCTAAGAATAAGTGAATTTAGTGAGATAGAATACAAAATCTGCAGACAAAATACATTATACTTTTATACCTATACACATGTTTTACATATGAACAATATACAATTAGAAAAGAAATGATTTAGGAGATCATTAACATAAATAATTTTATTTCAGACAGGTTTAAATAAACCAAAATAATCAAAATTCACTGGATTCTTACTCCAACAGGTTTGGTAGTCTTGGTTTGCTGAGCTTAAGGAGTAATTACAAAAGTACTGGGAATTTTCTATAGTTCAAGATACCAAGAAGAAGGGATTTTCTGCTACTTTTTCTTTTGCTAAGATCAAGAGTTTGTAGTCAGGACTTAGGAAAATCAAATTGTAAATTGGGAAGGCACACACATACACTTCTGTGACTTCTGCTGACTTGTAGGAAAGGTTCCTATTTGCAGGAACTTTGTATAAATATTTACTGGAGGTAAATGATTGTATGGATAAGGTATTGTTTAGAAGAATCCTAAGAGCCTCAATGAATCAGCACTGTGAATGCATTTAATAAATTTTAGTTCATCACCTTTAGGAATCATTCTCCAGATACATCTTGAAAATCCAGATACATCTTGAGATCCACCAAATATCTGAAATCCTAATTGTTCCAAAATATAAAACTTTTTTGAGCCAGTAGTGTGATGTCACAATGTAGAAAACTCCATAGTATGAAATTTTTGTTGTATGCACAAAATAATGTGATATAAAGTTACTTTCGGGCTATGCCCAGCAAGTGTATATAAGACATACATAACTTCATGTTTGTGCTGCTCAGGTCTCCTCCCCCAAGATACCTTTTTGGTTATATGCAGATATTCCAAAACCTTAAATAAAATTTCAAATCAGAAATACTTATATTCCAAGAAATTCAGATAAGGGATAGTCAACCTCTGTGTTCTTTAAGAATTGGGTCTAGACTGCCATGTTTTAAGGAATCTTGTATTTTGTTAACATGATCCTTTTAGGAGACAGGAAAAATTAGGACATACCCTATAGGAAGACAGGAAAATGATAAGAATTTATATTCGATTTGAAAATTAGGTGTTTTGAAAATGAGAGGAGAAAGTAATTCCCTTACCTGCTCCCAGTATCTGTAGAAGAAATCTTAGTGGCTCTTGGTGTAAAGGTGATTCTTTTCTACTGTGACTGAGAATTGGCTTTCCATTGTAATCATTTAACTTGGGTTCTATTAGAATTAGGATAGCTTGATGTATTGTTCTACTTAAATGGACTTCTTTTTATTTAATATGAGGAAAAAAGCAACTTTTCAGTATAAATTAATTCACACTAGATTTTCAGTGTGCTAGTCTCGTGATATTTATAATTGCTTCGTGCTTTATTATGTAATTGAATTTTTCATATCTTTCTTTTATTAGCTGTAAAGTTGGTTTAGAAAAAATAATTAGATTATGAGGTTAATCCACAGTTAAGATAAAAATGTCAATTCAATAAAAAATTTCAGTGTAATTTCTATCTTCTAAAATAAAATACAGCCAGTAAAATAATTAATTATGGTGTTATTCTAATCAATTTTTCCTGTGCATTGAAAACCCTCAAAAAGTAAACTCTAAGAAAGGCAATTGGTTAATAAGAAAAATGTAATATGATACATAAAATTCATAATTATGAGATACAATAGAGATTGTATTGAGGAGAAGAGATAATATAACTGAAAACCTTACCATGAAATGTTTCACTGGGGTTAATGTGATGGTAATGCAAGTCTTTGTCTAAGATTTGTGTATTAAATTTGGACGCTCTTAGAATGTATCCAAGATCATTAAAATGATCTAAAAATGGTCACCAGATACTTCACCGTCAAAGGACCATAAACTCTTAGATAAAAAGAAAACTTCCATTTAACCCTTGTTTTACATAAGAAGAAAAGGAAACCCAAGATGTAGGTTCTCCAGGCTCACTATGTAGACAGTAGGACTACAGTGTAGCTTTCACCACACCCTATTGTTACTGTGGTTGAATCTTGCTGAGTGTGTTGTTTCATGCCTAAAGCTGCAACAGCATTTGGGAGGCTGAAAGAGGAGGATTGAGAGCTCATCCATAAGGAAATCCAGGACAGCATGAGCTATAAAGACAGAAATGTCTCAGAAAAAAAAAGGAGTGAAAAGTTTGAATCTTAAAAAAAAATGAAGTAAACCATAGATAATATTTAAGAACTCAATAAATATCATCATACTTGAGGCTTATAATTAAAAAACTTGCAAGTCCCATGTTCTGCCCTTGTTTAGTCCTGAATCTCTTTTGTACAACCAACTATCTTCAATGTTTAAACTACAGAGATGTATATGGCTAACATAGAACAAGTTCACTCCCCTTTCTCAAACAATATTTGGTGGGTTTCATTATGCTGTCTTCACATACATACATCTTATACGTATTCATCATATATGTATGCATATGTGCATATGTAATGTACTTACCTCAGTATTGTTTTCTTTCCTGCTCCTCACTTCTGACTCCCTCAGTAGAGACTCCCCTTTTACTTCAGCCCTTTGTCTTCATCTTACTTAAATGAAAAGTGTTTACTATTATTTGTAGGTTAAAATTGAGTCATGTATCATTCTTTTCTTATAGTTCCTTTAAAAAGCTAAACTCATATAGTCTCCTGCCTAATTGTTATCCCTGAAGTTCAGTTGGTATAGACATTTGGGTGTGTGAATATGTGTGTGTGTGTGTGTGTGTGTGTGTGTGTATGTGTGTGTGTGTGCGTGCGTGTGGTGTGTGTGTGTGTGTTTCTCTACTGGACACTTGTACTCACAGCCTCATGCTGTTGCTTGACCTTTTCACTCACTGTCACTTGAGCCACACCTCCAAATTGATCTTTTTGGTGGTTGAAGATTTGTCTAGGTGGTCTGGCTTTGAAGCATGATCTTAGCCTCCTGAGTAACTAGCTTTGTAGATGTGAGCCACTGGTCCCTAGCTCCTATTACAGACTTTCAGTTCATTCTAAACATTTAGGGCCAGGTCCTGGGCTTCTCATGGCTTTTCATCTTGGGAAGATGACATAAAACTGGCAACCTAAAATATTTTATGTTGGAACCCAATACTATGTGTGTACGTATACATATATGTACATACATACAAATACATATATATGCACACACGTATTCACACATATGCAAATGTATATACATTTTCTCTCAGTGTATATATGTATATATGCATACACACATACACACATATATATTTCCCTGATATTGCCTTAGGACTAACGGTAGAGAAAGTGAAAGATGGTGAGGGATAGAAAAAACATTTGGAATACTTGTTCTAGTCTTCTTTCTAAACTGTGGAGAAATAAATACTGAAAAGGAGTTTATATTTTTCCTGTGCCCCTGTCTTTACTGTGTAAAATGCAGTTGTGAGTTAGATAATGTCAGGGGTCCTATTTGTCTTTGTAACCCTGGAAATATATGAACTCATTTATGCATTCATTCTGTGGACACTTATTGAACCACCTGTGTGCCAGTAATGCTGGAGAAGGCCAGTGGAGACCCTACCCTTAGGGAGGTTCCATTGCAGTTGGGGGATCTGAGTGATAAACACGACAACAAATGAAAACAATGAGATACTGTCATTTAGTTTTAATGAAACTGAGTGATGGAGTAGACAGTAGTTTGGAGAGAGAGGCCTGATTTTGGTAAGGTGGTTGAGACAGGTTTGTTCTATAAGACATATCATGAGCAGATATGAATAAGAGAGAATTTTTATAGGAAGCACAGGATGTCTATGTAGGCAGAAGAAGCTACATATGCAAAGACTCAAGACAAATTCAAGGGAGAAAAGCGAGGCTGATGGACTGGCCATGAGTGTGGGGACTAGGATGCTTGTCAAAGAGAAGCTGGGTCACAGCCATACATACTGTATGGTGGTTAAATCCAGTAAGAAGTTAAGACTTTATTACAAAGGTGAAGGGAAACTAATATAAATAATGGGACATAGGATCCATGCTACTAACTGGAAGAGAAGTGAACAGAAAGAAAATGTGCATGAGGGTATCTGGGTGCAACTTATTGTTGCACTGTGTAGAAAAATTTGGCCTGAACAAAAGATGTGCAGAAGTAGAGATTCAGGCTGTATTTTAAAGATCGCATCAGCGTTTGCCGATAGATTGGCTGCTGGAATGAAGCAAAGAGGAGTCTTAAGATGAGACCTAAAATGGTGATTTATGGCCATGGGGAAGCAAGGCTGCACTTGCTGTTGATGACATCCTTGGACTGTCATTTTGTCTGGATTTTATCCCTTGCTTGTATATACCACTGCTTCCAGCCCCTCCCAGGGAAGATCCCCACTCCTATCAACAGGCTTCTTGTTAGCTTGATAGTTCTCAAGCTTTTCCTTTCTTTGACCTTCATCCCTCATGTTGTACTTTAGGCCTGGGTTATACCCACTGTGGCAGTGGTTATATAGGGTCCTTGTGGGCAGGGCAGATGGTGCTATTAATTCATGCCTCTGTTATGAGAATTGATGGCCTGTAGCCAGAATGCCATGTTGATATTTATGACTAGTTTCTCTAAAGAGTTCATGCTCTCAAAAAAAATGTGTTTTCCAAGAAAAAGTTGAAGAGCAGTGGATATTTTTTCCCTTTTCATTTTTCCAACCTATAATACAAGTTACATTACAATAAATTCAGTCACTTCAAATGTTTTTCATCTAAAAATTGAATACATTCTCTTTTTCTTGCCTAACTGCTAGGGGTGAGGTTTTATATTTTTATGGTCTTTGTTGGTTTTTCTTGTCACAGTTGCTGGTATTAGTTCACTAGTAAGTAATGACTTTTCTGTATTGAGAAAGACAGATGACTTATTAGATGTCAGAGGACATCTGAAACATTTTCAACTCAGCATTTTTAATAGCTGTTCTCTCTTTGATTTTCTTTTCCATTTTTGCCCCTTTCCCTTGATTTCCTTCACTCAGCTGGCATGAATTTTCCTTTCCCTTCCTCTCTCCATTCTCTTTTGTGGTCGCCACCTGTCCTATATCTTCTGCATGCTTTTGTTATATTATCTTACTTGTCTAGGGCCCCTGGCCTCACTGGTTGTTGTGAGATATTTGCCATATTGTGTTAGGTGTATTGTCTGTTTTATACATACACATTTACATAACACACCTGTGGGTATGAATTGGTTTCTTCAAATATTTGTTTTTGGTGCCAGTTTTGGGACCTAAACTCAAGACCTGAGCACTGTCCCTTTGCTGTTTTGCTCAAGGCTGGCACTATATTATTTGAACTACTTTTGATAGTTAATTGGATGTAAGAGTCTCATGGACTTCCTAAGATGTGTTTGAACTGAGATCCTCACATTTCAGCCTCCTGAGTAGTGAGGATTATAGGTGTAAGATGCTAGTGCTCAGCTTTGAATCTATCTTTTAAGGGACCCCCAAAGTAGATTATGTCCAAGAAAAGCATCTACTCTCTGGACTTTTTTTCTTTTGGCAGCTGTGGGGCTTGAACTCTGCTCCTGGGCTGTGTCCTTGAACTCTTCAGATCAAGGCTACTGACCTACCTCTGAGCCTGGGTATTGTCTGTGAGCTCTTCAGCTCAAGGTATCATCTTACCTCTAGAACCATCCCCATTTTGCATTTTCTTGTGGTTAATTGGAGATAATAGTCTCATGTTCATTAGTGCTGGGGCTGGCATTGAACCGCATTCCTCACATCTCAGCCTCCTGAGTAGCTAGGATTACAGATGTGAGCTACTGCACCTGGTTCTGTTCTGGACTTTATCTACCATTTTTTAAGGTGTGGCTGCTGTCTACACTATAGTTGTTGCCATAAAAAAAATCTCTTTTGTTAACACTGGCACAGGCTTTCACTTTTCTAGACTCCTCAAGCATCATCTTACTGTGCTGGAGTCTCAGAAAAGAAGTCTGTTAATTAAATGAACATGTATGAAACAGTGCCCATATGACATGATCAAAGTATGTAGTAATTTGCTTCAGGACAATGCTATTCCATTACTAGGTCATTGTGTCTAGGACATAGCAGATGCTTAGTAAAAACTTACTCAGTAAGTATCTAATCAGATAACAATTAGATGACAGGAGCTGTTGTAGGTGGGATTGCAGAGAGCTTTTGAACAATGAAGAGGATAGATTTGAATAGCACATATATTTTAAGGGAGAGAGACAGATATATAAGAATTGGTGAGGGCAGATAGGTAAGGACCTAAGCAATAGGGTAGGTTATTGTGCTCTGTCATACTGGGGGTACTAAGGGAGACTCTGAGAAGATGACATTTATGCTGAACTTAGACAGAAAACAGCTAGTTAGGGGAAGATCAAGGAGCAGTAAGATCTGAGTCAAGACAATAGGCAATACAAAGGCTTCAGGCAGGTGATGAACAGTAGCAGCAAAAGCTGTCTAGATGCTACTGTGGGAATAGGCAGCCATAGTGTGAGATGAGGTCAAGAGATCCTCAGGGCAGATGAGCTAAAAGCAGGTTTTATATTTCTTAACTCCATCTGCAGTGGGAAGAGTTTTATGTGGGGCTCTTGTTTTGCATGTTTAACGTATCACCTTTGGCTGTGTATGGAAAATGGATTACAGAGGTGAAAAAGTAGACCAGTAGTGGTAGGTACTAGGTATTTTCTGCTCAGTGAATATTTTTTCTTCAGTTTTTTCAGATCATTGAATTGGGGTGTTCAATTGCCTTCTTTTACTGATTCTTGTGTCAAGGTAAAGATCTTCACTGGATTTCCATATCCATTCCTCTATCCACTCATTGGAAAAAACCTTGAGTTTAGCTTTATGTATTGCTACCTACTCTATCTTTGCTGATGTGGCCATATGACTAAGAGGAAATGTAATGGGTTTTCAGAAAATCTTCATAGAATAGAAAGTCTTCCTTTCTTTTTGGCTTCTCAGTCCACAGCCTGGAGCTGGATGTGTTGGCTGGAGATGCCAGAATTTTTAAAATTTGGTGCCAGCATTTATGTTACATTGGAAAGACTAGAATTACTTGTGAAGGTAACAAGGTATAGAACTGGAAGGAACCTGAATTCCTGATAAACAGTATCTCCACATCAGCCTTGGAACGCCTTGCTTTTACATTTCTTTTAGGTAGCAAAAAGAGATAAACCTCTATCTTGTTTGGAGTGTTGATATTTAGTGCTTTGGCTGGTTTGGCTCTGTAAAATAGAACATTATTTTAGCTGAAAACACTTAACTGCATACTTTTGAGAGATTTAATTAACAATAATAATGAGGAAAGGATTATTGGATAGTTAATATGCTCATCTCTATTCTAAACCATGTGTATTGTGTGTGTATATATACATACATATATGTAGATACATATATATCATAGAATAAATAGATAGTAATATGTGTGTATACCCAAATCCCTCCATACATGTGGCATAGGTTATATATGCTGTCTCTTAATCTTACAGTAGTCCCACAGAATAGGTATACTTTCTGTTCCCTGAGTTGCAGAGCTAGTGAATTCAAGAACTTGGATTCTGACTCTAGTTTAACTGCTTCTGAAGAAGGTTCTATTTATCACTTTGACTTCTATATTCTTCATGGCTCTGAAATCATTTTTCTAGTCATTTAGGGAATGAGGCCACAGGATGATTTGGGAGACAGATTTATATTATGTATTAGGGTAAACTAATTGTAACCACATTGCTTGGATTAATACAATAGAAATTTATTTCTTACAATTGGCATTTAGACTAGAAGGATGCTCTGCTCCATGTAGTGACTCAAGAACCCAGATTTTGTGCTTAATCCTCTCGGTATACTTCCCACCCTGTTCCCTCAGTCTCAGGGGTCTCAAAATTCTCTGCTGGTACTTTATTCTTAGTCAGCAGGCAGGGAGGAAGGGAAAGTGGAGGGAAGGAGGAAAAAAAGGAGGGAAAGAAAGAAGGGAGGGAGGCAGGGAAAAAGGAGAGCAGGAAGAAAGATAGGAAGGAAGGAAGAAAGGAAGGAAGGAAGGAAAGAAGGGAGGAAGGGAGGAAGGGAAGGTAGGAGGAAGGGAGGCAGGTCAATCAATTGAGAGTTGTGTGCGACGGGCCAGGCTTGGAGATGGCACAACACTGTCCACATGCCATTGACTGGAACACAAGTCAGAAGATAGCAGCTCATTGCAGGAGCCTGGGAAGGGTCATCTGCCTCACTTCTAGGAGGGAGAGGACATGAATTTTGGTGAGCTCAAAGTTACCTTTAACATACATGCCTGTGAGAATATGAACTTGAGCTCAGTCACTTTTTTGGTAACTGCTTTTACCTCTTCTCTGATACAGATCATAGAACTATTTGGAGGACTGAGTGAGTTTAGGTGATGTGTACTAAATAGAACATGGTTGAATATCTAATAATTGTCAAATACTTTAATTTAAAACAGATACTTTACTCAAGACTAAGTTTACAGATCTTTTTGGAAGACAATTTTCATATTGAAGGCTAGAGTGATACTTTCTAAAGTTATTTGTAATTCAAGGTCAATAACATGAGTATATTAGGAAGGCTGCTAGGGTGGACTGAGGTGCTGTGGGATGGGGGGCTCACTGCTGCTGACTATGAATCTTCCTAGCCTCTGGTGAAGGGTTGAAAAGGCTCTTACTATTGTCTGATGAATCTTAAAAGTTAGATGCTAAATTCTTATATGCACTTATTTTTTCCTTAATATATTTTATTATAATTAATAGAAGAGTTACATTATATTCACCAGATAGAAGATGCATTACTTCACAAACATTGCCACCCCTTCTCATGTTTTTGTCCCTATTTCCCTCCCTCATCCCCTCCCCTCATTTTGTTTTTCCCCCTTCCCTATCTTATTTCAAATAAACAAATGAACAAATGATACAGTATATCAGATAACAAGGTATGATACTATAACAATATGAGATAATCAAGAGGCAACAAAAGCTTATTTGCTCAAGAATTGTCTTCCTTCTAGAATATCATCTCAGACAACCCAAATATTTTCTCCTCTTAAAACCACACCTCACTGTCAGGTCATCCCCACCAGTGCTGCATGGAGCCTGGTCAGCAACGTTGTGTCTGGTCAGCAACGATGTGTACCACTCTGCTGAAGCATTTGCCACTATTTGTCTCACATAGGTAGGGGAGTCTGCCAAATGGGGGCTTCCAAGTAGATGACAGGAGCTATGTCAGGTCCCACATCCCTTCTGTGTTTGTGGAGTTTAGTTATGCCCACTACCTGCATATGTTCAAACTTTGGGAAATGTGGTCTTTACACTGAATCAGTCCTAGATAAATCAGTAGATGTGTGGTAATAATAATATTTACCTTATGAGGAGTTTCCCTTCTTTCCACTCAGCAGTTGTAAAATTCTGTTTTAACTCCTGCTTTTTTTCATAAACAACATTTTTTTGCTATTTTCTGGTAGAGGAGGCTGCATCCTAGGACTTTCTTGAATTACCATGAAACAAATGGTAAGAGAAAAGCCTAGAGCCATGTTTGCCTTGTGCTTGTAACTTAGCTAAGAAGTTCACTTGTTGATTGGAGTTGGTACATTTGTACACTTGGGTTTAAAGAGCCATCTATACACATCTGTCTACTCTTGGTAACTCACAGGAAAGCATTCCCTATTCTCTGAGCATTTGTTTATACACACATCTATAAAAATGAAATTACCTGCAAAATCACTGGAGATAGAGGTTAGCAAATTCTGAACGTGGATACAATCAGCCGTGCTACGATATATAGTTAAACAGGAAATGGGGTTTAGTTATTAAGCTCATCCAGATTGCTTGATATGTTTAATATTTCTTGTAGTTCTACTATTTGTGTTTTATTCTCAAATATTTTAAGAAGATAAGCTTCTAAATTCACTTTGGGGCTCTGTGTCATCAAATCTCATCACCAGTCACTGAGAACCCTAATTAACTTATACTCTATAGACCCATTTCTTGGCTCCTATTTCTCTCTGCTCTCTAATGGTGCTGTGAGTTACACAGGAAGGAACAATAAGATTTAAGAGAAGAATTAATTTAGAAAGTTAGGAATAGAAGAGATAAGGGAAAATGAGAAAAAGCGGCTCAGTATTTTGTCTTGTAAATGGCCTTCCTCTCGTAGGCTAAGAAGCCCATTTATCCAAGGAGAGGAGGCCTGTTAATGAAATAGATCATGAACGAAGCTATTATAGTAATGAATTTTAACACTCACTTTGTTATGTGATATTTTATTTATGAGCTCCTTGATCATTCAGATAGAGACAAGAAGTTTATGGCACTAGATTATGTCTTGTTTTCATAAACATATTCTGTAGTTTAATAAACATCATTTATTTTTTTCTCTCCTTAAAAAATCAGCAAAATTTATGAGAGATTATCTTAGGGTTAATGAAGTCTAACATTAAGGAAATATTACCCTATAATATTGGAGCCTTCAGAGCTGGAGTTGTAATTGCTTAATGCTTTTTTTCTACAGGCTATTTTTATAAAGTACATGCTTTGTACCATTAATCCAGTTTTTACAAGTTATACTTAGGCCAATTCATTGGGAGTTATGTCTCCGTGTTTATATTTTTCAGTCACTGGTTTCATTAAAAGATGTAGTAAAGAGTTGAAAATTTTATGTAGAAAAAGGGGGGAAAGACAATTATGTGTATTTGCTTGTAAGGAGTTACCATAGTGGATGATCACTGTGTTCTTTCTGTGCAACCAATTTCCCTTTGGGGCTGTCTTCACCACAGAAGAAATTTAAGCGATTTGTGAGTCCCCAGAGGACAGAAATGTGAATTTCTATTGAAATCTGTCAATTGTTAAAATTTGGGGTTCCATTAATATAGGCCAAGTCAGAATGCATTTCAGTAATGAAAAGCCCAGATAACAGGCTGGAGTTTTTCCTTCCTATCTCAGGCCTGACAAGTAGCCAGGTAATGGATGTCTGGACTCCTTCAAATGGGGTTGACAGAATTTGGAAAAAGGCATCTGGGGAAACCCATTATGGAGAAAAAAGGAATTATGACATATGAAACATTTATTATGTGTAAACTATGAGCATATTATGCTAAGTGAAATAAGCCTTATAGAAAAAGACAATTGTGTAATACCACTTTTTTTTTTTTTGTGGGTCATAAGGCTTGAACTGTGGCCTGGGCTCTGTCCCTGAGGTCTTCAGCTCAAGGCTACCACCCTACCCCTGGGTCTTGGCATTGTCCCGGAGCTCTTCAGCTCAAGGCTACATCCTACCCTTGGGCCAAACTCCACTTCTCTTTTCTAGAGGTTTATTGGAGATAAGAGTCTCAGATCCTTTTGGCCTAGGCTGACTTTGAAACTTGATTCTCAGATCTTAGCCTCCTGTGTAGCTAGAGTTATAGGCATGAGCCCCCCCACCCTTGGCTTGATACCACTTATAGGAAGAACCTTGAGGAGGCAAATTCTTAGAAATAGAAAGCAGAGTAGAGATGATCAGAAACATGAGTTGGAAGAATGTGGAGTTCTTATTTAAATGAATGTAGCGTGTGATAAAGTTCTGGGAATGGATAGTGCTGATGGTTGTATGACATTATGAATATACTTGATGCTGCTGCATTGCACATTTAAAAGTTAAAATGGTAGAATTGATCAGTTTATATCTTACCACAATAGAAAAAAGGAGGGATATCTTGGAGGGCATGTAAGATAGTGCAGCCTCAAAAAATATTCAAATTAAAAATCGAGAGATTTTTTGTAACTATTTGAAGAGTCTGAAGGAATTTGGTGTGTATATTGTTGTTTTCTCACAAGGGACTGGGTTTCAGAGATTTTTTTTTCCTCTTGAAATGAAGATTTTCAGTAGTCAGGCATTTGACTAGGCATGAGACACTGGGATGTATTTATCTTGTAAAATGGGGTGGGCCTTGGATAGATGATCTGGATTTAAATCTTGGTTCTACCATTTATCATCTACAAAACTTTGCATAGATAATTTACTTTAGTGTGTTAGTTTCCTGATTTGTAAAATGGGTCTAATAAGAATGAGCACCTTATGGGATTATTGGAGGCATTAAGTGATAAAATGCATATAAAGTTTTTCAATCCATAGTCTTCCACTCTCAATAGATGCTATTGATTGTTTCACTGATAAATATGCATCATCTAACTCATATTTACCAGAAACTCCAGTGTGATCCATTCATCCAGTTTTTCTTGTACTCATATTAAGGCTTAAACTTCAGTGCTTCAATACTTCCTTAACTTTTCTTTTGGTGCTCTACTACTTGAGACCATTTCTATGTCTAGCCTTTTTTTGTTTAATTGGTGATAAGTCTTAGATTTGTCTGCCTGGGATGGCTTCTGACTGGGATCCTCAGATCTCATCCTCCTGAGTAGGTAGGATTACAGGTGTCAGACAAGGAAACCTGTCTTATTCATCTAGTTTCTACCTCCCTCTCCCTCTCCCTCTCCCTCTCCCTCTCCCTCTCCCTCTCCCTCTCCCTCTCTCTCTCTCTGTAGCAAATTTTATGTTCAGTTGTTAGGTTGACTAGGGATAAAGGGAAACTTCATTTCTTCTCATTAAGAGAGAAGTTATTTTCTGGGGGGAATTGAAGCCTGTTTGATTTTAATCAGATGGTGGGTCTGCATACATAGTCCCTTTCTCATTTCTACTTTCAAATTTAGCCAGAATGTTTAGGGATCAGAGTGTCTTGGATAATTTAATTTCCTGACTAACTGATATCTACCACATACCACTTTCACTTCAGGTTTGAGATGTAAAAAGTTTTTCTAAAATCCAGTAATGTCCTTTGTTTCTTTAGAAAGTATAGTGAATGATAAATTTTAATCTTCCCTTGACAATGAAATATTTCAAAGCCGTTTTATATAATCTGTTCTTCTTGCGAAGAAATATAAATGTAGAGTTAGAAGATAAGTCTACATATATACTAAACTCAGGACTATCCTAGGACAAATTCTCAAAAAATGTACTTAAAAAAAAGTCATTGCAGGGCCGAGAGTTTTGCCTAGTGGTTAGAGTGCTTGCCTAGCATGCATGAAGACCCGGGTTTGATTCCTTGGTACCACATACATAGAAAAAAGCTGGAAGTGGTGCTGAGGCTCAAGTGGTAGAGCTCTAGCCTTGAGAAACTCCAAGGACATTGTTCAGGCCCTGAGCTCAAGCCCAGGACTGGCAAAAAAAAAAAGTCATTGCAATATTCCCTTAAAATTAAAGAATGAGCACAAGATTATACATGATAATTTGAATCTTTGGATTATTGTGTTAAAAATAAAATACAGAAAGATCTTTCTCATCACAAGCCTTCAAGAAGTCATATACAGTAGACATATCACCTTGAGAAGAGTGACTGCACTGTTACCAATAAACAGGAAAACATTTTACTAGTTCAGTAAATGAGAGATACAGAGCCCTGCTTTGTTCTAGTTTAGGAATCTTTAGTTCCCTCTATTTTAAATCAGTGTACAAAAGTTTGGCTAACAGAGAGGCAGGAAACATTCTGAAGCCTGGTTGTTGGGAAAGATTTTGTACTGGCCAGAGCTCTAGAACTGGGAATTTAGGTTTCCAATTAATTTTACTTCCATCTTGTCTTGTTAAGTTACCTTGGAAGGATCAGGGAGCACACTTTAGCTGAAGGATGCAGTGGTACAAAGGGATACTTTCCAAGGTACCTTCTGTTTGAAAGTTAATATGAAGAGTTCCTGTAAGGTATCAAACAGTCATTGTTTATTTACTCTTCCTTGATAAGCAGGAGGCTTTAGCAAGTGTTACTTGTTAGTGGATCTCCTTCAATGGCACTCCATTTGGAGTGGGGCGATGTAGGATGTAATACTAGCAGAAGTGTGTGTGTGTGTGTGTGTGTGTGTGTGTGTGTGTGTGTGTGTGTTTCACTTGAATTTAAGGCCTGAATGCTGCCCTTTAGCATTTTTGCTTAAGGCTGGTAATCTACCGCTGGAGCCAAACTTCTACTTCTGGATTTTTTTCTGGTTAACTAGAAATAAAAGTCTTTATTTTTTCTTCTTGGGCTAGTGTTGAACTGGAATCCTCAGATCTCACTCTCATAAGTTAGTAAGGTTATGGGTATTAGCCATCAGTGCCTGGCTTAGGTTCATTTTATGCTTTCCCTTCCTGTCTTTTTTTTTTTTTTGCTATTTCCCTGTCTTCCCCTCTCACTTTCTTTACCCACTCCTTCACACTCCAGGCTCCTCCTGAGCGAGTCTAGATTATTGATTAGAAGTCACCAAATAGTTTTTGTAACCATGTCATCAGCAGCTGCCAAGGCTCTTGTCATTATTCCAGCCACACAGTGTAAATGACTAGGGAAAATGACATTTCCCAGCTCCGGTGCAAAGCATTCTAAATGGTGGCTGAGCTGAGGTGGGATGGGGGGCCAGTTCATTGCAACCCCCTTGGAAAATCTTTATGCAAAAACAACCTTTTCCTAGGGAGTGAGTTATTTCCCAGAACCCCCAGTTTACATTCTCTTAATTTTCCATATTTCTTTAGCTTGCCCTTGCCATCTTCCTGCTGGATACATATTATAGAGGCAGTACACAAAGGAATTGTGAAAGTTGGGAAGCAACTGGCAGGTGGGTTTGCATTTTTCCAGGTTAATTCACTTGATGAAAAGCTGCTGTGGGTGATGTGTCATATATCAAAGGCAGGGCATCAGTAATCTTTGCTCAAGGGCACAGCTAACAGACAGATAGACGGGAGAATGAGATGGAAAAAAGCAACTCATCCTTTTCTGCTAACACCACGAAGGAGATAAAGGAAGATTTATGAGTCATCTTGGACCACATACCAGCAAGCAGCAAACCGTATTTTTCACATGTTCCCAAAATTGGTGGTAGAAAGCAATCTGGCTGTCACTGTGTCCATCCAGTTCTTTAGGAGACAATGGGATCCTTGAATCCTGTGGCTGTGGAGTCAGCTCTTTGCCGTGTGTGTGTGTGTCTGCATGCTCACAAATAATCTCTTCCATCTTTAAGTTTAATAATATAGCTTGGCCTCTGTAGAATAGGAAAAATACTTAAGATGATCCGAAACACATATGAGTTTTGGGTCCCTGGACTAGGTGAGACTTTTCAGTCGTCTCCCATCTTCTTAAATTCACATTGGTGGTAGCTAATTTCAGACAAGTCCCATCTTTTGTATAAGTAAGGGGAGAAAGAGGAAGCTCTTTGTTTCCCCTCACCCTCAACTCTTCTGAGATGAACCAAACTATCCTCTATATGAATGAAGATTTGCAACCCACGTTAAGTTGAGCCATTTATTGTGGAGTTAACTGAGGGCACTGGTTGCTGCGGCTCACCACAGGATCCTGGAGCCATTGTAGAGCAGTTCCTGGAAGTGTGAAGAGGTTTCTTAATATTTCTCTCCTCAGCCTGGAAAAAGTCACCTGGATCACAACTGGATCACTCCTATGTTAGTGACTATTTACTTTGCACAGACAATTAAAAGAATATTGTAAATTTTAAAAAATGCGTTCTGAATTTTCTCTGAGGCCTTTGCAGTGTGCTCCTTTTTTTGTTTTTTTTTGTTGTTGTTGTTGTTGTTGTTTTGTTTTGTTTTTTTGAGCCACACAATTAACATTCTGTGTAGAATGCCATGATTGATTCTGCACTGTGGTAGCTATATGAGCTATATGAGCCAACCTCATTTAGACAGCTGAGTAAAATATACAGGGCAGGGGAATTTATGAGACCCCAAGAAGCTCACATACACAATGAAAAGGAGCCACATTTTAATATTTTCTTCCATCCTCTACCTCCCCATTCTTTACTCATCCAGAATGGTTCCCCCTCCAGCTGCTGAGATGCCCACTTAGCGCTCTTGATGCTGCAGAGCATAGCATACCTCAGCAGAGAAGATTGAATGCCACTTCATCATTCAGCTCTCCTGTAGGAAGCTTTCAGTGTGCAATCAGATGGACAGGGGGAGCTTTCAGAATCTAAGATGTGGAGGAAGGAAGTAGAGAATGGTGGATGTAGGGACTGTAATGCATTCTCCAAAGTGACCTGCAAAGTCAGGCACTGATTGCTCATGCTTGTAATCTAGCTACTCCAGAGGCTGAGATCTGAGGTATTTGATTTGAAGTACTCTGAGGTAGTAGATTTGAAAGTAGACATGACAGAAAAGGCTATGAGATGTTTATCTCCAGTTGACCAGCAAAAAGCCCAAAGTGGAACCATGGCTCCAGCAGTAGAACACCAACCTTGAATGAAAAAGCTGGGCAAGAGTCAAAGGCCTTGAGTTCAAGCCCTAGTACCAGCATTTACAAACAAAGAAACAATAACAAAAAAGGGTCTCTACACAGCATGGCTTGATTGTAGGCTTCAGGCTTCCATACTGACTCATCTGCACCATAGCTCTTACGTTGAATCTAAAGTGGACAGCTTGGAAATGTTATTTTTTGCCAAATGATTTTTTTTCTGTGGGGATTGATTTTGTCTTGTTTACTAGAATATCTGACAGAATAGGTCCTCTATTAGCAGTTACTGCTTCTGACAGACTTAGCCACTGTAGGATTTGGGTTTTAAAGGGGAAGCATTATTATCTGATGAGTTTGTTGTGTCTGCTCCCCTCCCCTAGTGCCCAGAACTGCCTGGTACATAGTAGATCATCAGAAAGCAGTTGAAGAGGTAAAACAATTGAGGTTCTCATTGTCTCTAGGTATGGATGACTGTCAGCTCAGATGGGAAGAGGATCTTTCTGCCTTTTCCTCTGAGCCCTGTCTTGGATTTGCATGTTTCCTTAATGCCTTGTTTCTAATGCTTCCCCATCAACCTGCTAATGTACCCTGACAGGCTTTCCTTTCTCTGTCTCTCTCCCTTCAAACTATGTTCATGTCCATTTAATGAGACTATTCCATCTCACTGCTGTCAGAAAAACTGAATTTATTCCTTCATCTTCTAATATAAATTAGGCCAAAGCTTGCATGATTTCTACTTCAAAGTACACTTTGGATTTAAAATATATTTGAAAAATGAGGAAATGCAGTCAAGAACCCAATGTATATCCGACAAAATTAAGAAGAATCAGAAGAAGAATGAGGGAAGGGGGTAGATAGGGGAGGGATGGGTGAGAGTGTTGAAAAGTGTGACATTGATCAAGATATATTGTATTCCTAAACTGCTTTGTTAAATGGCAACTCCTTTGTATAGCTACTTAAAAGGAATAAAAATATGTAAAAAATTCTTTGAATCAGATCTTTTCCTGCCATTGTACTTTTAGTTTGAGACTTCTGGTTGACCAGCCAAAACATGCTAAGTACTGGAACCTGTAAATGTTACCTTATATGGAAGTGTCTTTGTGAATGTGATGAAGTTAAAGATATCCAGATGGGACATGACATTGGATTTTACTGCTAGGTTCTAAATGTAATTGCATATTTCCTTATGAGAGAGGAAAAGAAAGATTGGACTCCGCACAGGAAAAAGCAAGGTGAAGACAGAGCAGAAGTGAGTTGTTGACCTTGGAGACTGGAGTGTTGTGGCCACGAGCTAAGGAATGTTAGCAGGCAACAGGAGCTACAAAGACAAAGAACAGACTCCTAATCCCTTATTGGGGTGGCAGCTTTTCCCAGTGATAGTAATTTCTGACTTCTGTCCTGAACTATGGAATGATGAATTTATACTGATGTAATCAATTGAGCTTTGGTACTTTAAGGCAGCAATATGAGTCTAATGGCCCCTGATTGCCCTGGTACTCGCACCTCACTCTTCCTAGAAGTTGAAGTTGATTTGGCATAAATATTGAGTAGCCCATGTTCTCTAGTGGCTGTACTTTACAGGTGGGATCTCCATTGGATAGAAATGGAATAAACAATTGTATAAATATCCTAAGTCATTCCTCTTTTTATTCCCATAAGGATTTTGTTTATGTAATGAATATTAATCTCTGTTTTATGAGAAGGGGAGCTAGCTATCAAGTTGTGACTTACTAAGCAGGCATCTAGCTAGTAAATACTGAATATCCCAGATCCTAGTCAGTATCATTTTATTTATGCTATACTATTATTCTTCATTTGAGTTTTTGTATGTCATATTCTGGAATTTCTATCTATAATCAGACCCATATGTATTGCTCTTTGTTACTTTGGGTACCTTAGTCCCAACTTTAATTATATCACCCTTGCTTATTAACCTAGAAGAGACAAACTCAATGTCATATCCCATTACATGATTTTAATGGCCACATGACTATTTGAAGTTCTTTAATATGAAAAGCAACTTTACTGCACTACAAGGTGATTGCTTGTGAAAGTCTTTGTAGAAGAATTAAAACAAAGTATTTGTGAATTGTAAAGTAAACATGCTTTTTAGCAACTCTCTTAGATGTGCCTGTCTCAGACATCTAGCCTATCACCTGCAATTCAGGATTTGGCTATCACTGTTGGATATAATGGGAATTGGAACTCATCCATGGACATGTTCTCTGAAATTTAGGGGGCTTTTAGTGGGTGTTTGGATTTCAGGAATTGCAATCAGAGGTTGGCTTCAGACTTCATACTGTGAGATTGGGTAACTTAGCTGCAAATGCAGCTACACACAATCACAACCCTCTCATTTGGCCATCTTTGCCATGTGCCCACCTTCTAGAATTATATAAAAGATGTTAAGTATGATCACTTACTTGAATTTCTATTTTGAGAAAAACCTTGCAAATCGGAGCATTATTACAAAGTGAGAAAAATCCCTTAATTTTGGCATATTTTGTACTGAAAAAAAAACTACATGGTTGAGAAAACTGGCATTGTTCTGATGATCAGATTTAACAGCTGGAAGATTCCTAGGCAAATTACTTTTGTAGTAATAAACCTAATAATATTTTTCACAATCTGCTGTGATCACATAATTCTGTTTTCTTATGTCTATTCTATATACTTGAGTATAAACACACTTATTTTTGGTCTGTCATTATTACAAGGATGGCAGAAGGGAAAATACATACTTTCTCCTTTTAAAAAATATGGAGCGTATGTCATTCTGTATGTTAACATTCTAATTTTTTACTTTTGCCTTTTTATTTGTTTTTGATGTGGAAGTAGAGCTTGAACTCAGGGATTAGGTGGTGTTTTACAGCCTTTTCTACCTGGGCTGTTTTTGAACTGCAATCCTCAAATCTTAGCCTCCTAAGTACTAGGATCACAAGCATAAGCCACTTATGCCTGCTTTTAGCATTTTTAAT
This sequence comes from Megascapheus bottae, assembly GCF_031878675.1. NCBI lineage: Eukaryota > Metazoa > Chordata > Mammalia > Rodentia > Geomyidae > Megascapheus > Megascapheus bottae. The sequence goes on from NC_143523.1 coordinate 47,405,498, forward strand.
AAGGTAAAGAAGACAAGCAGGTCTGAAATTTGTTTTCAGTTGTTCAGGCATAGAACAGCCATATCTGTTTTTCTTGGAATGCCACTTGTTTAAGAACTATGGTTTAAAAACCATAATTTAAAACTTTTTAGTTGAAAGGTTTTCATATGTGGCAATGGTTTGTACAGTAATATAAATGTACTTAGTAACATTGAACACAATGTTAACTTTTATGTCACGTTATTTTTAAAAAGTCATATATGCACTAGTTAGAAGTGCAAATGGCACAAGTGTTTCTCCATAACTCGTCTTCCCCTTAGAGGCAACCATTGTGAACAGCTTTTTGTGTAACCTACAAATTTTCTTTGCCTATTTAAATATAGGACTATATTTTGCTGGAATCACATAATAGGAAAATAGAAGCTGCTTGGCCTGCTGGAGGCCTAGGCAAAGGTGGGAGGGGCAAAGAAATGAAGGATGAGCTAGGTGGAAGGGTACCTAGCACGTTGGTGGTAACCAGACCATTTGTGTGAATTTCAGACCACAGTATTTTATCTAGGAATAAGGTTCTGCATTGGAAAGTTGTGGCAATCTATGAGGAGGAAGTAAGTTCCACAAAGTTGTCATTTGTTCTAGTCTGCAGGGAGATAGCTGTGATTAATGGAGTGAAGTTAAGCAGAGAGGAATTTAGGCTGGGAAAATCAGGACAAATTTCACAATGGGGAGAATGTGGAGACAGGTCCATGGGGAGGTAATAGATGCCTTACCACTAAAGGGACTAGAAATAAGACTTGACACAAAGCATGAGAAAATGGATGATAGGGGACCATCCCCGGGGGTTGGTGCAGTGACCTTAATCAGGCTCTTCCCTGCCAAGCTTTAGATTCACTGATTCAGTCTCAAATGATGCAAGGGAAAGAAACAATTGCTTGGAAAATGGCCATTGGGGATAATGGCTATTGACAGCAGATATTGGCCAACTCTCCTATGGGTATTAGGTCCTTTTTGCCTTCCATCTTTCAGCTCACATTTCCATCCATCCATCTGGATGTCCATTCATCCATCCCCTTCTGCTTCCTTTTGTCCATTCAAGTGATTCAATCATTCATCTATTCCTTTAACAAATACTTTTTCCTGTACACTATTTAGGACCTCTTAAATGGTAAGAAAGATAGTAAGACAAGCAATCTCAAGAGGGGAAATTTTCCTGATGAGACCAGTGGTTCAGAATGAGAAGTCCCAGAGAAGTACATTACCAGATAGAGGACCACCCACATCAAGGCCAGTGTGTGTGAAAATGCTTGGAAATTATAAGGACCAGAGAACAGCCTGGTGTGCTTGGTAAAAGATGATGGAAGAGATCTACAATGAATTCAAGGAAGCTGTAGGAGTCAGATGAAAATCTGGAAGGGTCTCATTATGGGGTTTGGGTATGGGTTTTGGAAGATATTCTGCTTATACTTTCAACTTCATTAATACCTTTAGTCCTCACTTTCTAGGTGTTGATTGGGATTGTCAGACATAGGTAATATAGGGCTTGGCACTACCTGAGACAAGGCAGGTTAACAGGGTGAGTGGAGAAGGGCTTCTTTCCATTGGGTAGTTCAAATTTTCAGAGGAGTCTGTAGTATGATGATGATTAGGAAAGGATCTCCAAGGGGGAATCAGCTTACATGGAACACATCAATAGTAATAATAGACATGGACAGAGTTTGGAACTTGAAATCCAAAACCTGGGCATCTCTCTATATAATGTATATACATATGTATATATATATATATAAAAATACATGACCATAAAAATACACGTACATCTTTCAGAAACATTTTCAATTATAATAACAACTACGATACAGTTCTTAGAATAAACATAACTTTAGTTTTTTCCTATATATTTCTCAAAAATATTTACTGACACCATGTATCTTTGACTTCATACTTTTATTGTATAATCATGAATGTCAGTCATTTTGTAAAATTAAGGACTCCATCAATTTTTACAATCTTTAAATACGCAAATGTCTCCTATCTTAATTTTGTTTTATTTGGTGTTAGGATAGATCAGTTGCTGCACTATCTCAACATTCTGACATTATCTGGGCCCATTTAATGGAACCCTAGAATTTTTGCCCAGAGAGGATTATATAATGCTTTAGCATCAGATAGACTTAAGCTGTTGATACAAGCCTTAAACTGTTGATACAGGTTTCAGTGGTGAGTCCTATTTAGAAAGGAAGTTTGACTGGGAACTCATTTTAAGCAAAACTGTGTCATGCAGTTATGATGGCTATTGTTTTGGTATGCAAACTCCAAACTTAGAGGTTTTTTGTTGTTGTTGTTTGTTTTAGGTCATGAGGCTTGAACTCCGCCTGGGTGCTATCCCTGAGCTCTTTAGCTCAAAGCTACCACCCTACCCTTGAGTCAAACCCCATTTTCAGTTTTCTAGAGGTTAATTGGAGATAAGAATCTCAGGTCCTTTTGTGCATGGACTGGCTTTGAACCTTTATCCTCAGATCTCAGCCTCCTCAGTAGCTAGGATTATAGGCATGAACCACTGCATCCAGCCAAACTTAAGAGTCCTTGAAGTGCAAATAAGTGCAATTATTAAAGTGTATCATGATTTGGAAGAGCACAGAAGACAAAACCTGACTTGGGTTTTGGGTTCAGGGGTTAATGTTTCTTTGCAGGAATGGTGGTTGCATTTCATAACTGTTGCAACTCCCACCTCAGAGAACTCATGTCATGGTACCTTCTCTTCTCTTCCTTTAATTAACCCTCTTCTTGTGGCATGGTAAGAAAATTAATCAGAGTTATGTAGATTGGACAGAGTTGTTTTGGGAAGACCCATTGTAGAATTGGGGGTAAGTCTCTAAGTAGTTAGGTCTGGGAAAAGTTAAAAAGAAAATGGAAAGTTCTCCATCTTATTAAAATAAATTTGTTTAGGGCCAGGAGTTTGGCCTAGGGGTAGAGTGCTTGCCTTGCATGTACAAAGACCCAGGTTCTATTCCTCGGTACCACATACATAGAAAAAGTTGAAAGTGGTGCTGAGGCTCACGTGATAGAGCTCTAGCCTTGAGAAAGTCCCAGGACAATGCTCAGTCCCTGAGCTCAAGCCCAGGACTGGCAAAAATAAATAAAATAAATAAATAAATTTTGTTTATAGTGAGTATTTACTTGCATTTCCCAGTACTGCCATTTGGGATACCATAGTACGTTCTTTGGAGGGAGGTGGCTGTCCTATACCTTGAAGAGTGCATTGCCACATTTCTGGTCTCTCTTTACTAAATGGCCATTACATACTTGCTGTAACAAGTATGTCATCGAATGTCCTCAAGGTCAGAAATACCTCGGGTCAAGAGCCACTGATCTCTGAATAGCTCCGACATTGCAGTAGGTGAATCACATAAGTAAAGGCTGAAACTATTCCCATTCTGACACCTTTAATAGGTTCTGAAAATAAGCCTAGCCCTGGCAACAGGAAGATGACATCTGGCTTATGGTCAAAGCAGATTGGGGTCCAGTTTTGATTCAGTTAGAGCCAGCTTGGTGAGTGGGTTGGAAGTGGAATACACACTGGGAGTCCCAAAATTCCAAGGCCTTTGAAACCCTGGTAAAGAGAGAAACAAATGTGGAAGAGTCAGAGGAAGATTTCCATGACTTTGAGTTGAGGGTAACTTGAGGTCTATGCTTTTGTCTGGGTTACTTATTTCAGATCAACCTTCCTCGAACAAGGTATATTTGATGATCCTATAAGTCATTACTTAAATTGACTCCCTTACTGTCAATTCCCTCTGGCCTTCTCTCCAATTAAGATTGTTTTGAAAAGTAGGCTTTCACATGGAACTTCTTCAGTGATGCTGGCTCAGAGTTGCTCCTGTTCTTAGCACCAGTATCACCTACCACCTCTTCTACCTAAACAATGAAGGTTTTTTATCATTAAAGTTTGAGTACCTCTTTTACCCCCAGATCTTTTCAGATCTTTCTTTTTAAAATTAATTTTATTTGATTGTAAAGGTAATACACAGAAGGTTTACAGTTATATAAATAATGAGTTTATTTCTTATCAAACATTGTCACCCGTCCTCCGATCTTTCTATATGATCTAGCTCCATCTTTTAGTTAACAGAGGCAACACATTGTTTGATAGTTCTGCAAACAGAAAAAAAATAGCTCGCACTTAATTTTATCAGGTGGCACATTTAACAAGCATTACAATTTTATTTTTGAGTTCTTACATCCTTTCTGTTTCTCTTAGTGTCATTTGGCTTCAAAGGGTATAATTTTGAAATTATGAGTACTGTTGGACTTGTTAGTATGTCTCTTTTGTGTATATCATGCTTCAAGAACTGTTGATGGCTAAATGTCACTTTTATACTTTTTAGATTCATAACAGTTCAATTTCATTAAAAACAATTAATAATATTATGTGTCTTAGGAATAGCTGTCATGTTTCTGGGGGATTTGACATATTGTTAGATATTTTAAGTTAAAAGTTCTGTATGCAGGCCAAGTTTAAAAGGATGAAGAGCAGACTGTTTTATAGAGAAGCAGAAGGCTGAAAGATATTTATGAGGAAGTGTATTACCATAATGTATCTACACTTAAAAAACAGTGTGGCTTCTCAACTCAAACAATAAACGAACAATCAGTAGCCTATCTCAAATACTTTTTTTGTTGGATTGCTTTATTTATGTCTCGTTTCATTCTGAACACAGCAAGACAACCTGACAGCTTAAAGGAGAAGATATTACCACTAAATACAAACTACCCAAGGCGGTTTCCCCAGATTTTTGAGGGAAGCTTTCTTCAGCTGAGACATACCAGCTCTTTGATTTTTAAAACTTAAGCTAGGGTGAAAATGGTCCATAAAGGGTCATTGTTTTTCTAAAATGGAGCTGCCCAGCTGGAAGGAAGCAAGGCTTAGAGTAATGATGTCAGTGACATCAGACCTAGGAGAGTACCCCAGGCTTAGCTTGAGTCAGGGCGCTTTCTTTTTTGTTGTTGTTGTTTTGTTTTATCTTTCTTCAGTTGATTCTGTTCTGGTCTTTTGAAATTAATTGTTCATTATGTTTCCCTTCATAGAAGTGGGGCTTTGTGGCGCTCTCTCTCTCTCTCTCTCTCTCTCTCTCTCTCTCTCTCTCTCTCTCTCTCTCTCTCTCTCTCTCTCTCTCTCTGTGTGTGTGTGTGTGTGTAAAAAATCTTGGGGCTTGAATTCAGAGCCTGGGCATTATCCCTAATTTTTACTACTTGAGTCACGGTTTTACTTTCTGGCTTTTATTTATTTATTTATTTATTTATTTATTTATTTATTTATTTATTTATTTTGGTGGTGAACTACATTTTCTTGCCTGGCCTGGGTTCAAACTCCAATCCTCAAATTTCTGTCTCCAGAGTAAGTAGGAGTACAGTTGTGAGCACTGGTGCCCAGCTGGAAGTGACACCTTTTGTGGTTTGGTCTTCCTCTTTGGAGATTTCACGACACTTCTCTATCAGGGGCCTATGGAGGGGATTAGGTGTGTTGAGACAAAGAAGATCTTCATATTGTCTATAGAAGGAGGAGAGGTTCAGTCCTTAGGATTTTCCAAAACATGCACTAGAGATTTTTTTTTTTTTGCTTATAGATGTTTAGTATCCTTAGAGAGCAGAGGGACAGATGAGGACTCAGTATTCTCTGATAGTATTTATCCTTTGGTGTTGGAAAAGGCTATCCATGGTCAACATACTGAATCATGATGTTTCCTATGTGGCTTTATCCACAACCAGTAACATCCTGGCCCAGTGGTCCCTACCATATATGAGTTTAACATGAGGAGGAAGTTAGAAGTAGCCTCTCTGTGTGTGTGTGTGTGTGTGTGTGTGTGTGTGTGTGTGTGTGTATCAGATCTGTGACATTGTTCATGGCAGCAATGCTTTTGGCTGTCTTTAAATGAGCTTACTTTCCAGATGCTCCAGAATTATTCAGAGGTCTCCAATCTCTAGGTGAACCTGGAAAAATGACCATTGTGGGCCTCTTCCATGTTGCCTCCACTGCCCCAAGCAGATGAAAGTCTGTGAGCTCATTTGTTTTGCTATCATGGGACTTACTGCATGGGTACTGCACCCTGAGCCTGCTATGGATACCCAGCTGAGGAGCTGAATGTGGAAGCCAGGGGTCTTTATGATTTGCTTCAATGTTTACCTCCTAACAGTTGCTCTTGATGTTATTAGCCCTTCTTAAAGCTTAAGAAGAGGCAGCTATGTTATGCATGGACTCAAGATTTCACCTACTGAGTGCTATTTGCATGATGCACAGTGAGGAAAATATTGTAGTTCTAAGATGTACTAAGTACTTTCAGCTTCCGTTTCTTCTCTTTCTTTCCTCCATTATAAGATTCTAGTCCTGGAAGGATTCAGTGATTATTCTGCCCAGTGGTTCTCAAAGTTCTAGAAATCTTCGGGGTGCACAGTGGGCAGGAGGGACCCTGTGAATTACCATCAGAACAACTGTATTCTATTGTTCTGGCTCTTGAACTTGATTTGTGTTGACATAAGCTTAAAAGACAACCTTCTTATTTTAGAAAGGGGGAAACGAAGGCCCACAAACCAGAAGAAATTTGAAGGTAGAAATGTGAAGGATTATTTCTTATTTCTATCTTCAATTGTGTTCCTGTAGTATTTTGGGTGATGTTTTGGAATTCATACTCTTACTAGTTACTAGATATTCTTTCTCCTGAATAAATCAGTGGGACACTAAATAAAGTAATAGAGTATTACACATTATGACTGCCCTCACCAGTCTCCAAGAGGAACAGAGTTTCTATCTTCTATTTGCATATCTTTTATAAAAACAATTTAAGCTGCACCTGTTTAAACCTTTCCATAGAAATGCCTGAAAGGTAAACAGTTGGTTTTTGAGCAGCTCTAACGTGGCATTGTTTAACATGGCAGCCCATTGATGGTTGCCTTTAATTATGGCCATGTTGTCAAGCCCTGAAGTCCCTGCTCTTTGTTGTAGATCCGATATGACGTTTGAGGTTTTCAAAGCTGCATAGATGAAAGACTCCATAGTCAAATATTGCTCATTCCAATATGCCTAAGGAGGGAGGAGTGACATTGCCCATGAGGGCGGCAGAGCTGGGAGTGAAAACCGTGCCCTCTCCTTTTGATGAGATCCTCAAGTGGGCAGTCCTGGTTTACTCTGTTTATGATGGAGCAGGGCCAGAGCTAGGAGATTGAAATGATTTATTCAGTCATGACACACAACAGCAAGGAATGGGCTGCTGAGCTTTGCAGGACTGCTGGGAAAGCTGGCTGTCTCTGGCTGCTGGCAGTTTGTACATTAAAGATGTGAGGCTCTAAGCCTACCCAGAAAGGTTTGCTGGAGCCTTTTCCTGGCTGCTTCTCTTTCCTTTGTCTTTAGTCTGCCATAGCAAAATGCCACTATTTGGGGTATGATTCCCATCTCAGACCTGTTTAATGGATTGCTTGGGTATTCTGTTATCACTGAGATATGTGGTCACCAGATTTTTTCTTAGCCAGGAATGTCCATACTGCATTTGTGTCTGCAGGGTCAGTCCCCTGCATAAGCTTTGTTGTGGAAGAGGTATATAAGCCTCTTCTGTAAGGAATTATCCTAACCACAGGTTTTACTTTTCCACACTCATCTCTCCGTATCTGCTTGAGAGCCAGGGTAAATCAGTGGTGAAGGGCACATGCTGGTAGGCTCTGGATTTTGCTCTTGGTCTTCATTCATTTTGTATTTTTGAGAGAATTACTTGCTCTGGACTTCAGATTCTTCATTGTAAGATGTGATAAGAACACCTGTGTTGTAGAGTTGGAAGACCAAATGAGCAAACAAATAGGCAAAAACACTTAGAAACAGGACCCCAGTGCAAAGTAGATATTGTAAATATCTATTGCATCTTTATATGGAATGTACATGTATTTTCATACAATATATGCTACAGTGTAAATCATGACATTGAAATATTCACACAATTGAAAGGGGAAGCTGTTTTGGATCTATCTGGTAAGAAAATTATAAATTACTAGATGGTTTTTCAGGGAGAACCATAAGATCCCCCAGATGGAGGTGAATCTTGTGTCTTTGTAGTCCATTTCTTTTTTTTTTTTTTGCCAGCCCTGGGCCTTGAACTCAGCGCCTAAGTGCTGTCCTTGGGATTTCTCAAGGCTAGAGCTTTACCACTTGAGCCACAGCACCATTTCTGGATTTTTTCTATGTATGTGGTACCGAGGATTCGAACCTGAGTCTTCGTGCATGCTAGGCAAGAACTCGGTATACCACTAGGCTAAACTCCCAGCCCCTGTAGTCCATTTCTTAAGTGTTTCAATTTGACCTTCTTCTCTTGGGTCTGTGGTGTCCAGCTAACTGATATTTGCTTATTAGTATGTGACATTGATGTAGTTTTTAAGGCCATGCTTGTCTAATCATGGAAACTATGAATTCTTCATTTTCTCTGTAATTGGTCAGTGAATCCAGAGGTGGAAGATTTAAATATACAGAATAGAGCCAGTCATAGTGGATCATACCTTTAGTCTCTGCTTTCTTGAGAGGTAGAGATAGGAGAATCACAATTCAAAGCTTCTCTGGAGAAAAAATGTGAATGAATAATTCACCTCTGGTCTCAGCTGCAATGGAGACCCTAGCTGAAGAGCAACTAATATAAAACATGGCTTAAGAGCTTGACAAAAGTGGTAGAATTTTTGTCTAGTAAATGCATGGCCCTAAATTCAAACACTAGAAAGTCCAAAACAAAAAAAAAGTAGAGAAGGAGAAGAAATAATATAAGACCTAGGCCTTACCTTCAAAGAGATTTCAGTCAAACCAGAGGATCAAAAGGAACCCTCATGAACTAAAAAGAGTAAAACTTACCCGATTAAGGTAATTATTGATAGTTCTATCCACTATCTTTGTGGATATTTTAAAAAGGAAGGTCTTACTAATGTTTATAAAAATGAACTAGAGAAGAGCCAGACAATCCTTTCTATCCTGGAGATCTTTGAGACCAGTGCTTGAAGATCATGGTTGCAGGCCAACTTAGCCCTCACCTTTCCTTGGAATGAAAAAGGATCTAAATGGGGAGATGTTGGCTTATCTGTAGGATCAAAGGAAGTTCAAATCTTTCTTGGAGCTACTATAATTAGTGCACTTGGATAAACATGCATCTAAAATGATTTAGTGATTCTAATCTATTTTTAAGGTTAAGAGGCCTTCATATTAATATGGTATTTCTTAGTATCTAGCTATATAGATTTCAGAGCTGAGAAATCTTATATGACTAAGAATTTAATGTTCTTCTGCTTCCATAAGAAAGAGATCCTAGCTACTGTATTGCTCAGTTAATTTTTACATGCAATTAGTTGGACAGTGTTTGTGTTCAACCCCTTTCCTCCCCGCTTGTATCCCAATAATAGCAAAAATGAATTACCATTGACTACTATAGTCTCCTCTAGGACCAATACAGAAAACAGGGTTATTATCAGAAACCTCCTAAACAGTCATACTTAAGCCAAGCAAACATCAGGGAGAAAAATCTTAGTAATATTCAGCAAGAACAGCCTAAAAGGACCATTGAGCAAAAACTAACACTAAAGGAAAGCCTTGCATGTTAGTCTTGGGTCCATAAACAATGCCTGAATTGCAGGGCATCAGGCTCTGCGATGTTAACAAGTCCATCTGAAATGTCAGTGGCTTCACAAACAAGCCAGCTTTACATCCCATGTCCAGTGAGACTCTGTTA